>NW_006921593.1:1314369-1372476 GCF_000298275.1 Orycteropus afer afer
TAAAGAGAATATCCAAAAGGACAAGGACATAGAGCCAGCAACGTGGAGGCCACCAAGAAAGGGCCACTTGGTCAGGCTGCTGCCCGTCTCACCATCTGGCCTCATGTGACCTAGAGCCCCTAAGTGACCTTCAGGAGGGCCCTGTAATATGCAGGTTACAGTTCACCACGGTGGCTTTACACGACGAGGGTCACCACAAACATGACTGCAGGTAACCACAGAACAGATCCTGAGTTATAGCAGGTCAGCGGCCTGGGCAGAGACAGAGCCCCCCAAGCCCTGGGCCCCTGTGCCTGTGAGCCCCGTTTTGCACACCATGGTCCCTTGAAGATACATGAGCTGAGCTAAAAGGAGGATGAGCTGATCCATGGCTGCCAGAAGGCAGGGCAGGGTGGGGCACTGCACTCGCTACCTGGGTGGCCCTGGCTGGCCGGACACCTGACTGGGCGGCCTCACTTTCCTCCTCTCTTCCCTTCGCAGTGTTTCAGCTCCTTAAAACAACACAGGTTCACTTCCCCTCTCCTCCCTGAGAGCCTCACACAGAAGGAACAGCCACAGCCAAAGAAAGATTACAGTGGTGACGTGGACTTGGTAGAGCAGTTCACAGAGGCCAGTGACGATAGAGCCCTTCTCTTGCCACCTTTGTGCTTGGCGGCAGAGAGAGGCAGCTTGCCACACTTTGGGACCATCCAACAGTGGGGCGTTTCCCCGGCCCCAGGTGCCATGGCATCAAGTACACCTCTGGCACTGAGGCCCGAGAAGGCACGATTTCCTCTCTCGCTTCCGGGGCACAACTTTTTCATTCCCTTTGAGCTTCACAGACGCACTGTCACCGCCAGTGTCATGTCTGCAGCAAACTTTAAAATCATTCTCCGAAGCCTGGGGTGTGATTCCGTGTGGCACGATTAACGTGCTGGGCAAGAAACTTTGCAGCCAACTGCTGTTGAACAGTTATTCTAGAGACATTATCAAATTAAGCCACTGCCAGGGAACTTGTTCAAGTTGTCAGTTACTTGGTTCCTGGAGAGCAGGAAATTGTAGCATTAGCACTTATTAGCATGGCTGTCATTGGAGGTATCAGGAGCAAATAACGGCTCTGTCTTGCTCTCCACAGTATCCTGAAATCCATGGAGTTTGCACCATCCGAGGGCGCTGGGACACAGGTACACCGTCACACTTTGCTCTTAGCCTTGGCACACCCCCACGGCCAGTCACCATCCGCCCCCACCCCACAGGGCCCTCACAACCTTTGTCGGCAACCCCACAGTCTCAATCTTTCTGTGCACTCTCTCTGGAGAATGACCCACAGACGATGAGGAAGTCTCCAGGGATGTTAAACTAAGTTGAAGGGAATTGTCCTGAATTCAACAAAGGCAAAAGGGGACCCAAATAAATTCTTGCCTTGTGAACTGGTAACTCCGTTCAGATGAGCTCGGGATGTCCTGTAATGGGGGCAGGCGCCAGGAGTATGGGTGAAAAGCAGGCTTGGGCTCCATTCAAGACCAGCCTAAAAGGGACTGGCTGCGGTGATCGGCTGCCTCACGTGGCAAGGGAGCAGGGGACAGGGTGACAGTAGTGTGGGGTCCTGTGGTAGCCAATGAACAGTGAAGAAATCGAGCCGACACCTGCTGCTCCTGATGGAAGTCTGGGAGGCAGCAATGTCTTTGCTTGAATGTGGACACAGAATGGAGAATAATTAATTGTCTAGAAGCTACGTGAGTTCTAGAAGAAGAAGGAGACACTTTAACTAAAATTAATTCCTTTTAAAAGGAACTTTGATTTTTTTTCCCACGTGTATGTTAGGGGAGATCAGCTTCTCTAACAGGCGTCAGAGCCAGAGGGAGAGTGGGTGGAGAGCCGGGGTCCTGGGGCTGGGCCCTGGGGATGGGGTGGCCGGCCCAGCGTGAGCCCTGCTCTGCCCCCTCTAGGACGCGTCCAAGCCCCTGGAGGTGCTGCTGCTGGAGAAGAACCGCTCGCTGCAGTCTGAGAACGCCGCGCTGCGCATCTCCAACAGCGACCTGAGCGGTAGGTTGACGAGGCCGCGCATGTGGTGCTGGGCTCACTTTGCAGGGTCGAGGAAGAGGCAGGTGAGCCGCGCGCTGGGCAGCTGCATGGCGGGAGCCTCACCGGCCGTGCGACCCTCACTAATGCGCCTCGGTGCGTCCCTCCGCTCGCTGCTCCTCCGCCCGCCCCACACCCTGGGTCGCCGGAGTCGGGGAGCCTCGGGTGAGCCTCAGTGCGTCCGAAGGGGCAGGTTGCAGAAGTGTCGTGGGACACCCGAGAGGGACCCCCGAGGATGGGGGCTTTCTGGTCTCTCTAGTCATGTGTGCTGCGAGTTGGCGGGGGCAGAGGCGAACGCAGCCCCTCTCCTGGTGTCTCTGAGGGCGGCTTCAGTGTCTCCCCCACCCTTCCCGGCACGGGGGAGCTTTCCTTCCTTGTTGGGTTTCCGTGGGGATGCATCCCCACCCTTAGGCTTTCTCTGCTCGTCCCGAAATGGTGGCGTCACTGACTGTGCTTCTGGTTTTGGCAGCTGGTAAACCGTTTAAAGGTGTCTCGGGCTTTGATGCGATTTCACTCTTAAAATGCGCGTGCCTTCGATCGAGTGGACTTGTCACAGTGCATTCGCCTCAGAGCAAGTGGTGTGAGAGAATCCGTTGGTTCCAAAATGTCAGTGTTTGCTGCTCCTCAGGGGGCCCTCTGGTAGTAGCTGGAATGCTAGGGGCCCGGCGAGGCCTGCGACCTGTCAACTCTGCACCGTGTGTGTCACCGGCTCCTTGCCACTTGTAGGAGTTTGAACCGATGTCAAGGGGATTCTCCAGGCTGCAACGTACAAGAAAGGCGCAAACATGAAATGCATGTCGCTTGTTTTGGGGGGCCTCGTTTGGCTGATTAAAAATTCAATTGAAAAACAAACCAACACACCTCATTGGCCCTTGTAAAATCTGCATTTTTTTTCCCTTTTGTGGGGCAAACTTTGCATCTTGGTCTTGGTTTTTTTCCCTTTTGAATCCCCCATAATGCATTATGTTTGCCCTTCCTTGTAGGGTCAGCCAGGAGAAAAGGGAAAGACCAGCCTGAGAGTCGGCGTCCTGGACCTTTGCCGGCCTCCCCTCCTTCTCAGTTGCCCCGCAACACGGGGGAGCAGGCTTCCAATACTAACGGTACACACCAGTTCTCACCAGCGGGGTTAAGTCAAGACTTTTTCAGCTCATCCCTGGCAAGCCCCAGCCTACCCCTGGCTTCTACAGGAAAATTTGCACTAAACTCTCTCCTCCAGCGACAGCTAATGCAGTCCTTCTACTCCAAGGCCATGCAGGACGCAGGAAGCACAAGCATGATTTTTCCAACAGGTCCATACAGCACAAACTCCATATCTTCCCAAAGTCCGTTACAACAAAGCCCAGACGTAAACGGCATGGCCCCGTCTCCCAGCCAGTCCGAAAGTGCTGGGAGCGCGTCTGAGGGCGAGGAGATAGACACGGCCGAGATTGCACGGCAGGTGAAAGAGCAGTTGATCAAGCACAATATCGGACAGCGCATTTTTGGACATTACGTCTTGGGACTGTCTCAAGGGTCCGTGAGCGAGATTCTGGCGCGGCCCAAGCCATGGAATAAACTGACCGTGCGCGGCAAGGAGCCCTTTCACAAGATGAAGCAGTTCCTCTCCGACGAGCAGAACATCTTGGCTCTCCGGAGCATCCAAGGCAGACAAAGAGGTGAGCGACTCCCGCGGGCCGGCACACGCGTGAGCCCATCGCCAGGTTGGCGTGTGTGTGTGTCTGTCTGTCCGTCCGTCTGTGCGTGCCCTGAAGCATTTCCACATCACGTCCAGGGTGCTTTTCAGTGCTGTCACCTGCAGAGCTCGGGGGTCAGCAGGCACGAGGTGAAGCTGAGAGGTTTGGGAGATCTGGCTTTTCCGTGTCACTCAGCAGCTGGCCCCTGTAAACTCAGGGAGCGAGCACTGGGTTGGAGGGAATTGTATTATTGTCAGCATCACAGTAGGTTTAGTGTCCAGTGGTTAGAGTGGCCCTCAGTGCTGGCCTCACATTGGAGGAGCCCTTGGGAACCACCCAGCCCCATAGCAACAACATCCACCAGAACCATCCCCTCCCAGACCTGGTCTCTGTGGGCAGACCGTAGCCAACAGCGCCTCCCTTCTTCTCCCCAGCCCACAGAGGAGAGCGTGTCCTGTGGTCAGCTGGGTCATAGCGTCTCCTTTCTGTCACAGATTTGTTCAACGTTACGAACAAATACGCCGGCCTTAAGCAAAATCCGTGACAGTGGCGTTAGAAAACCGTTCCCACCGGCCCCCCGATCAAAAGATGAAAAGCCTGTACATCCGTAATTTAAAGACATCCTTCCCTCTTGAGGGAGCTCTGGTGGCATAGCACCTAAGGCATTGACTGCTAACCAGAAGGCTGGCGGTTCAAACCCACCAGCCACTCCTTGGAAGGAAGGTTGGGCAATCTACTTCCGTAGTGATAACTGCCTCAGAAACCCAAGGAGGGGTCGCTATGAGTCGGGTCCGACTTGACGGCAGTGAGGTTTTTTTTTTTTTTTTTTTCTCTCTTAAGAATAGGGGCTCATCTGTTCATTCACAGGGGTAGAGAGAGAGGAGTTACAGGCTTGATTAAAACCTCCTGAAGTTAAGACTCAAACGTGGATAACAGGGCAGCGTTTGGAGCAGCATCTGCTTGCACAAAGAACACGGTGCTTTGTGGGGTGACGTTAACTGACCTTGAGCAGCTCTAGGTGACTGACGTGGGGCTTGGTGCTGGGGGCTGGGGGCTGATCTGCTTGCAGGCACCCCCCCTCCCCCCAGCCCTCTTTGCATCGACGTCATAGGTCGCTTCCTAGGTTGCTCTGATCTCTAGCAGTAGAGCCACGGCCTCTGCTGCCCAGTCAGTCAGTGAGGGAAGGGCCTCTCAGAAGTTTCCAGAACCTCCCAAGTTGCCCAGGAAGCCCTAAGCCCAGGAGCCCTGGCACCCTTCATTTAGTGACAGGTGGCTCAGATTTCATGTCACAGCCCATATCGTCAACACCACCGTTCCCCTGATTGTTTTGTTCTTACCACACTTGTTTTTCAACAGAGAATCCAGGCCAGAGCCTGAACAGACTATTTCAGGAAGTACCGAAACGAAGAAATGGGTCTGAAGGTATGTTGCAGGCAGGTGTTTTCCTTTGCAGTCAGTAACCTAGGAAGCAGCATGTCCTTAGCTGTGTATTTTTGCTTAAAACTGTGCAGTGTGATTCTGGCCTGGAACCTGATGGAAAAACAGAGCTAGTAAGTATAAAACAAAGCACGGGCTTAGGTACTCCCGGCCCCCTTCCCCCAGAGCTGCCAGTCCCGGGTTTTCGGGCACACACTGGAGGGGAGAAGGGGGCAGCATCACTGAGAATCAGCCCCTCAAGTCTGATGCACCCCGACCCTTACGATTCAAATTACACCCTCCTGCTTCCTCAGAAGCAAGT
This sequence comes from Orycteropus afer afer, assembly GCF_000298275.1. NCBI lineage: Eukaryota > Metazoa > Chordata > Mammalia > Tubulidentata > Orycteropodidae > Orycteropus > Orycteropus afer. The sequence goes on from NW_006921593.1 coordinate 1,319,842, forward strand.
GAGAGAGTAACTATCGTTGCCCCGAGAAAAATGAGGTGACTTGGTTACACCAGATTCTGCTGCTTCCTGTATTTTCAAGTCTGAAATTTACTGAAGTCCTCCAGAGTAGACAGATTCCAAATGTAACCAGTTTCCCATGGACCCTGGCGAGCCAATCCCCACTGCTCTCTTTGGAGCTGCGTCTTAATGGGCTAAGTCCCGGCGGTGTACTTGTTTTCAGATGGTTTCACGTGGCCGTTCCTATTTAGTAAGGCAGTGAAAAATACAAACGTCTGGGCTGCGTCCAGGAATCACTGGGGCCAGCCCCTGGGCTGCAGTGGCTTAGTGTGTCTGTACACGCAGCTACTGTGCAGAGCGTCCCGTGTGACTGAAAAGACGAACCCTTGTCCTTCAGGCATTTCTGCAGGCTTTTCTCCTTGTTCCCAAATTTCAAAAAAGAGAGAGAGACAGTGTGATGACAGCTCAGGACATTCTCAGTGAAAGCATTTGCCTCTTTCTCTTATCGATGTTCACAGTCAGCCTCAACCTTTTTCTCTCCTATCCCACTTTCCCTGTTTGGGACGCCAGCCTCAAACAAATATTCAGAGTCTGAATATAGGCCCAAGCCAGAGGAGTTGGTGTAGTTTTTAAATGACTCATGAAAAAGCCTTACCTTTTGATTTCTCATCTTTTCTTTGTACGGGATGAAATGATGCGTTCTCCCTGATACTAACCCATGGGTGGGGTCCAGCTCAGGTCACGGGAGAGCTCACACTGGGAGACTAGTGTTGACTGTAAGGTAGATGAAGCAGGAAGCCTGTCCTGCAGTGTCACGGTCCCAGCCAGCAAAGGTCACTGGGAGGCCACGCCCACCTCCTTGCCGTCACTAGCCTCCCCGTGGGCTCTCTGTCACAATCTGTCTTCGTGCAGCACTGCATTTTATTCAAGGTGCGGGTTTGATGTCAATGGTGCGCCTTCTCCCTGCAGGTAACATCACCACCCGGATCCGAGCCTCGGAGACTGGCTCTGACGAAGCAATCAAGTCCATCCTGGAGCAAGCCAAGAGGGAGCTGCAGGTGCAGAAAACCGGTACGGCCCCCCCGCCACCTCAGTGGCTGCCGGCAGCCAGGCTGCATTGAAGCGATGGCCAGGTTCTGGTCGGCAGTAATTAACTTAAAAAAGAGAAATGATAAGTATAGGTTTCCAAGCATTTAGGAGATTCCAAAGGGGAGCAGAGCTGTTTAATGTCTACCTCACTGAGAGTTAACATTCTTACCACGATGTCCTCCGTAGCATTGACTCAGGAATGCACCCCTGGCCCGGAACCTGCCTTTCAGCCGCTAAATGTATTTTAGCCACTTAAAGACTTAAAGTATCAAGCAGGTTGTATCAAGTTTCCATTTCAAATTCAATACAGGCTTGTTACTTGGATAATATCTACCGTAGGTAGGAATTAAAATGAGCATCTTGATCAAATGCAGCAGGAAAAGAAGGGGCAAAGGCTAAGCTGTGAACATCGGCTCTAGTGGAATGAATGGTGCTAGGACGGTCCTGTGCAGTCTGAATGGCACCCACGTGGCCCATCTCAGCGCGGAGTCCCCGAGAGCTATGTTTTCTGACCAGTTGCCTGCTGTCAGGTTGACTCCGACTCCTGACCACCCCGTGTGTCAGAATAGAAATGTGCTCCCAGCATTGCCTGCGGCTGACTTTTCAGCCGTAGGTCCCCAGGCCTTTCTTCCAGGGCGCCTCTGGGCAGACTTGAACCCCTCACCTTTCGGTTAGTGGTCGAGTGCATTGACTGGAGTGTTCACACCATCCAGAGAGTGCTCCGGTTGGTCTTTGGTTATTTGGAGAGGCAGGCGTCGTACGGCAGAGTCAGCTCAGACTTGCTGCTGATGGGGAACTGAGTGTCTGGGCTTTTTTCCTGGGGCTGAGCACAGGCCCTGCCCCGGGCCTGTGACGCTCCTGGTCTGCCGACTCCCCTTCCCTGTGCACCTGGCCGCAGGGCTCCTGCCTGGCCTGCCACGGCAGCCGAGCACAAGCGGCCACCTGGTCACTCGCTCCTCTCAGCCAGGCACCCCCAGCACGGGCCTGTTTGGCAGGTGGGCTTGGTGCTCACTCTGAAGGTCCAGCCTGAGCCAGGCTTTCCCACCTCCTTTTCCTTGCCCAGACTCAATCCTTGCAACAACCCTAGAAGACGGGTCTGCTATCCTAGTGTGCCTAATTCTCCAACACAGGCTCAGAGTTTGAATAATTTGCCTAAACTCATCAAAGAGATTTAAACTCAGATCTCCCAGCCCTTGCACCAGTGGAGGGGGACCCTCTGTTGCCTTCTGCTTCCTTCCAGAAACCCCAATAGTGAGAAATCCTCTTTTGGGGGCTCAGAAGCCTGGCAATGCCCAGAGCTTGCTCTGTGAGGCCAGGGTTAAGGTTTAAGGCAGCCTTTCCCGAGTGACCAGATAGCCAGGACTGCTGGCTGGGCAGAGAAGACACCTCAACTTACAGTGAAGGCCTGCCCCAAGATCTGCTCCCTGTCTGCCTGATTCTGCCTTGAGCCTTAGTTTCTTCATCCGCAAAATGGCTCTGGTGCTGTCTGCATAGGGGTTCTAGTGGCGCAGTGGTTGAGGCATTCAGCTGCTAAGCAAAACGGCTGGCGGTTCGTACCTACCAGCATCTTTCTCCGTGGGACAAAGATGCAATAGTCTGCTTCCGTAAAGACTGACAGCCTTGAAAGCCCCAAGGGGCAGTTCTGCTCTGTCCTGTGGGGTCAGTGTGAGTCGGCCTTGTCTCGTCTCGATGGCAGCGGGTTTAGGCTACAGCCTGCATCATAAGGATGCTGTGGGAACCGTGGGGGTGAGGAGGGAAGGCCCTGAGGCAAGAATAGAGTATACAAAAGGCATTAAAGGTTCTTACTTAAGGCACATTTAAATCAGATGAAGAGCCAGTGTGCATGACTCCTCCCCCAGACACAAAGGCATGTAATTTGGGAACACGGCACAAAGGTGAGAAGGTCATGGGCTCCCAAAATGTCGTAGCTGGAGCGCCTGCAGGGATGTCCCTCCGGTGGTTCTCCCCGGGGCCGCCCAGCACATTCGCCCGGGAGCTGGTTAAAACCACAGATGCTGGTCCAGCCCGTGGCTCCCGCTGAGTCAGACCCTCCAGGGCTGGACCTGGCCATGTGCCTCGGAACCGGCTCAGCGAGTGACCTCGAGCCACCAGCCCCTGATCCAGTCTGTTAGCATTCCGATTCACAGGTGGGAGTGCGGGGGCCCACCGCTGCTCGCGACTTCCCCAGGGTCGCAGAGTCCCAGGGCCCCTGGGCCGGGGTGTCCCAGTCAACCTCATTTGAATCCTCTTCCCCCTCCCCTGGGAAAGGTTCCCTGTTTCTGACCAGCCACATGGTCCACTCACACCAGGACCCCTCCTTCGTCACGCACACGTGCCCATCTCTCATTGCGGTCACCAGCGGAAGTTCTGTTCTAGCTTCTGACAGAAGCGCTGGAATTTTCAGATACAGTGCGTCAGAATCCAAAGTTTAAAAGTTAGGAAAAGGCAGTTCAAGGTGACATGTCACTAAGCATGTCCACACTTCCCCCTTTTATCCTGATGGTAAATCCTGCCGCTTGGCTGTGTAGTAAGGACATCAGGTCACAGAGCAGGAGTTAGTTCTCTGTTATTACTGCTCAGACGATCCGCAAGTGGTTCCTTGATGGGGGACTGGGGGGTGAAAAGAGAAAGCAGCGTGTTCTCAAAATAATCCACAAGCTGTGGAAGGTGGGCTCAGACGGAAGGTGGGGGAGAAAGTGTGTGCCCAGCCGAGGGCGGGCCGGCACCGCCACCTCACCACTGTGTTTACCTCACGCAGCTGAGCCGGCCCAGCTGTCTTCCGCATCCAGCAGCGGGAACTCCGACGACGCCATCCGCTCCATCCTGCAGCAAGCCCGCCGGGAAATGGAGGCCCAGCAGGCCGCCCTCAACCCTGCCTTAAAGCAAGAGCCACTGTCCCAGACAGACATCACCATCCTGACCCCCAAGTTACTGTCCACCTCCCCCATGTCATCGGCATCCAGCTACTCGCCCATCGCCATCTCCCTGAAGAAACCCTCGTCAGTTCCCGATTCCAGCGTCTCTGCCCTGCCCACCCCCTCAGCCATCAAAAAGGAGCCCCAGGATGCCCCCGGACCGGACCTACCGGGAGTGGCTGAGGCTGCCCAAGGGGTCCTGAGACACGTGAAAAACGAGTTAGGTCGCAGCGGTGTCTGGAAGGACCACTGGTGGAGCGCGATCCAGGCAGACAGGAAGAACACGGTTTCCTCGGAAGAAATAAAGGTGGAAGACTCCAGCAGCGGGAAAGAAAAAGCCAGCAGCAGCCAGGCGCGGGCCGAGCGCGGCCAGCTGCAGGGACCCTCCTCGTCTGAGTACTGGAAGGAATGGCCCAACGCCGAGTCACCCTACTCCCAGAGCTCGGAGCTGAGCCTGACCGGAGCCAGCCGCAGCGAGACACCCCAGAACAGCCCTCTGCCTTCCTCCCCAATCGTGCCCATGTCGAAGCCATCCAAACCCTCGGTCCCTCCCCTCACGCCCGAGCAGTATGAGATTTACATGTACCAGGAAGTGGACACCATAGAGCTCACCCGGCAGGTCAAAGAGAAGCTGGCCAAGAACGGCATTTGTCAGAGGATCTTCGGGGAGAAGGTAAGGGGGCCTGGGTGGGGCTCGGGTTTCCCCATCTCTTTTCGTTGCTTGGAACTGAGTGTCTACGTTAGAGCGTGTGGCCATCACTGTTTTTAATGAACCAAGCAGCCCTCCAGGACCTGCACTCCCCACCCAGCCAAAAAGCTGATGGTGAGACCGTCTAGTTGCCAGGTGATGTTGATAGAGTGCTCGCTGCAGGCCAGGCTCTGGGCCCAGCAGTCCCTCCTGTGCTATCCTAGAAACCCCCCGTTACACCGTGAGGGTCCAGATGAGGAAACGGAGGCTCGGGGAAGTTAAATGCTTGCCCCCAGCTGTGGGTGAAGGAGTCTCAGGACCAGAGACACTGTGCGGGCTGTTTTGGGCCCAAAAGGCACACAGTGTGACCACACCGAGATGGCCAGTGTGCACGTAACCAGGAGGCATGGACAGCAGGGGCTACGGAAAGCAGCGAGGTACCTTTCTGGTATCATTCGGAAGGCGCCTGAGTATTGCCCAGTGGAGAAGTGAAGCAGCCTGCCCGGGACACACAGGCTGGGCTTTGCAGAGCTGGCCACGCTGTTCCCCGGTTGCCTTGTCTTTCACCGGCTTATAAAAGGAACCGGTCTGTGGATGAGCTTCCAGACCCTCTCTGTTCTTGGCATGTTGCTGGGGAGGACCTGCCATGCCTGTCAAACGTAAAATAATGCACAGGCACTGTTTTCCATCATGTAATGAGTCGCTAAGCAGGAGAAGGGCCCGTTCTGCTAAACGCCATCTTCTGAGGGGCACGTGGCCGCAGTGGCCTGGTCCTGCCTTCAGTTCAGTGAGCAGCAAATCCTTGCAATGCCTGATTGTGAACTCTTTGTCCTGATTTTGCAAAAAGGTGATGGGGTGAAGAGAGATGAGGATGAGACGTTCAGTCCCCTTGGAATGTCTTGGTTAGCATTGTAAAAATACCGTTGGGGAACATTTAAATAGACGTTAGCACTCAAGCCTTAAATTTAGCAGAGACTTCATAGTGCTGAACTTGTTTGGTCCGTGAGTGCGGTTTATTCTGGAACTTGAGAACTCTCCAAGAGAGTGAGCCAGGCTGCGTCTGTGTCCTGGTGGGGGTGGCTGGGCCTGTGCACACGGATGGCCGATGGGAAGGCAGGGGGCCTCACACACACACACGTGCGGCCTGTCCAGGCTCTGCAGCTGCCGTTTACGTCTGGGCTGGCTCCCTCTGGCCACCAGCCCACCTCTGGGCCCCCGCCGTCGAGCAGGGTGGGGTCAGAGGGTAACCTTGGCTCAGTGCCAGGCTGGCCCAGCTCGGCGCAGCGACTGCTGCCCATGTACCAGTGCGGCCACTGCTCCTGCCTGGAGGGACCCTTGGCCCCACACTGCAGCCTCTCCTGGCACCCCCAGGCAGAGAGCAAGATGGTTCCACATGCTTCTTCCTCAAGTTGTCAGGGCCACAGTCCCTCCCTTCCTTCCCAGTCTGCCTGTTACCAGGAGCTGAGAGCTGTGGCCATGCTGGCCTGGGCTGTGCCCACACTCACCTGAAATGCTCCAGTGCTAGGGTACAGCATCTTCCTTAGAAGCATATCCCCGCCCCAGGCCACTGAGCTCCGCCAGCATGTCCTGAGCTCAGTCAGCCCCGGAAGTGGTCCCTAGGTGGTGTTACTGTCTCTGCTCTGCCCTGACTCAGTGGCTTTGCATCACACACACATACACACACACACACACACACACGTTTTGCCGCATCACACTGAAAGCTTTGCACTAATGGCTGCATGTCTTTGGTTGCCACTCAAGGTGCTGGGCCTGTCCCAGGGCAGTGTCAGCGACATGTTGTCCAGGCCGAAGCCATGGAGCAAACTGACCCAGAAAGGCCGTGAACCCTTCATCCGGATGCAGCTCTGGCTGAACGGCGAGCTGGGCCAAGGTGTCCTGCCAGTCCAAGGGCAGCAGCAAGGGCCAGGTAACTGTAGCCCTGTCCTGGGCTGGGCTGGAAGCAGGAGAAGGAGCAGAGGATCATGGGAGGAGGCGGCCAACCACATTCTCAGTGAGGGTCAGGGCACCGCAGCCCCATCCGGGACGACTGCAGGCGGGGAGGCAGCGGCATCCTTTCAGGGCGGCAGCCAGCCACACACTCAGCTGTCGGCTGATGCTAGGAGACAGAGAGTGGCCCCTCTTCCTCCACCACCTGTTGCCATGGAACTGACTAGTTTTTAGGGGAAGATTGTGCCTAGCTAATTGTATAAGCAGCAGAAAATGAGTTCCCGATCAAGAAAATGCTGTTTATACATAAATGTGGGTGAAAATGAAGCAGCTGAGGCAGAGGGTTGAGAAGGGAAAACCAGCCAAAGGCCTGGAGGTGACGGGTACGTGGGAGAGGCCTCCGCTGCCCACAGCCCAGGGGTCCTGCACGGACCCCCAGCCCCATCCCGCCCCCCGTCAGGACTGGGGCCCGCCCCTTGGGCCTCTGTGGCGGACGTGGTCCCTGTGCTTTAGGAGCTTGAGGTCCCGGGGCTTTGTTTCCTCATGTAACTGTGACCTTTCTCTCACACAGTCATCCAGTCTGTGATGTCACTACAGGACCCCCTCCTGCAGGGCAGTGTGAGCTCAGGTAACTGACTGCTTCCCGTCGGCTTTGGGGGCACCCTCCATGCCCTTCCCTGGTCCCTCTCTTTCGGGTCTGTAGGGCAATCCCTGCTTGGGACTTAGCGAACTGAAAACAGTGTGTCCTGTTAACAGACTGGATTCCTGCTGCCCCTGGTGGACAGTGAGTGACTAGGCAGCTGAGGGATGAGACTCACGCAGTCGGCTTACTTGCTGCTCTGTTTTTTGGCTCCAGGTGTAAAGCCTTGTGTACAGGGCTGTTGGGGTGGGGTTCCAAGTCAGGGACAGTGACTCCTGGTCTGCTGGGGGGGATGGGCTATTAGCATATACATCGCCCCCACAGTGGGTTCACCAGGGGGAGTGAGGACCTCCTGGGAGTAGCTTTGGGTGTAATTGGAAGATGGGGCTGGCTCACCAGCTGGAAGAGAGGGACCACTGTGGGCATCGCGGCTGGGTGGGTGCTGGAGGGCTGAGTGTGGGCGGAGACGGTCAGGCCACGGCCCCTTGGCCTTCAAGAGCCCTGCAGGTCTGTGAGGCCTTCAAGTGTCATGCCTGCTCCTGCCGTGAGGACTGCTCGCTTGGTGCCTGACACACTCTGCCACTGATGGCCTGTGTCCCTTTGCTCTGGGGCCCCCTCCCACATCCTTTGTGCAACCGCTTCAGCTGACCTTGTCTCACCCAGGTTGGAGCCACAGCCAGTATCATGAGCTGTTTCTCTTTCTTCCTTTCTTTTTCTTCTAAATATGTTGATTAGTCTCCATGTCCCATTGACGCATTGAAACCACAAACAAAGCTAAGGAGGGTGCGTGAAGCCCACCAGCTTGCTGGAAGTTTACGAGGGGAAACGTGCAATGCAGGAACGCCGGGCAGCAGTGGCTGCTACTGCTTCAGAGTCCCGGGTCCCGGCACAGAGGCACTCAGGGGCATTTTGGTGGCAGTCAGGTTCCAGTGGACATTGTCTGTGTGTTACATGCTCTTACCGGTTTTGACCAAAAAGGGGACTTATGTTACCCAAGCCTTCCGTGCTCTTGGCTGGAAATCTACATGGAGTGGTGGTGTGTCTAGAGAAGGCCCAGGTGTGATACTTTTTCACTTCGTTTCTGGGTGGGCCGGTTTCATCGTACGGCAGCCCTCGGGTTGTGAAAGCCCGGCTGACAGATGACCCCTGCTTGCCCTTTACACAAGGCTTGGAACCTACTGAGACTGGGTCTGTCTTGGCCAGTGAAGTGAAACAGGAATAGAGCTGCATGTTTACATTGTGGGTGTTTTTGTCGTGGTAACCCGAACGGGGAAAATGACAAGTCAAAGCCTGGCAAATGAGAGACTCAAAGGGGGCATGGTGAGCCCTATCAGGAGCTGGTTGGGGGAGCCTGGGCCGTTGGCAGGACTCGGAGAGTCCCACACGTCCTGGACTGGAGCGCAGCCATCTTTGAGCAGGGCAGTGCTATTTCGGCTCAAAATCCAGGCTGTGTTTATATAGATTCGCCCTCACTGTGAAATGACTGAACCAGCCCCTCCTTGCAACAAAATCCCCATCACCATTGCCAGCATCTTCCCTTACGGCACGTGCAGCTTTCACATCATTGAAGAGAAGGGACACTTCCTCTTTTGCGCTACAGTAAAGGCTAAGTGAGGACCGTACACACCTGTTCCAACTGACCTGCAGGTTCTTAGACACACTTCGGAGCAGATCTCATTTGTAACTTGGGGACTGCCTCTACTGGAGAGCTTACCCAGCAATGGCTTGTATTCAAAATACATTAGGGAAAATAATGGACGTACTTGTTGGTGCTGGAGTTTTGCAGACATTTGCATGGAAAATTAGACTTGCCTCCTGCTCCATCGGAAAGTTGGACCCTCTTAAACTCTCTGGAAGTATTTGCTGTGCCATTCAAGGCAGGACTGAGCTTGGCAGAAGGTGACTAAATTTTTTCAGATCAAAACCCCTTCATCCTAATTAAAACAGGAAGTTGGGCACAATCCCAGGTCCATTATAACTAATGCCAAAACTCCCTCCAGGTCCAAACAAATCCCTGCAGAAAAGGTTTCTTGCTTTTTATTATAGCAGGTAAACACTGCTGTGCTGGAACGTTCTTACAAGGGTCACATTTACAACCTAGGAAAACAGCCTGGGCGCCTAAAACCAAAAACCGGATAAGCTGCCATCAGGTCAGTGCTGACTCATGGCACGCCTAAGAGGAGTATTGAAAAAAAAGAAAAAAAAACTCATTGCCGTTGAGTCGATTCCAACTCATAGCGACCCCCATTGGGTTTCCAAGGCGGTAAATCTTTACGGAGATAGATTGCCCCATCTTCCTTCTGTGGAGCAGCTGGTGGATTTGAACTGCCAACCTTCTGGTTAGCAGTCAAATGCCTTAAGCGCTGTGCAACCAGAGCTCCTTAAGAGGAATATATAATAATATTTGTTAAAAAGTAATTGAAAGTTCCTGAGGAGTCTGCAGGTTGAGGGCAGGAAGAAGGAGAAGGCTGTGGGCCCCTAGACCAGACTGAGCACAGTGTAACTTCCCAGTGGTTTAGGGAAGAGGTCAGACAGGCTCTCCCTCTGTTTCCCCGGTGAGAGGGGAAATTGATTACAGGTTGTCTACCCAATGCTTCCCGGCAACAGGGACGCCACCCATAGAAACAGTAACTATGATGACCGTGGAGAAAAATGGAAAGGTATTTCAAGACTGTAGGAAAATAAAACATGTGTATCACACAGGTAGCTAAGCAGGACTGTTTCTTGTGGGGGTCAGGAAGAGAGAGGGGCTTGTCGGAGTGAAAGGGAGGTAGTCGCATTGTGGAGAGGGTGGGTGTTTCCTGCTCTAAGATTCCTTCACTATAGCTGTCTTTCAAGAGTGTTTCTGAAAATAAAGGTAGCTCTCATCTCAGAGAATTGAACAGGGAAGAATGGAATCACCCGACGGTGGTCAGTGTTGTGCGTCACTGGGACCCTGACTGCTGGAGGCGCTAGAATGTCTTTCTTGAGGTGCTAAAACAAACCATTGTCTCTGGGGAAGTGGTTAGTACTGCTCCCCCTGCAGGCAGGGGACTGAAGCGCGGGTCCTCGGGTTTTCTCAGGATTCTGAGTGCCTGCTCTCACCATGGCTACAGTGGAATTCCCCCAGAGACCCCTAGACTCAGAGAGATGTGCTGTCTGTCTGCAGCGATGAGTCCACCGGGTCTGGGCCCAAGGCAGCTCAGCGGGATAGAGCCAGGCGGCTGCAGGAAGGTAATTCCAACCATGGGTTGGTTTGTGCCACAGGGAGGAAGGCCCCCTTCCTGAGCGTCAGTGAGAAGTTCTCAGTGAATGCCTGAGAACCCAGCCCCAAGCCAACCTGACGGGCGGTCGGACATTCTCTGAGCAGTAGCCTCGCCCTCTGTTGCCACCCCACCAGTCACAGCCCTTCAGCAAGAGCGACAACCTCAGGGCTGAAACTGTGTTGGCCTAATGAGATGGCACTGTGCTTGGTTACCATGGCGATAAGGTGCCGTGTAAGTGAGTGGCCTCACTCATCCAGACAGCACACTGCTCACGCAGGAATCCGTTTTCCTCCCTGAAGAATTCCTGTTGGCCTCCTTCTGCCCGGCTCCATTGCCCCTCAACGTCTCCATTTCCCTTAATGATTTATGTCAAACTTGCTGATCAGCACTGTGATCAAACCCACCCACTGCCACTGAGTCAGGTCCAACTCTTGGCGACCCTATATGACAGAGTAGAAGTCCCCCCTCATTCCCAAGGCTGTAGACCTTTGTAGAAGCTGACTGCCACGTCTTCTTCCCTGCACGGAGCCTGGTGGGTTTGGATCATCTGCCTTTCCCTTGACAGCTGAGCCCTTAACCACTGTGCAGCTAGGGCCCTTGTTCTACGATGAGAAGAGATGAAGTTTCCATTGCGTCGGGCTGTATTCCCTTGTGGTGGGTGTCACCATTTCTGAATGGTCCTCTGGGAAACTGAGCACCAGCGCGATGGCCTTTGGTGTTAAGGAGAGTTGATGCCGTTTCGGCCACCAGTGTCATTGATGACCTGTGACTTTTCCCCGGGAGCCGTGGCAGCCTAGACGAAGAGTAAAGTGGACTAAGGGTCCGTGCCAACCTCGAGCAACTTCCTTAACACCGTGTTTTGAAAGGCCAGAACTTGAGGTCACGGGTACCTGGGTATTCCCTCACTGTCTGGTTTTCTGTACAACGACTAGCGGGCTTCTCCGTGCTGCCTTCTCTCAGAGTTCCTGGTGTGTCACGGGTTGGGGGGCCGTGTTCTCGTCAGCGTTGTCTTTGATCTAATATGGAAAGCTTCATTCGAAGGCACAGTCGCACGGGATCCTTGGGGACCGAGTCTCTGGGTCTCCTTTTGTTTGTCTTCCATTCTACATCCCATCCATCATTCCTGACCTCACGCTGCTTCGCAATCGCCGTGCCCGGGAAGCAGAAGGGAGGCTCCCAGGAGGAAGAGGGAGGGGCCCAGGAGGACTTGTCTTTGCACAGTGTCACTGCCGATCAGTTGGCAATTTTTTTAGAGACAAAGATCTTGAGCTATGGATAAAGGGGTATGTGTGTGTGAAGGTGTGATCTTTTAACCACTGGGTATTTTTTTTTCTGTTTTTCATTGCTTCAATCTCATCTCATATCCACGGTTCCTTGGGGTCATTAACCCTTTGCCCCTGGGAAGGACACAAGAGACTGAAGGGAGGAGCAAAAGAGAAAGGAATAAAGAGATGTCATTCCCTTCTGGAGAACCAATGGAGGGGAGCAGCCGTGCCCTCTGCCGCGTGGCTTTTTCACTTGGGGGCCCTTTGTGACCACAGCCAACAAGCTGGTACTGCCCTGCTCATAGTCCAGGTTCACGTGTATTCTGCAGCCTGTGCAAGCGAGAGAAAGGCCCAGTCACCACAGCTTAATCTTGAGCTAGCTGCTGTTCCCCAGCGCGTCAGGCAGGAGTTTCGGGTTCCAGGTCTTCTCCACCGTGGAGAATTAGCCAGCTCCGGGTCACTCTTCTCCGTCAACAGAGTAGCAGCTGCTTTTTTGAGAACACAGCTGCTGCTGTCCGTTTCTGACGTGGGTGGTCTTGACGTTGCCACTGTTCTGACATGATGACCACAGGCTGTGCGCTGTGGCCTGATGACACCAGGAGCTAGTGCAGGCCACGTACCTCAGGTGGGAACAGGGCCGGTGGTGCTCTTGTTCATGTGTGTCATGCTCTCAGTTCATGCCCACCGGTGACGGGGGACATGTGTACAGGCTTTGGTGCTTTGAACTCTGCCATTGGATTCCATTTTCTTAAACAAGCAATCAGTTCTTTGATTTTCATAACTAAACGTCAGGGTGGGCATTTGGAAAAGATGTGAATTGGCAAAGGAGCTAGTTACAGCCCCAGGAAATCTCATGACAAGGTCCAGACCAGGCACAAGTCTTCCTTCAGTGCCTTTGGCTACATTGTTTTCTATTTTCTCTTCCTTGTCATCAAAACAAGTTAGTGAAAGTAACTTTTGGCCATCAAACACATGAAAAGATGCTCAATGTTGTTAGCCATCAGAGATGAAAATCAAAACCACAATGAGATACTATTCCACTCCCACTGGGATGGCTAAGATTTAGGGGGAAGAAATAGAAAATAACACATGTTGGCAAGGATATGGGTAAATTGAGAGTCTTACGAATGCAAAATGGTACAGCTACTGTGGAAAACAGTGTGATGGTCACTCAAAAAAGCTCCAAAGAAAACTACCGTATGACCCAGCAATTCCACTCCTGTGTATAGACCTGTGTATATGTAAGACTTGAAAGCAGAGACTCAAACAGACATAGACCATTGTTCACTGCAGTACTATTCACAGTAGCCAAAGGGTGGAAACAACTTAAAAGGCCCATAAACAGGTGAACAGATAAACAATGTGTGGAACATACATACTGTGGAATACTACTCGGCCAGGAGGAGAAATCAGGTCTTGATACATGCTGGTAGGATGGAACTGGAAGACATTGTGCTGAGTGAAATGAGTCAATCACTGAAGGACAAATACTGTATGACCTCATTTATATAAAAAGATAGAGTTGCACAGCCAATTATTGTAATTGATGTCAATAAGTTGTACACCTGTAATAAGTTAAACTGGCAAAAGTTATGTGACAGATATATTTATAACAATGACAAAAAAAAAAAAGAGAGAGGAGCTACTGAGGCTGCTTTTTGTACAGCCAAAAACCTCATAGGATTTGGTTCCTTGGCTTGGAGGTTAAGGGTCATGGCTTCATGGGACATCCCAGTTAATTGGACTAATAACTAATAACACGTTTAGTGCTTCTGTTCTACCTCCTAGTTCACTGCATAGTGTCTGGGATCTTAAAAGCTCGCAAGCAGCCATCCCAGGCACAATAATCGGTCTCTAGTCACCAGGAGCAACGGAGGAAGAAGGAAAGTCAGGAACAGGAGAAGGATGTAGAATGTGTGGCTGATCGCCTCCGTGAATAACTGCCTCCTTTGCCACGAGACCAGAACTGGATGCTGTCTAGCTACCACTGCTGAACATTGTGATCAAGGGTCTGTAGAAGAATACTGAGCAAAAGGGGGAAAGTGCAGAGCAGAATGTCCAATTCTCATCAGCTCCAGACTTTCTGGAGCCACGGAGGCTGGATGGACCCTGAAACTACTACCCTGAGATCATCTTTAAGCTTTAGACCAAAAGTGTCCCCTGAGATCTTCTTAAAACCAAACACTCCTTTAGCTTTAAGGCCTGTCTGTAAGGAACCAAAGTGACAACAGCTCCTGGAAAGATTAGATAAGAACCTTGGGGGCAGTGAGTTTATGTTAGAGGAGAAACAGCTTAGAAAGGAGGGTGAGGGTGGTTGCACAGCTCGGAGGATGTAATCGGTGTCCCTGGAGCGTGCGCGTAGAACAGCTGAGTTGGTGTGTTTTGTGTATATTCTCAACAAAAAAAAAAAAATTAAATAAAAAAAAAAAAAAAAAACGGTAACTCTTGGTTTTACCAAACAGAATTAGTGCAGTCATGTTTATTTTGAACAGCTGAAAATATAACTGATTTATATATAACCATAGATCAACAGCAGAAGAGGGTTGTGGAAAGTCACGTGTGAACTCTGCAGTGCTGGCTGGGGCACGGAGTATTTATTCCCCACCTCGGCCGGGCCACTGAAAGCCATTGGGTTTGGGATTTCAGCCCTTGGCCACCCAGCCACTGGCTGTAAATGTGGTGGCCCAGAAGAACTAAGTGCCCCGTCCATTTCTCTTTCTTGCTCGTAGCCTGCATTAGGGAAATTTGATTTTATCAACAGATCAAGTAACTGACCACTCCTTGAAAAGACAGGTTCCTGGGTTCAGACACGACCCACCTTCCCATCGGCTGCCATCTGGTGTGTGCGGGCACAGAGCTGCAAGGAGGCTGTGTGGTACTGAGGAGCCTGGAAGGGCTGGGCTGCAAAGGGTGAAAGGGCCGGAGTGGAGAGCCTTCCGGTGGCGAGCTTTGTGGGCACAGAGGTCCCGAGAAGGGAAGAACGTAGCAGGGATGAGAGCATGGGGCTGGCCGGTGGAGCCTTTGGAACACGTGGACACTTTAAAAACCCCTAACTCAGAGGCCTTTTTTTTTTTTTTTTCCATCAAGTGACAGTAAAAAAGTGGATTGTGGAAAATTTTGGGTTTTTCTTTCTGTAGAATAGTGCTGGTGCTGCTGGTGTAAGGTCTGTATAGTAAGGAAAATATAACTGGGCAGGACCAACAGACGGCTCCTGCTCCTTCGAGGTGACCTCAGTGACCTGTGGCCAGGTGGTGGGTGAGCACCAAGGCGATCAGTGGCCTCGGCTTGGCTCACGGTGCTCCTTCTTCACCTAGGGCTCTTTCTTGAGGAAAGGTGAGTGCGGCCTGGGGTGGCGACAGTCCTGCTATTACTGCTGCTGCCGTGTGTTGCCCACTGGCATCCTCACCACTCTCATTCTAAAGAGAACGTTTGAAGTTCAGGTGAGAAATCCCTCAGCTGGGAACCAAGGGCCACAGGGTGCCACTGACTCATAACCAGAGGACGTTTTCTCCGCTTGACCACAGAGTGGGCAGGCCATGGTCACGTGACTCAGCAGGCGAGAGCGTGGCCTCCGAGGGCTGTCGAGGGCACGAGGGGGCAGCAGCGGCTGCGGAACATGCCTCCAGCGGGCCGGACGGTTCACAGAGAAATGTCTGGAACCGGAGGCATTTGGGGCTTGTCAGGCCCAGGGAAATTCTAGAAAAGCAAAGACAACCAGTGGAAGGATGGAGTGTTAGTCATGGACTCCAAGGCCCAAAGCCCAAAGGGCAGGTTCTCTGGCCCCATGTGAGAAAGAGCTTTGTTCGCCCAAAAGGCCTGAATGAGGAGGTCCCAGTCCAGGAGGAAGGCACGTCCAGAGCCAGCCAGTGGCCCGGGGCTCAGAACAGCCATCCTCCCAGTGAGTGGGAGACATGCTGTACCCCACCTCGGGTTCTCTGCCGGGAGGGGTGAGGTGTCTCTCCAGTGCCTGCTGAGACCGTCCAGGAGTTGGCTTCAGTGTCTGGGAAGAGGAAACCATGCTCTGTAAAGTTATCGGCTTCTTTTGAAAAATTACAACCATGTCTCAGCTGAGCTACGAGGAAGAGGGATTTGGTGGTGTGCGGCAGCTAGCCCTTCACCAGGCGTGGGCAGGACTGCGAGGGACAGGGCTGAGGCCCAGCGCGTCTCAGAGCAGCTCCAGGGGTGGGGCGGGACAACACTGCCACCAGGTCCGTGGGCCACTAGCAGGCAGGATGCGCTGCTCGAATCCACTTGAAATGTGCTCATGTGGACCACCTCTGTTGGCGACTAACCTCTGGGGTCTTAAAAGCTTAAGACTTCTTAAAAGGAAGACTGAAGGAGGGTCAATGCTTTTGAATTGTGGTGCTGGTGAAGAATGCTGAAAGTACCATGAACAGCTAAAAGAAGTCACAAATCTGTCCTGAAAGAAGTGCAGCTGGAATACTCCTTGGAAGCGAGAATGGCTAGACTTCGTCTCACCTACTTTGGTCATGTTGTCAGAAGGGACCAGTCCCTGCAGAAAGATACCATGCTTGGTGAAGTGGAGGGTCAACAAAAAAGGGAAAGGCCCTCAACAAGATGGATTGACACGGTGACTACAGCGAGGAGCTCAGGTACAGCAAAGATCACGGAGCTGCGCAGGACGGGGCAGTGTTTCGTTCTGCTGTGCATAGGGTCGCTGTGAGTCGGAGACAGCTTGAAGGCACCTAACAACAACAACAGCCATTTCGAACGTGTGTGGGATTCATTCTGGGGACACACATGACCCTGCAGCGGGCATGTGGCAGTCCCTCTGGCGCCTGTGATGAGGGGCTGGGAAGTACCCAGCCTGTCCTCCCCCGAGAGTGAGCTGCACCTGCAGAGCCAAGGGCTCTTTGGAGGCGCCGTGCCAAGCGGGCAGCCCACTTTAACATTACGTGTCAGCAACGAATGTCGTCACGGACACGGGCTTCAGCTCCGCCCCAGTTTCTTCCAAGCCTCACTGCCGGCCCCTCACCCATCTTTTGACGTCTCACTGCCCTGGGAAAGGCTGGTCCGTCCTAAGTTAGCCCCAGAAGCCTTGGTTCCTGGAGGGGTTTGTGGGTGTGCCTCACCAAAGGAGAAGGGAGCATTAGAGGAGCCAAAATAGGAGATTTATTTGACATTCTTCTTAAATTACGATTTGTGGGGTTTGTTGGTTTTTTAAAAAATAAGTAGCTCGCACCAGGTAACAAGGACTCACACCCTTTCTAAAAAATAAATGCACTCCCCCCCAAGACCCGCTGGCCCTCATAGAGCTTCTTGGGAGTCCTTCAGAGGCACTTCGCGCGTCTCAGTGTGGGTCCCCCAGACGGGCTCGAGCCACACTCCGGGCTGGGAGCCTTGCTTTTCTCTCCCGGCAGCAAGTGGTGGTGACGCTCCCAGGTCATACGTGCAGGACTCCTCCTGTTTTTACAGCTATGGGAGTATTCCTTTGTATAGGTATTCCATATTTTATCCAACCAACCATTCTTGATGGATACTTAGATTTCAACAGCGGAATGTAAGGAACTGCCCCCCAGAACCACCCCCTGAACCCCTGTGAGCGGCGGCGTGGCACAGTGGGCCGAGAACAACTGCTAAGGGCCAGTCCTGCCTCGGCCACTGTAAGACTGTGTGACCTTGGGCAAGTGTCTGAACCTCTCTGTGCTTCAGTTTCTTATCTAAAATGGGAGAAATAAAGTACCTAACTCCCAGACTGCTGAGAGGGATAGATAAGTTAACGAACAGTCCTCGACTGGCACAGAAGAAATGCTATTAAGACATTTACTTTTTTTTTTTTAGCCTTTATACAAGTCTATATTTGTAAAAAAAAAAAAAATACACAACTAAAAGCTAACTTGATTATTTAAAATCAAATCCATTTAGTGATAATGTACATTCTGTAATAAAATTATGGTAAAATACTGACATTTGATAGTTTTAACAGAGTATATCATTCATGTAAAAATCATGTGGTAGAGTGTAAAATTTAAAACGTTTATTTTACATCCACTCCCGTGGATGGCATTGCCCATGTGCATGGTGATCTGTAGAATGAAAGGCACGGTGCCCCTTTGGTGGAGATGGTCAACTGCCAGCATTGCTGGGCAGGGCCTGCACCGTGGGTCCAGTGCCTAGTGGCCTGCAGCTGCCCTCCCAGTGCTGGTCTCTGTCAAATGCATTCCATCTTCGGAAATTGCCTATCCACCTACCTTTGCTTCCTTGAAGCTGACCCAAAATCTCAAGCATCAAGAGTAAGGCTACAGGTCAAAGGTCATCACTGGACCCATTTGGGCCAACACTGATGGCACCAGGCCACCATGTCTTGAAGTAGAGATGACTTGCAGCAAGGGTGGGGGTAACCAGCTTGCTCACAGTGCCTCTGGTTGTGCTGCCTGGAGACCTCCTTGCTGGACTCAGGAATATGTGGTCATGGTGCCTCTGGACACGTCTCCTTTCTCTCCCTTTAGGGTTTCCCTGGGAAACAGACGTTACAGTGCACTGGGCATTCAGAGCAAGTGGCAAAGTAGGTCATAAGTCAGATGAGGGCTTCAGTTCCCAGAGACTTAGTTCCAGGGAAGCATAAATGCCTGAAACTCCTCAGGGAATTTCAACACAAAGGTGGAGACGTGAAATGAGGGCACGTGCGTTTGTCTCGTCTGCGTGGTGTGTTCAGTGCCAATATCCAACTGCACTGGGCTCCTTAACCCTTGAGGTAACCAGTCTGGCAAGTATGTCCCCCACTCTCTGGGTCTAGAAAAGCAAGGCTCAGAGAAGACAAGTGATTTGCCCCAAAAGGAAGAGGCGGAGGGAGCTCACGCGTGGTCCCCACCTGATGACGTCTGCCCAGGTGCTGTCCGTCAACCTGAGGACTTGGCCCTCCTGCCTGACCCCCCGACTCAGTGAGGTTGAGACCACACTTCAAAACTAGGAAGAAAATGGAGTTCAAAGAACTATAAATGGACGAATATCAGGAATCAGGTCCAACAAGACAGAACACATCATTGAAAGAAGGGCTAGGCCTCAGTTACCCTGGGTGACACTTGTGTACCAGCCGGGAGCTGGGCAGGACGAAGGGAGGGGACTCCAACAAACCAGTGCTGGCGTTGGACCCAAGTTCATGGAATTCTGCAGTGGAGAAGATTGTTGTTGTTGTTGTTGTCATTATGTCCCATCGAGTCAGACCCGACTCATAGCGACCCCTCCTTGGATTTCCAAGGCAGTATCACTAAAGAAGTAGATTGCCCAGCCTGCCTTCTGGCCCCGTGAAGAGGATTATTACATGGAATTCTGCAGTGGAGAATTCAAAGTGCTTCTTTGAAACCCCTTCCAGTCAAAATTCAAGGGAAACCCACAGTGTGGCCTGAGGGCCTTGCCTGTCAGTTGTCAGATGTCCTCCTGAGCCATCCCAGGGCCCATGCAGACTGGTCTGGGCCAGGCTCAGGCCCCCAGAAGGGTAAGAAAGGGAGACCCTCGCGGCTCTGTCCTGGTAGCAGTGGAGCGAGCCGGCGGGCTTCTCCTCCACCGGCCTCATCTTGACTTTGTGTTTTGTTCTCCCCTTTGGAGCAGATCCCTAAATATAGCCAGCACCTGAATTGGCAGATGTTGGGTTTGTCCTTTCTAAGAAGGCCAAAATTAGCCTGTCATCTGGCACCTCAGTCAAGCGGCCACACGGCCGTCGTACCTACCTTGCAATTAGGAGCTTCTAGAGTGGCCGTGTTTTCTTTGATAAGGAAAACGTTACTGAGCGAGGGGGCTGTGCCCCACCTCTGAAGTCCGTAGTCTCCCGGAGAACGACCACGGACTCCAGAGGGACGTTTCCATTTCCACCTGCTCATTCCCGGGGGAAGTCCCCTCTGCTTCACACGCTGCAGAAACTGGAAAGGAAGATCAGTGGTCCACGGAGAGCACGAGAAGACACCAGAAGTGGCTACTCTGATTCGGGAGGAGAAGACAATGTGTCCTCAGTGCCTGGAGCAGGGTGAGCAGTGGGGCTCCCCGGGGGCCACAGAAAGATGTTCTAATCAATTACCACATCATAATACTGATGTATGATAATTACTGAGTGTTTCTCCCGAGATAGTGCAGCATTTGGCTGGGATGCGGTTCTTTCATGGTCCACTGCCTGATTAATATGCAAATAATAGGCTGATTGCATGATGAATGCAGAAAATGAGTTCACTGATAACGTGTGCACTGAAGCGGGAAGATGATAAATTACTTTTACTGACTGTCCTACATTAAGTACCCTTCTCGACAATTTCATCACAAATTAAGTAAAGCAGTATGGAGACATTAGGGGGATGTGTGAAATAATGTACCTTAATAGCTTTTCTAGTACCATCGCATACAACGAAAATGTCACTTGGCTCTGCCCAGCAAGGCCTGGGGCCACGTGGGGCCTGACCAGCTGGCTCACCTGCATATTGTTTTAAAGAGGGAACGAAGCCCACCGCAGCGGCATGCTTGACTGGCACAGTCAGCTGCGGGCTCTCGAAGGAACGTGCTGTCACCACGCGAGCACCATCACCTGCACACCAGGCTGACGGACAGCGCCACCGCGAGCAGACAGGCCGCTCTTGGGGCCGGCACCGTATCCTGTGCACAGATGGGCACTCTGAAGCCGGCTGTCTGCCGTGTACCCGGGGACGAGGAGAGTATCCATGCTGCAGGCCTAGCAGTCAGGAGGTAGACGACACTGGAAGCCACCTCTGAGCCCCTCCAGCTCTTGGAAATCTGGGGAAATGTGTTAGGCTATCAGTGTGGCAGTAGAAGGTACCTACCGAAGAGCGTGGCCGTTGGTAAGGGGCGGGCAGGTAAACCCAAAGCCAGAAACGGACCCTGGAGGGGAAAAGAGAGGACACACAAAACCCTGCATGCACACAACGCTGTCACACACAGACACACACCCCACACACTCACACAGTGATTAATCTTTGATTACAGCAAAGCAATTTAACTAGAGGGTTTGTTTTTTCCCATCTCAGTAATATGTATTTAGACTGTTGGTATGACATACATTTTCTCTTAATGCACAGGAATACATTGATAAGTGTTCATACACACAGCTGGTTCGGTAATAAGGTTATTGAAGGTAATTTGAAAGTGCTATTTCTCAATCAGTGTGGCTTTGTGGGGACGAGGCGCACACTGTACTCCTGATGCAGGGCCAACTGTGTCACCAAGTGTCACTTCTACGGCCTTGCCAGGCTGGGAGTTTGCTAGAAAAACAGAATTGGAATTTAAGGAGAGCTTTTCATTTTTAAGGAGCCCTAGAGGTGCAGTGGTTAAGCCCTCAGCTACGAGGCAAAGGTCAGTGGTTCAAACCCACCAGCCCGCTCCATAGGAGAAAGATGAGGCATTCGGTTTCTGTAAAGAGTGACAGCCTTGGAAACCCTATAGGGCAGTTCTGCTCTGTCTTCTAGGGGCGCTGTGAGTCAGATTGACTTGACAGCAGTGGGTTTGGTTTGGTTTAACTTTTCACATTCCCAAACTCTGCTTCTTGCATACATATTAAGAGCCTTATAAGAATACGGAAGAAATACAGTGGTCCTGGGTGGGGGGGGGAGCACATTTCTGCTCTGAAGTCAATGCTGGGTCCCCCGGTGGGTGAGCGCTCGCCCGATCAAACCAGGCCGAGCCCTGGCCACAAGGCAGCTTCCCTGCAGCCAGCACCCAGCCCCTGCTTGGTTTCCCCCGGTGTCCTTTCCCAACCAGGGAAGAAGGGAAAGAGCCGTGAGAAGCAATCCCAAAAGACAGGGCCTTGCTGGGTGCCTGAGACGGCGTCCAGCAGGAGAGACTGACCACCTGGGGCAATTTGATTTGAATTCTCAGCAGCAGCTGCGTCACTGGCATTTCCGGCAGCCCCGTACCATGCACAGGTGCCACCACTGTGTGAGGGACAGCTCTGCTCCTCCTGGTCTCTGCAGGTCCCTGTCACCAAACCTCCCACCAGCCTCCATGGCAGGCACCCAGCTTGAGCCAATGTTTCTACCCCAAACCCCTCCCCCTCCAGTCTACCTTCCCTTCTTGTTTAAAAAATCCTGTTTTGTTCCTGTTGAGGATATACACAGCTAAACACTCACCAATTAGCTGTTTCTGACATTGAGTTCAATGACACTGACCATAGTCTTCCAGTCGTGCGACCATCCTCACCCTCCTTCTCTGAATTATTCCTCCCTCGTTCACATGAACTCACTGCCCCTCCCAGGTTCCTATACAGTCTTTCAAGTTGCTGGTGTCAGTTTGACCCCTTGTAGGTAGTTCTTCAAAGAGCACAAAGGTCAAAGCCCGAAAAACCTAACCCACAGCCATCGAATCAATTCCAACCCATAGCAACCTTCTAGGACAGTAGAACTACCCCATGGGGTTTCCAAGGCTACATAAATCTTTACAGAAGCTGACGGCCCCATCTTTCTCCTGCAGAGCAGCTGGTGGGTTCAAACCTTTTGGTTAACAGCCAAATGCCGTAACAGTGCTCAAAGCAGACATCTTTTACTAGTTAAGCTAAACTAGTATTTGGTTTTAAGATCTCAGGGATTATTTTTGGTTTAAGGTTTAAAGATGAGCTCAGGGTAATAGTTTCAGGGGTTCCATTTGGCTTCCACAGCTCCAGAAAATCTGGAGTCCATGAGAATTTAACATTTTGTTCTGTGTTTTCCCCCTTTTGATCAGGACTCTTGTATAGAATCTTTGATCAAAATATTCACTAATGGTAGCCAGGCACCATCCAGTTGTTCCAGTCTCATGGCAAAGGAGGCAGTTGTTCATGGAGGCGATTAGCCACTTATTGCTTATCTTCCTCCTGTTCCTGACTTTCCTTCTTCCTCCATTGCTCCTGGTGAATAGAGACCAATTGTTGTGCCTTGGATGGCTGCTTACAAGCTTGTAAGACCCTGGGCACTATGCAATGAACTAAGAGGTAGAACAGAAGCATTAACCATGTTATTAGGCCAATTAACTGGAATGTTCCATGAAACCATGACTCTAAACCAGCAAAGCAAGAGACCAAATCCTGTGAAGGTTTGGGTTGTGTCCCAGCAGCTACTCTGTCTGCTGTTCTTGTAAAAATATCTGCTGTGCAGCTTTTGCCAGTTCAACTGTTATAGGTATAGAACTTACTGACAGCAGTTACCATGATCAGCTATGCAACCCTACCTTAATAGATATGGTTTTCCATCACCGTAACCCTACCTTTCCCCCTCCCTGTCCCCACCCCAGTGACCATAATAAACTTTGGCCTCTGTACTTTGACCATGTGCATCCCTGATGGCTAATGACATTGAGCATTTTTTTTCCATGTGTGTGGTGACCATTGGAGTGTCCTCTGTGGTGAAATGTCCATTGGAATCCTTTGCCCATTTCATGATTGGGTTATTTGTCCCTGTGTTATTAAGTTGTGAAAGTTTCGTATATATATTCTGTCTATTAGATTCCTGTCAGATAATTTCCAAGGATATTCTCCTAGCTGGTAACTAGTCTTTTCATTTTTTTGGTGAAGTTTTTTAATGAACAAATTTTTCATATTTATGATGTCTCATTTATTTATTCTGTCTTTAGCTGCTTGTGCTTTTGTTATTATATAAGAGTCCATTGTTAAGAGCTAGGTCTGACAGCCTTCCCCTTGCATTTTCTTCTAAGAGTTTTATGGCTTTAGTTTGCATATTTAAGTCCTAATCCATTTTGAATTTGTTTCTGTGTGTGGTGTGAGGCAGGGATCCCGTTTCATTTTTCTGCATGTGGAAATCTGGTTTTCCCAATAGTGTTTCTTGAAGAGACTGTTCTTTCCCCATCAAATGGACTCAGTATCCTTATCAAAATCAGTTGACCATAGAGGTGTGGCTTTATTCCTGGACTCTCAGATCTCGTCCATTGATTTATGTGTCTCTTGTTATACCAGTACCAGGCTGTTTCGATTGCTATAACTGTGTAATATGTTTTAAAATCAGGAAGGGTGAGTCCTCCTACTTTGTTCTTCTCTTTCAACATTGCTTTACCCATTCAAGGCCTCTTGTCATTCCACATAAAGTTGAGAATTGGTTTCTCCTTCTCTGTAAAGAAGACTGTTAGAATTTTGATGAAGATTGCATTGCATCTATAGACCACTTTGGGTAGCACTGACATCTTAGCAATATTAAGTCTTCCGACCTAAGAATAAGGCACATCTTTCCATTTAATTCCTCTTTAATCTCCTTCAACAGTGCTTTTATCGTTTTCATCGTATGAATCCTTCACATCCCTGGTTAGATTTATTCCTAGGTATTTTATTATCTTTGATTGTATTGTAAATGGAATTCCTTCCCTGATTTCCCTTTCAGATTTCTCATTCCTGGTGGATAGACACCCAACGATTTTTCTCTGTTGATCTTGGGCCTGCGACTTTGCTGAAGTCCTCTATTAGCCCTGACAGTGTTCTTGCAGAGTCGGGGTTTTCTAGATACGGAATCATAGCATCCACAAAGAGTGATAATTTTTTCTCTCCTTGTCCAATCTGGATACCTCTTATTTCTTTTTCTTGTCTTACTGCTCTGGCTAGGCAGCGTGCTTGCCTTGGTGACAGCACCCCGTCTCGTCCCAGGGTTGTCTGAGCTGGGAGCCTGCCATCCCAGCTCAACACCTCTATCTCTCAGCCCCACGCTCCCTTTCCACCACCACCACCACCACACCCACAAGCACTGTCTCTGTTTCCCACATGCCACTCGGATTCTTTTTCCTTCTGTTCCTGAACCCCCATCAGGCCCAAGCCTCAAGTCGTCTCTCTGTCGACAGTGCTGAGCAGCACGCCCACCTCCCTGTCCTCCCCGTCTCGCTCACTGCCAGGCTTCTCCTCACGAGGTCGATACCATCTTTATGGCAGACCTACCTGCTGACTCCTGCTCCAGCCCCTTCCCTTAGGAATAAAGTTTCACCTTCTTAGAATGACCCACCCACCCCTGCCTTCAGGCCTATGTGTCACCAACCCTCCCCTCATGTCGATTCCCCAACCCTTACCTCAAATCCGCCATCCATCCATCCATTCATTCATTCTCTCGCTGCCTCCCTTCCCTACCATCCAGACCACAGCCACACTCTCTGGCAGGCAGCTTACACCACCATCCCATAGCAGAATTAATTTCCCCAGATTGCTAAGAGTTGGAGGGGATTCGAAGGCAGTTTTCAGTGTTGTTTTCTCCTGAGCCTGCTAGGTCTGCAGCCCACTTCTGCACCCACCCCTCAGCCCCAGCCTTATTGTCACCTTTACCAGGAGCTCCCATGGCCCCGCCCCACCCTGCCCTTCCCCTGTCCTAGCCCTCATCCCAGTGTGTTTGTTCCAGTGACGTATCTGTTCCAGTACCTGCCTTCCCCTTGGGAGCTCTGGTGGTGTACTGCAAGTCGTCCCCTTGGACTGCAAGCTCTGTGAGTGCAGGGTGTACCTGGCTCACCACTGCACCCCTGTGGTGCACAGCATCCCCCCTGGCTCACTACTGTACACCTGTGGCACACAGCACCCCACCTGACACTTAGAAGATTTCACAATTAAGTGAAAGGCACAGGTTCTGTCTTCCAGTGGATTAGACGCCACGTTTGGGAAATTAAGGTGTAAATAACCAACCAGTTGCCGTGTAGTTGGTTCCAGCCTATAATGACGCCGCATGTGTCAGTGCCGAGCCGGGCTCCAGTGCCTGATTTTTTTGAAACAGATCACCAGGCCTTTCTTCCAAGGGAGCTCTGGGTGGGTTCAAACCTCCGACCTTTCAGGGAGCAGCCAATGAGCTGACCATTCTCACCACCCGTGGATGCCAAGCGTGACTGTGTTATGGTAATAAGTAATAATGTATATGTTACATAATACACAAATTGTTTACTAAAGTATTTTGGCTTTTTTAGCACCATGAAAGGCACTCTGGTGGTGTAGTGGTTAAGGCGTTCAGCTGCTAACCAAAAGGTCGGTGGTTCAAACCCACCAGCAGCCCCGCAAAAGAAAGGTGAGGCAGTCTCCTCCTGTAAAGATTTAGTCAGGGTTGCTGTGAGTCAGCATCAACTCGACGGCAGTGAGTTTGATGTGGGTTTGGTATAGTGTTGTAGGAACACACACACACGTACCAGGGCCCGCTGCGTGCCAGGGACTTTTGTCTCCTCCTTGAGTTCTGATAGGACCGGGCCATGTGTCTGTGAGACAGGGAGAGCCTTGCTCTTCCATTTTACGGAAGAGACTCGAGCTTCCTTCCCAGGGCTGAGCAGGGCTTCCAACCCAGCCCTCTGGGGCCTCCCCGGTCCTCCCACCACCCCATGCCACCTTCCCACCCCCATCCCTATCCCTCACCTTCCTCAGGCCACCTCTCTCTGCTGTCAACAGAAAGTGACCTGTTACGTCTGCTGAGATTGTCAGTGATTAAGACAATGCCAAGGTTGGCTGAAGGCCAAAGAAGGGTTGCCAGTTCCAGGCCAGTGAGGGATCAGGCACAGGCCGGGGCACAGGGGAGGAACGCGCTTTCATGCTCAGTGCCGCCCCTTGTTCACGAAGGGGCCTTCAAGGCGTCAAGGACACCAGGGGCCCGGGAGTTGGACCTGAGACGGTGGGCAGATGTAGGTGCCCAGCCTTCTGGAGAGAAGGCTGCTTTGTGGTGGGAGCATTTTAGGGGCTTCTCAGCCACACCCTAGGATGTCGGCAGGTTCTTTGTGCTACTTTCCCAGCCCGGAAGGGCGAGTGAGGAAGGTGCCTGACCGTCTGTGTGACATCTGTTCAGGTCTGCGTATGTTTTGTTTCAAGCTGCTGCTAGTCAGTCAAAGTGCACGTATTCAAAAGGAAAAAGTGTGTTTCTCTTATCGGCTGTGTCTAATGGCGGGATGCGACTGTGGAATGTGGCAGGGACCCTCGGGAAGTTCCAGCATCTACTGTTAGATTCACAGGCAAGGCTGAGGCACTGAGGAGACATGGAAGCTGCTGCCACGGAGGGAGAGGTTGGTGCTCAGAGCCACCGTCCGAGCTCGTCACACAGACGGTCTCCCATCACTGTGCAGTGCAGGCCTGGCCAGTCTGTGAGTGAGCACAGGGTCAGACTAGCACTGCCTGTCACTTTCAATGCAGAGACGCTCGTCACCTTGAGGGGGACCATTAGGCCGTGAATCCTCAGGTGGTGCCCCTCTGCAGAGATGATCAGCACCACGGCCTGTGTTCCGCCCACGGGTGGGTC
This sequence comes from Orycteropus afer afer, assembly GCF_000298275.1. Classification (NCBI taxonomy): domain Eukaryota; kingdom Metazoa; phylum Chordata; class Mammalia; order Tubulidentata; family Orycteropodidae; genus Orycteropus; species Orycteropus afer. The sequence continues at coordinate 1,346,801 of NW_006921593.1, forward strand.
TCCATCCTGGCCTCGGCATCTGACCTTGTCTGGGAAGAGCCCCAGAGTGACAATCACCGAGTGTGGCTTCAGAGGCCCTAGGCACTACCAGCTGGAAAGGCCCTAAAGCCAGGCAGAGGCCAGCGGGCCACCCAGGCTCCCGCTGGCCAAGGACAGCAGCACCCAGGCACTTGGGAGCCCCCAGCCCATCTCCCCGTCTCTGCGCCTCCTCTTCTCTGATGTGTCCCCTTGCTTGCATCTGTCCCTGCCAGGCTGTGGCCAGGCTGCTCCCTGTCTTTCCTTTTGTCCCCACCTTCCCAAGCCCACCAGTCTTTCCAGTCACTTGGAATGGCCTGGCTTGGCCCGGACTCAACGCCCAAACTATGGACATAATGAAACATGGTGCATCAGACCCGCCGCCAGTTAAATAATGTTTGGGTTCTTGTCAGAATGTCACAGAGTGCCCTGTCATTTTGTTTCAGCAGCTTGTCCTTCTGAATGCACGGTTCGCCTTATGGCACGCCAGCAGTAAAAATGTCACTTACAATAATTACTTTTTGGTGAAAATGCTTGCTGACTTCCTTCCTTCAAGCTGTTTTTTACGCAGTGGGGAGATAATAAGAAATGACTTTATCCTGACTGCTCAAATGAACAGTAAATGGAATTTGGGTTATTATAAGTGCAGATCGAGGGCTGGGAGTAGAAATTTAAAACAGTGGCTCAGATGAGCTGCAGAGAGATTGGTCTCAGAAAATCATGGCGGGTGTGCGTTTTCAATTGGCTTCTATTGAAAACTTAAGGCAGCTGTTGTTTGCCTGCTGTTTTCGGAATATAATCTTTTCCATAATCCTTTTATAGTTCCCGAACACCTTGTATATTTCAAAGGGCCTTGAGCCGCCGTCTGACGCGATATTCCAAGTCCGGCAAAAGAATTCAAGCACACAGATCACCTTGAAAATGTAACACCTTCCACTTGCTGTCAAAATTAGATAGAGTGACTGTGTGGCTGGACTTCTAAAATATGCCCATCACCCGCTTCCGATTGCCTGAGTCCCGCTGGCTGTGGGCTCCTTGAAAGCCATGCTTTTGCCGGAAGCAGCACTGCTGGCCTGAAGGGTGGGCCCATCTTCAACCAGGCCGTTCCCTGACCTCCCCCACAACACACACACACACACACACACACACACACACATACACTCTGCACTAGGATTGAAACACAGCGTCTTAACGCAACAGGTCCAGAGACTGCACGACCCGGCCCTGAGGGCCTGTGCGCGTGTTCTTGCCACACTAGATGTTGCCGATGCCTCCAGCCCATCAGGTTCCCTCACCCCCGGGCTTTGTACACCCTGTTCCAATGCCTACAACAGTCCACCGCCCTCCTCACCCCTCCCACTGCTTCTGATGTCCTGACTAATGCCTGTCTTCCTGCTGTTCACCTGAAACGTCGCCTTTCCAGGAGATCTCCCTGGCCCCAGGCTCCGTCAGCATCCCCACCCCACTGTGTGTTCCCAGACCCCTTATCTGTCGCCCTTGGAAACAGTCATCCTCCTCTAGGCAGTTTTGTTAGCAGCTGTGGGGTCAGCCCCCGACTCATGGTGGCCCCAGGCACAACGGGGAAGCGCTGCCCGGCCTTGGGGCAGCCTCACGATCACTTAGTCAGACCATGTAGGGTTTGAACCGCCTGGTTTTCTTCCAAAGCCAACCGTCAGGCCTCTCCCCCTAGCCCGTCTCAGTCCGAAAGCTGTTCAGCACCTAGCAGCACTTAGCCTCCGCTGACAGACGGCCAGTGGCTACCTTTGAGGGGCACTGGCCAGGAAGCGAATCCGGGAGCTCTGGTGGCATAGTGCCTGAGGCATCTGACTGCTAACCAGAAGGCAGGTGGTTCAAACCCACCAGCCACTCCTCGGAAGGAAGACTGAGTGATTTACTTCTATAGAGATGCTGCCTCAGAAACCCAAGGAGGGGTCGCTATGAGTCGAATTGACTCCACGACAGTGAGTTTGGAGCCCTGGTGGCGTAGTGCCTAAGGCATTTGACTGCTAACCAGAAGGCTGCAGTTCAAACCCACCAGCCACTCCTCAGAAGGAAGGTTGGGCAATCTACTTCCATAGTAATACCGCTTTGGAGGGGTCACTGTGAGTTGGATCTGACTCCACAGCAGTGGTTTGGGGTGAGAAGCGAACCCAGGCCTCCTGCATGGCAGGCGAGAACCCCACCACTGAGCCCCCACTCCCACCCCTCCAAGTGCTTCCTCCTTGATGACTGCCCCTCCTCTTAGTCATGGCCTCCAGGAGAGCAGGGTCAGCTGACGCCTTCACTGCCCTGTTCTCAACAGAGTTACTCCTTGCTTCTTGTACCCAGCACCTCTTGTTGTGCGTGTTTGTGCTGAAGTGTCATTTACACCGTGGCTCTGATGGCAGCCACTGTGTCGGTCCCTCTCATAGAAGGGCCTCCTCTTCTTTGCAGGACCAGGCAGTATTTCGTTCTGTTGGACACAGGGTCTCTGTGACTCAGAACCTAACAACAACAACATAATTTAACTCGAATTCATTCCACTCAGGACAATTCTAGGAGTTTTGACATTCCAAGATTAAAAAGAGTTCCATTCTCTCCAAAAATGCCCTCCTGACCCTCTATAGTCAACCCCTTCCCCCAGCCACCACTGCTGCTTTCCGTCCCTGTGGGTTTCCTTCCCAGAGTGTCCCTCCGTGATCTCATGCCGGTGGCACCCTTTGAGTCTAGAGCCAGCAGCTCAACCCAGGGCCAGGCACTGTGGCAGAGACAGCAGTAAGTCCTGGGGAGGGTCACAGTCGTGGAGAGAGCTTTCTGGAGACAGGCCATTTCAGTCCAGTGTAGTCACTGCTCTGAGTTTAAACATCACACCCAGATGGCGCTCCCTAGCACCAGCCAGAGCGCAGGCTTGTTCCTCACTGCGGTCCTGTAAGGACAGGTGTGACTGCATATGACTCTCAGGCAGGAAACCAGGTGTGCCAGGAAGGGAAGAGTCACACCGACTCCACACCTGAACGCCCGGCCCAGGGCTCTCCCTTTTATGTTTTTTGTTTTTAATAATTATTATTTTTCATTACATAATGCAGAGCAAAGCCCTGCTCTTCGAAGAAGCATCACTTTCCTCAGAGGGTGTCATCTGCTAATTTTTGAAATAGGGAAAAATAAAGGCAAGTGGATGCCATTTTGTTGTTCTCAGCACACGGAGAGGCATCTGGCTGTCCTACCCCCTTGGAGGGGCTTGGCCACCTCTCCCGGGGGGCTTTCGGTGCCATCAGTGGGTTTGCTTTGGTCAGGCTGGTCCGGCGGGTAGAGCTTTCTGTGCACAGCCTTCCAAAGAACGACTCTTCTTTCCAGAGTGATGTTCTGAGGGTGTGGGTTTGTGTGTCTCTGAGGAGGCCATTCGCGGGGGCATCAGTCCATGCCTATCCCAGAAACGTGGGCCTGGTTCTGCTCTCTGACCTGAGGCCTGGCCAGGACCGGGGGGTGGTTGCATGCATCTCCCAGAGCACACGCAGCTGGAGTTGCTTGGTGCCTTTCCGACACCAGCTCAGAAGGTGATACTGGAGGGTAGTGAGGCAGAGACAAGCCCGCCACAGCTCCTCACCTCACAGAAGGGACTGTGCGCTTCCCAAGGCCCTGCACGTTGCAAGGCCCACTGCTCTGTAATCGTGGCCAGGAGCACAGAGGGACCTCGGCATCGTGTGGTGACACCTCTGGCCCTCCACAAGCTTCTTCACAGCAGAACAGCACAGGAGCCTTGCTGAGTGCCTGGAAGAGAGAAGCACGCAGCCACCCAGTGATGGGGAACAGCCGGCACGCTGCCGACCATTAGCCGGGCAGCCATGATTTTGACCTTGCTGTGGGTTAAAGGACACAAACCTGAGAAGAAATCAGTTTATCATGTGGGGGATTCATGCCATCCTTGACAGTACCCCGTGAGCAAGATGGATGATCTGCCCGACCGGTCCCTCGCACGGGTGGATCAGGGCAGACTCACAGGGCAGTGCTGCTGCTGCTTCAGACACAGCAGTAACATTGGCTGGTTTATATCCAGTGGTATGATGACCTGCCGGTGAGCAGAGAGGAGAAATCCGATTTGGGGGACTCGTACTGCCTTAGAGATTTATATGGACCATTTCGGCGTTTTATGCCTGTCCCTTTTACATCTTGCACATAGCAGTTTTTTAAAACCTGATTTTCCAGGTCTGAGGACACAGCTGTATGTGCTCGCAGAACTCTGAACTGGTCGAGGACAATAAAGGGTTTATCGCTGTATGGCAGTGGTATTTTATGTGAGGTTTTCCCCTTTCTAGGTATTTATATAATATATTCCTTGTATTTGGAATACACTCTTGAGTTAAAAATAGGTTTTATTTATTTACTTTATCTTGAGTACAGTAAGGCGCTCTGGTGGCTTAGTGCCTAAGGCACTTGACTGCTAAACAGAAGGCTGGCAGTTCAAACCCACCAGCCACTCCTCAGAAGGAAGATGTGGCAATCTACTTCTGTAGTGATACTGCCTCGGAAACCCAAGGAGGGGTCGCTATGAGTCAGGTCCGACTTGACGGCACATAACAACAACAACAGCATGTCCAACAAAGGACATACCAGTTGTATGGTAAATTGAAATGAATTTAGAACTCAGGAGTTCTGGTGGCATAGGGGGAAGACACGTGGCCTGCTAAGCAGAAGGTCAGTGGTTCCTGCTCCGTGGGAGGAAGATGAGGCAGTCTTCTTCCATAAAGATTTACAGCCTTGGAACCCCAACAGAGGTCACTATGAGTCAGAATTGACTCAGTGGCAGAGGGTTTGGTTTTGGTTTTTTACTGCATTTTCTTTTAAGTCAGCTGACAAGTTTTTTGGGTACCTGCCTAAGGCACTTGACTGCTAACCAGAGGGCTGGTGGTTCAAACCCACCAGCCACTCCTCAGATGGAAGGTTGGGCAATCTACTTCAGTAGTGATACCACCTCGGAAACCCAAGGAGGGGTCACTATGAGTTGGGTCCGACTCGATGGCACATAACAACAACTATGGGTACTGAGATTGGCTGAGTGACCTGTTAGGGCTGAGAGAGAAGCAAGAGTGAAAGCTACCCCTGCCCTGTGACTTCTCTCTCTGGGGCCATGGAACCAGTGCTCACAATCCTACATGAGACCATCTGGTCAACCCTCTGTATGTGGCACCGTGAGGTGTTCCCAGTATGGGTGGTGGAGGAGAGTGTAGTGTGTCAGGCACGGAGCCAGAGACGGGCTTACACGATGGCCAGGACCTCAGCACGCATTTCTATCTTTGAGAATTAAAAAATGACCTAAGTCTTTACTCCAGACCGCCCCAAACTAGAATCAAGCCTATTCTGTTGGTTCTTATGGGTGGTGATGTTGGAGAAGTTGGAAGGTCCCACTCACCACTAGAGAATGTAGTGATGGTTCCCCCTGGGCACCAGTCATCATGCCAACAAGGCAGAGGTCCTTCCTAAGGAAGGAGAGTGTGGAAGCCCACTTGTCCACACCAGCCTAGCACGTTTCTGCTGGCTGTTAAGGCGTGGCAAACAGGAGAGCTTGGTTTCCACAAGCAGGCAGTGCTGGCACATTCTGGGTTTGACCAAGATCTCTGAAGTGGAAGGACAGGAGCACAGAGTGGGTGCCCCGCTTCTGTTTCCTCAGTCTTCCTGGGGTGGTGTGGCACCTTCCAGCCATTACAGTAAGAGCCAATCTGAGATCTTGACCAGCAGAACCCTTGCCCCAGGAAGACTCAGCACTGGGCTGTGCAGGGGCCAGCAGGGAGTCCCTGACTGAGCCCTGAGGTTTCCTTCTCAAGGTCTGTGTGGCCATGGTGACCACACATCATAGGCACAACCTTCATGTATAATAACCTGTCTGGTCTGTTGTTGTTCTGGAAAAAAGGGGCAAGATAATGTTGCAAGTTACGATCTAGCCGCAGTACTTCTGAAACGATAGAATTATGGGGCTTTGTTAGAAGAAATCGTGAGAGTGGCGGCGCGTGATTGATGGGAAAGAGATTTTTTAATAGGACGCTCTCGTTTCATGCCTTCAGAAGCCTCTTACTGAAGTCCTTAGTTTTTTTTCTGTTGATCTTTGTTGTTGTTGTTCTAAACGAGATTAGAGGTCAGTCAAAAAAAAAAAAAACTATGATACAATTCACTTAGATCTGTACAGTACCCTACTGTGTTCATCTCGTACAGGGCATTTACTGACTATTTCTCAGAGAAGTAAAGTAAACGTGAAAGATAAGGATCCTAAGCCGCAGTTTCTCATATGTTTTAATTACAGAAAGCACTCCAAAGACCTCTGCCAGCTGCAGCCCTGCGCCCGAATCACCAATGAGTTCCAGCGAATCGGTGAAGAGTTTAACCGAACTGGTCCAGCAGCCCTGCCCCCCCATTGAAACAAGTAAGGATGGGAAACCACCTGAACCGAGCGAACCTCCAGCTTCCGACTCCCAGCCCACAACCCCACTGCCTCTCTCCGGACACTCCGCTCTCAGCATTCAAGAATTAGTAGCCATGTCTCCAGAGCTAGACACCTACGGCATAACCAAGAGGGTTAAGGAGGTGCTGACGGACAACAACCTCGGTAAGTTCTCTTAGCCGGGAAGACAGAGGAAGGAAAAGTGCTTCCTATTGGAATCTGTGAAATTCAAGTAGGAGTAATAGTAACAGTGGCGACCAAAGCTACCTAATTTCCTGGATAATGAGAATCACCATGTGCCCAAAGCTGACTCCCGTGAGGGTGCAGGTCAGACATACCTCCACTCCCCAGCGCTTTTGCTAATTCTGGGTTGCAGTGTCTCAACTCAACTCACAAACTGTACTTAGAGTTAAGTGCTTTATTAAGGAACAGGGTGCAACTCAGGATCAGGAACCATTTAAGCAAAATCTCCCGCCTTCAGTACCGGACAGCTCTGTTAACGCCTCTTGACGGTGCAGGCCTCCTCTTGGCCCCTTAGCCCTGCCATCTGTCACAACCGTCTCTGCTGCAGGGCCCTTCTGGACCCATCACTGCCTTCAGTGTTACAGCCCTTAACTCACGTTACAGCTTCTCTTGGAGATTCCTTACCTCCTCTCTCTTCTTCTTTCTTCCTGTCTCTAAAAAACCTCTGTGGAACTGGCTGCTTAAATACACAAAGTCCTTATTAATTTTAAGGCATGACACTCCCAACAGGGCCGCAGACTGACCAGTCCCTTCTGAGTAAGCCACAGATACTTCATTTGCATAGCAGGCTACAACTCACCTCTCTTTCGCATCACCTATTGACCCATCCCTGCAAGGTGCATACCACTCACAGGGCAGGCTGCATCCCAGGACCAGACGAAGAGTATCAAACCACAACATGTTTACAGCTTACCTGAGAAATGTCAGTCAACCTGGACAAAACTAACAGACCCCCGGGGGCAAAAGACTAGGGCAGAGCTCAGGGCTTACAGGGAAAAAAGCTCTCAAGCTGTTGTGCAAAGAACCAAGGCAAAGAGCCACTTGAAGGAACTCATTTCACCACAGAGTCCTAAGGAAGAGAGCCCTCAGGCTGTGCCGGCAGAGAGCCTGCACTCTTACTAGTTCCCTGTAAGAGCACCAACCCCAAAACCAAACTCACGGCCGTCAAGTTGGCCCCGACTCATAACGACCCCTCCTTAGGTTTCTGAGGCAGTATCACTAGGAAGTAGATTGCCCAACCTTCCTTCCAAGGAGTGGCTGGTGGGTTTGAACCGCCAGCCTTCTGGTTAGCTGTCAGGTGCCTCACACACTACACCACTAGAGCTCCCTATAAGAGCAGAGAACTGCCTGAGGTTGTGAATGCTCAGAGACTAGTAAAGGTACTTTTACAGGCCAGCCCCCATCCCTATGCCTGCACCCCCTGGGACCACTTGGAAGACTCGGATGCAGGTCAGCGCAGGCTCAAGCAGTCCACTCAGGCTGTCCCTGTTGGAACACACTGTTGGAGCTCCAGACCCTTGATGGGCACCAGTGCTGATCCACGCAGCCCAGCAGCACCTGGGACCTGCACTGGGGTTTAGTGCAGGAGTCCAGCAGTCTCTGGGTTCACATCCTGATTCTTCTCTTTTCTGATGGTGTGACACGGGGTCAGCGACTTGTGCTCTCAGAGCCTCCTCAGTAAAACTAGAGTCATCAGGCCTAACGTCAGGGTTATATGCGCAGCAGTAACTCCCAGCACCACGCCTGACAACTAGTAATCTATTAGCATTGTCATTCCGGCTGCCTCCTGACTCTGTCCCCAGGTCCCAGGCCTATCACTCGGATGAGGCAGCCCCTAGAGAACTGAGTTCATCACACACCCACCCCATTTGCCTCTTGGGGGCTCTGGCAGGGAAGGCTGTCCCTGCAAGCTCCATGTCACCACCCTTGTTAATTGCTGTGACTGTAAGAGTATTAGGTTATTTCGTCGTTTTTAAAGCATGGTGCTCCTGCACTGTAGCTTTGGCAGGCACTGCTCTCCTGGCTTAGGCATCCAGAAAGAGGAAACAGCCCTTCCCCACATGCCTGAACCCTTCTTACTCCCTGGGTGTAGAAGTCAATTCAAGGGGCACCATCCGCCTCTGTAGTACATGTTAGGACAACCTCAGAGATTGGCTGGAATCTGCCCAGTACCTTCAGGAGGGACCTCCCGTGTCTTTGGTTTTCTCAGGGGAGAGGAAGGGAGTAGCAGTGAACAGAATTCCAGTGTGTTTGCCTGGTGACCTAACAGCCTGGGGACCGGCCAGCTTGTCTGGTCTTGGCCTCCTACCCCACTACCTCTGCACACAATAGAAGAAGAGAAAAACAAGTATCAACTGAGAATGTTTTTAATTAAGTTAATTCATAAAAATTAAGCTGTTGAGTAAAAAGTTTACTAAGTCCCAGTTTCAGTTTTCTAGTGTTCCTATAACAGAAGTCCCCCGAGTGGGTGGCTTTAACAGAGAGAAATTTCTTTTCTCACAGTTGAGGAGATGAACTCCAAGTTCAGGGTGCCAGCTCTGGGGAAGGCAGTCTGTCTCTCTGTCACCTCAGGGGAAGGTCCTTGTCTCTTCTGAGCTTCTGCTCCTGGGGGTCTTCCTGTGGCTTGGCGTCTCTCCTCCCCCATCTCAGCTGGCTAATTTTCATTTAATCTCAAAATATACCTGTTCTGGTTCCCTAGTGCCACTCTGACAGAAATATATACCACAAATGGGATGGCCTTAACAAACAGGAGTTTATTCTCTTACAGTTTGGAGGCTTTAAGTCCAAGTTCAAAGTACCAGGCTCCAGGGGCTGGATGAAAGCCCTTCAGCCTTGGGCTTCAGCTCTGCCTCCAACTCCCGGCCCACTGAAGCTGGAGGCTTTTCTTCACTCAAACAGCTACTGGCTGCTGAGGCTTAGAAGCCCAAGGTTGACAAGTGAAGAGGCACAGTCCCGATGTTACCAAACCACACGGCAAGCCATTAATTCAAGTCCATTGTAAGTCCCCAGGTCGGCAGAGCATAGCAGCCTGCTGAGCAATGACATGGCTACATGCAGGGTCCAAGTGTGCCATAAGCTAGAGACCATTCCCAAGGCTTCTCCTTATATACAGGAAGCAGACCACATCCCAAAGGCAGCTACTCGGCTGCTAGTAGTAGATCCCACCATGGACTTGATTGCCAGTCTCATCATGGGGAATAACTACCACCAGCTGCCCAACCACTCAACCAGGCCCAGCCAAGTTGACACACAAATATAACCACTGTAATACCCTACACTAATCCTGCCTTATTAACAAGACAACCCATTCCCAAATGGGATTATCAACACAGGCACAGAGGTTAGGATTTACAACACACATTTTTGGTGGACACAGTTCAGTCCATAAGAGTCCCTTACATTGATCAATTATTGAAATGCACACAATTTCCTAGGCTTGGGTCACTCCCTACTTCACAATTTTGTCACAAGTCCAAGGAGCAGGCCCACTCCCCTGTATGAGAGATGCCATGCCATGTCAAAGTTGAAACCCATTAGAAGAAAGCTCTCATTTTAAAGCTCTGATGGGTTGTAAGGTTGTAGCTATAAGACTGTCACCTACTGAAGTCTTATCCTGGCCTGCCCATTGCTTCCCATCATCACTGAAGCTGCCAGGTGCAGTACCAGGAACACCCAGTGGCCTAAAGAACTTCATTTTCCAATGCTGCGAAGCATGCATCAGTGACCTTAGGGTGAAACTTCATCCTAGACAGACAACATCCTCCTCTGTGAGCAGGAACTTCCAGAAAAGCTCAGTGGCCGTGTCCCCCTGGGTTTAGCGACCGGAAGCAGTCATCCTGGTTGCCCTTGTTGGTCTTGGCTGCTCGGGGACAGTAGGGCTGCTGAGGTCTTAGTGGTGTGATGAGCACAGAGGAACCAGATTAGAGCTGAGACAGGCAGCAAAGATGATCCTTGGTCAAGACACAAACATCCTCTTGACTCTTGACCTGGGATCTTGTTGTCATGGGTCACCCCTGAAATGATAGGCAGAATGTTGGGTCCATGTGCCTGTTCTCAGGTAAGGACCTGTAGCTTTCTTCAGGTTCTCGATGACAATTACGAGCCACTGCTCTAACATCTTTGGAAGTGATACAAATCTTTGGCCGGTACATCTGGGTGGGCCCAGCCAATCCTGAACTGTCCGTGTATATTTCTCTCCTGAATAGAGCACGCTCCTTGAAATGAGATTCATTTGTCAGATTAGAATTAGGTAAAAGTTATTTAAAACAACCACAACAAAAGACTGCTAAGGACTTGGGGTGTTTCTCGGCTAAACTAAGAGTTTGAGAAGCAGAGAAACAATGGGTTGACAGAAATCAGTAACTTTATTTCAGTGTGACTAATGCAAAAGTAACTGCTTTGTCCACCTGGAACCTTCCCATGCAGTAAGCTTTGACTGGGGCCGGTGCCTACAAGGCAGGGTTGCATCACTTCCTTCCACGCCTACCCTGTGAGCACAGGAGATGGTGTTTGCCTGTCAGAGACGGAGGGAGTGAGCATACACACACACACACACACACACACCCGACAGGGAGACGGGGCTCTCTGATCTGGGTGCCGGGGTTCTGAACGCTTTATGTGTAAATCCCATGCATTTTCCCCCGTCAGTCATTCAGGTTATGGCTGATTCTAATTTGTGCCTTTAAAAGTACGAATTCTTAACCCACAGCTGAATGGCTCTCGGAGAAGTGGGGTTTTCCTTTTAAGCCCCTGAGAAACATTGGAATTGTGACGCTGCCATGCCCGCCAGACGTGCTGCGCTCCAATGAGCTTGCGAGGCTGGCCGCTCACCTCTCCTTCAGAGAAAGGCACAAGGAACGGGCCACGACGCCCTCTGACCTGCAGCCAGCGAGGGCAGCTCAGGCTGCAGGGGCAGACTGTGGGTGTGGAAATGGCTGCTTTTCCAGAAAAAGGGAGCTGAGGAGCTCGGCCCTCTTCCCTGCCAGGACCCTGATCGCCGTGCTGATGGGGACCGAGGCAGTACAGCAGGCCGTCTGGTTTGAGGCCCGACGAGAAAGCTCTGCCAGTGGGCTGCTCAACCTTCTGAGCCTGGGTTACAAGATCTGAGTCCCCCTGCTAAGCCTCCTTGAAGCGTTTTGGAGAGGGACGTTGCTCGTTGAGTTTGAGCAGAATGCGAGTGACACTGTCCCCGTCCCTGGTGGGTCTGCTAGCAGTCCACCCCTGCAGAGACCGACCGCTCAGAGCCAGGCCCCCAGCTGACCAGACTCGGGCCCTGCAAGCTTGGATCTGACGTGCACCTGTACGTGCCCTGGTCCTTTCAGATTCCCTGGGTCTCGGTTGTGACCAACCTTTTGGTGGTTTTGTCTCCTGTAGGCCAGCGCCTGTTTGGAGAGACCATCTTAGGGCTCACCCAAGGCTCCGTCTCCGACCTCCTCGCCCGCCCGAAGCCCTGGCACAAGCTAAGCCTAAAGGGGCGGGAGCCCTTTGTCCGGATGCAGCTGTGGCTAAATGACCCCAACAATGTGGAGAAGCTGATGGACATGAAACGGCTGGAGAAGAAAGGTAAGCCCGGCCCTGCCCCGCGGCCGCCTTCTCGCTTACCAGCGGGCGGCTTCTTCTCAGGCCTGCCCAGGAGCTGACAGAGCACACTGACCAGGCTGCGGGCAGCAGGCAGGGCGTTCTTGGACCGTCCCACACACCCAGGGGTCTGGGAAGATTTGTGGCGTTGTCTACCGAGCAGCCTGAAGCCAGAATTTGAGCATTTGGGGGCTACTTCAATGGCTTCTCACAGCTGCCCAGTGGGCAGTTGAGACCTTTTCTTCCTCGAAGGAAAATAAGACCACCAAGGACAGGGCCCAGCACTTGGTGGGTGGTTGTCTGTACTTTTTGTCTTGTTGGGTGCGTGGGGTATTAAAACACGTCTTGGGCATGTACCATGCCCTGAAGCTTTCCTACATTATTTTATTTAAGTGATAAATAATAGGGAACGGAAGAGCTCTGGTAGCATAGTGCCTAAGGTACTAGACTGCTAAACAGAAGGCTGGCGGTTCAAACCCACCAGCCACTCCTCGGAAGGAAGGTTGGGCAGTCTACTTCCATAGTGGTAATGCCTCGGAAACCCAAGGAGGGGTCGTTATGAGTCGGGTCTGACTCGACGGCACATAACAACAACAACAATAGGAAATGGGTCACAACGAGTAGGTGCCAATCCAGCTAGGTCATGGCGGAACAAAGTCCTGTCAGGGCACAGCTCTCCCTGGCTTACTGTGTGGTGTTAGGGGCACAGCCTCCCTGGAGGGAGTAGGGCCGTGTTATCTCCAGATGCATCCAAAGCCAAGGTCGATGAACAGCCTTCGTACTCTGTCGGCTACAAAATAAAACTAATGAAAGGGACTGCCCCTGACTGGTGGCTTGCAGTCCCTAAGTGCTGAGCCCTGAGGGACCCACAGTCCTCGGATCACTGAGAATATGGTGCATTCATGAGGTGGCTAAATGTGAATACCTGAGCTGTGGACACCGGACGCAGCTGCTGGTCCAGCCACAGAAGCTGTGACCGCCCTCCGTAATCAGCTGAGCAGGGCCTCTTCCCTAAGAACGGATGTCACAGCCACCCCAGGGCTCAGCCTGGCCCTGTCCCCAGGGCCTGGCTAGGGAAGGGAGGGGCCATCCAGTCCCTTATCATCTTAATTCACCAGGACACCCTGCTGTTCCCTCCAGCTGTGCGCTGCTGTTGTCAACCAACCAGAGTAGAGCTAGAGCTGGGGGGTGGGGAGCAAGATGTCTCTGTAGCTGCCGCCTCCAGGAATTCCGTGGGACTGGGCCCCTTCATCCTAATAAAGACCTCCATTTATTGAGCACTTCCTGTTTGCCAGGCACTGTGCTGAGGCTCGCTTTGTCCACACAGCTCCATAAAGTGTAGGCTTCATTATCCTGTAAACATGAGGCTGAGGCAGGTATAAAGCGTACCTCTTTTCAGCAGCTGGTTTAAGCGGCTCAGGGCTGTCTGACTTCCCAGCTGGAGGCTCTTAAGTACCTGTCCTGCCGTCTTGTGCTCAGAGTCCGCCCCTCTGCCATCCAGGCACCGCTGGCCTGCTGGCGACATGCTCGGTGACAGGTCTCCCCTCCACCGAGGGCCCCAGTGGGCTCTGGCCTGTCCCCAGGCCTGAGGACCAAGGCTGGGAAACTGGCACAGTCTCCGGGGCAGAATCCAGCAGCACTTGGCGCTCGAGAGGCTGGTGCCAGATCACCTGAGGACGAAAGCTAATGTTAACTTTTTATTGTGGGAAATTCAAACCTAAACAAGGGCAGAGGGCCTGGCGTCATGAGCCCAACACACACATCCTTCACTGAGTTCCATGTGCTGTCAAGACGCAAACAAGCAGGTGGTTTTTTTTTTTTTAATTTTTATTGTGATTTGGGTGAAAGTTTACAGAGCAAATTCATTTTCCATACAGCACCTCGTACACGTTTTGTCTCATGACATTGACTGTGATTCCCACAATGAAACAGCTCTCTTCCCACTTCCTCCCATAGTTACCTCTTCCCTGTGTCCTTCCCTCCCATGCACTCCTGCCCCCTGAGCTGTCCCCCTGTGCATACACAGCCCTTCTTTTTCCCATGATTGCTCTCTCCAAGGAGTGTATCTACCTCAGGTAAACGTCAGCCCATATGCCTGTCTTTTGCACAGACGAGCAATTTTGAAGCTTTTGACTCTGTCAGACAGCAGCAGCCTGCAGCCACCTGGAGCATGGTGAGGCTGCTGCTCCGAGCGCCCACCCCCAGGCCCCGAGCCAATAGGTCAGAGCACTGGAGTAGCCCATTTACAGAGCACTTGACCTTGGAAGCCACCTCCTGACCTGCCTCTTGTTGCTTCAGCGACCAGGAGAGACGACAGGCCTGGTTTTGACACCCTGGAGTGGCTCTCATCCTAAATCAGTACGAAAGGACCTTAGCCCCCCTCAGATAGATCTTCAGGGGCTTCTCAGGCCGCTGGTCTTCCTTCTGCATGGGCTCTGGGCGCCATCTGGTGTCACAAAAGTGTATTGTCGGCAGGATACAGGCCCTTCCTACCACCCAATGGCCCTACCAGCAGCTGTGGCCCCAGTCTTCCCTCTACACGAAGGGCAAAGGAGTCTTCTATCACCCCCATGGGAGAGACCCCCACACCCTACCTGGCAGATGGGGCAGTGGGTGGCCGTAGCACCGGCCTGCCTTCCCGGTATCCATGGTTACCGGCAGCTACTGCTCATCCATCCACCCCACAGAGGGCATGGGGAGAATCACAACCGCCTCACAGTCCACACGCTTATTTTTTTTATTTATTTATTTATTTTAAGTCTACACGCTTCTTCCTGATCTTTGACAAGACCCTAGTACTCATTTTCTTTAGGGGAAACCTGCCTTCGCAGTTGTTGCCTAGTTCTAGTACTAGAATGGCAAGTTTGCTAAGTAACTGCACTTCTGTCCAGTGAGGATAATAATGCTGACTTTATCAAGTGGGGAGGATTAAAAAGAATATGCCTAGTGTAACAAGCAGCAGCTGAAAGTGCTCAGTGAATAGCTGTTCCTTAAATAATTCCTGTTCCTTTAAAAAGAGTAAAGTAATTTGTGCTCCTGGTCTATACCTGAAAAACCACACCCACTGCCGTGGAGTCCTTTCCGACCCACAGCGCCCCTAGAGGACACAGTAGAACTGCCCCATGGGGTTTCCAAGGCTGTCAATCTTTATGGAAGCAGACTGCCTCATCTTTCTCCCATGGAGAGGCTGGTGGGTTCGAACCACCAACCTTTTCGTTAGCAGCCCAATACTTTAACCACTGCACCACCAGAGCTTGCTCCTAGTCTAGCCTGGGTAAAAAATTCTGCAGCAGATAACCCCGGCCACAAGATTCACGCGTATGCCACACTGCTTTCTCTTCCATAAGCTTTTTTTTTCCTTCCCCTTTTAGTGCTAATCTTTTATTTCTCTCCTTATTTCGTTCGATCTTGCAAACCCTTTCTCTACCCTAGTCTGCCTTCTGCCTTTCTGTCCCCTTCATGAGATGGCCCTTGAGCCACCTTCACATGGTCTTTCTCACGCATGCTCCCACACACACTCGCTGGTCCCAGGGGTGCTTACAGGTGGACCCTGACGATCGGTAGTCCTCCCCCTGGACATTTCCTGGAGACCTGAATTCCAGTGCTGCCTGCAAAGTGCCAAGGGTCCTGGGCACACTGCTTCTTTATGGAGGCACATGCCACAGCGTGGCAGGGCAGGGACACCTAATGTCCACATGGCATGAGGGGCAGGCAGCACCGCCCAGCAGACTTAGGTCAGACCTCAGTCCTGCCTCCTGCTCTGTGCCCTCGGGTAAACCTTTCACCTCTCAGTTCCATTTCTTCATCTGTAAATCGGGGTCATTTGTAATGGCACGTCTCCTCCAGCATGAGTGAGGACTGAATGACAAACGCCAGCACTGTCTGCTGGTGAAGATGGCACTGCCACTCCTCTCCAGCATGCCACTTCAACTGAGTATCAGTTCTCATCTTCCGTCAGTCGGAAGAACCTCGAACGACTTTGCAGACTGTGTTCCAAAGCTAGTCCCTTGGAAAGATCTATGTGGATGCGTCTTCTGTTAGGGAACTCAGAATGGTTTTTAACGCAAACCATAGTTGGCAGTTAATGATGCAAACAGAGAGGAGCAGAGGCAGCGCAAGTAACGTTCCAGGACACAGGCTCAGAAATCGCATCCCTTTACTGAACGCTCCACCCAGTAACCCATCCCCAACGGGCAGTCCCAGCACGTTGAATCTCTGAGTCTGGTCTCGGCCTCCTCCCACCCTCTGCTCCATAGAAAACAGATGAACCGCATGAGTGCTCCCATGTCCCTGTGTCCCCGGCCTCTCGGCCGCCTGCTGTCTGCTCCAGCTACTCCTCCTCCACTCTGGGGTTGTGCCCTGCTTCCTTTGAGGTCTGAGCTCTGCTTTAAGCCCCCAGCTCATCTCCATCATCCACCAGCCTCCTGCTCACTCTCTACTGTCTCTCAAGACTCTGGCCCCAGGATCACAGCCTTCCTCCATAGGCCCCTGTGGGAGACCCATCTGGCCTGCCTAGCACCCAGAACTCCTCTGCCTCTCGAACCCTAATCCAGGTTCCCCACTCCCTGACCATGTCCTGCCATCTCACCGTCTTTCCCTTCACATTCCACCTTCCTGTCCTTTAACCCAAGACAGCCTCCAGACCTTTGACGTCTCTTCCCATGCTTTCCATCACTTTGCCCTCTGCTGCCCTTGTTTCCTTCCCCGAGCATCCTAGACACCATGACCCATCACTTCAGTCCTCTGGCCGATATTGTATCTCTAATGTCTTCCTGTTCCTCTCTCCCGCCCTTGGATTTGTGTTCCTGCTGACTTTCTCCATCTTCTTTGGCTTCTGGGTCCTGCTAGAGAGTATCCTGTCACTAGATGGGTTGGTGCCACCCCAGACTTGTAGTGGGTCTTCAGTGCTTTTTCCCCATATCCTTAGCCATCCTTCTCATCCATCCCACACCACAGTTTCATGCTACCCACCCACCCTGCCGCCATCCCCTCAAGACTCCTTTCCCATCGTCATCTCTTTCATACGCTCACCAGGTCCCCTTTCCTCCTACCATCCTCCTTCATAAAGAAAACAAAGGCATCACCTTTCCCCAGCTCACTGCCTTTGAACTTGTATACATCTCTGCCCGCTGGCCTCCCTGGCCATCTCCTGCTGCCTGTGGTCACGAGCCGTCCTCCTGCACCTCCAGTGACTCTACCGTCTCACCTCCGTGTCCAGCTCTCTCACCTTTAAGAACCCACTCTCAACCCTGGATTTCCCATCTAGAAGCCACCTTGTCTCTCGTTTTTCTTTTAGCTTGGCTTCCTCAAGTAAATTTACATCGACTGCCTTCAACTCTCCACATCCCATTCACTGTTCAATCCACCTCGGTCTGCGTTCTGCACCCACAACTCCGGTATCTTCGCTGAGGTTACCTAATCTCCTAATCGTTGAGTCCAGAGGACATTCTTGGTCCTTGCCAGACTTCCCTCCCCATAGCATTTGACACTGTTGACCGCTCCCCCTCCTTGAGATGCCCCCACCTCTGTAATGCCCTTGTCTCCTGGTTTTCTTCCTGTCTGTCCCTCGGGCTCCTTCCTTTGGGCAGTCTTGGCAGGTTGGCATTTCCCAAGCTCCCATTCTTGGCTCTGCTCTCTCTTTATCATCTACATTACGGGCTTCAACTACAGTTTCTTTTCTAATGGTTCTCAGATTTTTCTCATCTAGACCATTCTTCTGAGCTTAAAACCTAAGTATCCGACCATCTACAGGACATCTTGATGAGTGACCCACAGACCCCTCAAATCAGCATGTCCAAGACTGATCCCCCGTCTTCCCTGTTTAGCCTGCTCCTTCTGTGGTGTCCAATCCAAAGACACCACCAACCACCTCCTCTCCCAGGTCTGAAACCAAATCACCATCCTTGGCTCCCGTCTCCTTCATTCTCTCATTTAATCAGTCACTCATCCTATCAGCTCTATCCCTCAATGTCTGTAAAATCCATCCGCTTTTTCCCAGCCCCATAGTCGTTGTTGTTGTTGTGTGCTGTTGATCTGATAGCAATCCTGTAGCACAGAGTACAACTGCCACATCTTTGTCCTCTGGAGTGGCTGGTGGGTTTGAACAGCCAACCTTCTGGTTAGCAGCTGAGCCCCTAACCACTGAGCCACCAGGGTGCCTTCTTTGATTAAATTACTATCCTTCTCCTCATTATTTTCAAGGCAGTATCCCTGGCTGTGCCCATCTCTCCAGCTTCATCTGCAGCCGCTCCTCCTAGCACCCCCCTCCTGCAGGTACACACAGGTGTGCATTGACACGCTTGAACCATGCCGTGTGTGCCTCTGTGTCTTGGCACACACTATTTCTACAACAGCCTCCTGCTGTCTTCTACCTCTGTCCCTATTTTTTCTGGCTAATACTTCCTTGTCTTCAAGATTCTGTTTAAACATCATCTCCTCTGGGAAGCCTCCTCTGACCTCTTCCCAGAGTGAGTTGTCCCCCATGGAACCCTGTGCTTGCCTCCCTTCTCACACTCTACTGTGGTCATCTGTCCACGTCTGTATCCCCCACAAAACTGTTAGCTCTGCAAGGACAGAGACCTCAAGTTACGACACACAGGTCCTCAGTGAGTGTGTATCGGGTGATAGGATGGTCGTAGGCCAAGCGTTTTGTGATGCTTTTGGAAAGAGCAGGGCAGAACACCCAACTGCCAGAGTCTGTACACGAAGAATGAGAGCTGCTGGCACACGGTCAGCTGGTGGGGGCCGGTGCAGGCTGTTTCACTCTGGACCTTGGGTCTCAGTCTGACGTCTCTTCCTTCCAGCCTACATGAAGCGGCGGCACAGCTCAGTCAGTGACAGCCAGCCCTGTGACTCCCCCTCCGTTGGCATTGACTACAGCCAGGGTGCCAGCCCCCAGCCCCAGCACCAGCTGAAGAAACCCCGCGTGGTGCTGGCCCCTGAAGAAAAAGAAGCTCTGAAACGAGCGTATCAGCAAAAGCCATACCCGTCACCAAAAACCATTGAGGAGCTCGCCACCCAGCTCAACTTGAAAACCAGCACCGTCATCAACTGGTTCCACAACTACAGGTACGTCCTGCCATCACCCAGGGAACGGTCGTCTGCGAGCAAACCCAGTCCGCCCTGGGAAGTGGCTGGTCTAACTCCAGAGCATGACCGTCCACGGACAGTGGGATGGTGTTCGGGCTGCGTGGCCGCGGCTCACCCGAGCTGAGAACTTGGTGCTTGGTTGAGTGGTTAATTTTTTGTGTTTTTTTCCTTTTTCGTATTTACGTCCTGAGAGGTAGGCCAAGTCTCTTCTAGTCCACATCAGCCATGAGCAGAAAATGATCACCCCTCAGTTATGTCATTTAATAGGGAGAACGTGGGCATCCATGGTTCCATGGAGGTGAACGTTTATCTCTGAGGGGTGGTGTTGATACTTCCCTCAGGGCCTTTTCTAGTACTAGTTTCCAAATAAACAGGCTCGGTGAGGTAGTTTACGACCCTTTCTTTTGGGCAAATCCATGAGCTGACAAAGACTTACTGAACATCTTCCAGATCTCCAGACACCAAGCTAGGTGTTTTGACAAACGTTATGTCACTTGATCCTCACAGCTGTACAAGGGATATAATAGTATCTTCATTTCATGATGAAAAACTATAGAACTCATAGGTGCAAAGGGCCCCGTGCTCTCCTAGTAGAACAAGGTGGCCTAGGGTGGAATGTCTAGAACAGACCGTGAAATCACTGAAGGATAATGACCAAGACTCCCTCCTATAGAAACCAAGCATTCCCTGTGGCCTGATAAAAAGTCCTACTTAAGGCTTTAAGCGGCCGTTCCAATCGCCAGTTCTCATCAGAGCATCATTTTCTCTAGGGCTCACTCAGACTGGGGTGGGTGGGTGCTCCTGGCCATACCAAGTTGGCAAGTCACATGGGTAGCCCACGCAGGCGGCGCTCTCCCAGTTGCTCACCTGAAACCATTGGCAGGCATTGTTCAGTCATAGACAGTCAGGGCCTAGCAGGAGGAGTTCGCTCTCTGACTGGCCCTGCCTCTTCTAGTAGGTACTTTGGAGTTTCTGAAGGGGCTCATGAAGCCAACCAGGTTCCAAACGAATTGGAAATTTTTTAAAATATTAGATGATGTTGTTATGTGCCATCGAGTCAGACCCGACTCATAGTGACCCCTCCTTGGGTTTCCGAGGCAGTGTCACTACGGAAGTAGATTGCCCCATCTTCCTTCCGAGGAGTGGCTGGTGGGTTTGAACCACCAGGCTTCTGCTGGTGGGTTTGAACTGCCAGGCTTCTGGTTAGCAGTCAAATGCCTTAGCCACTATGTTACCAAAATATTAGATAGGCACCAAATAATACCTTCATTGTTGAGAAAGTCTACGAGATATAGCTTAGTGTGAGGGCTGGACAGACCTGCTACCTGCCCCCTAGAACCCGGCGAATGTATCCATCATGATAGCACCAGGCAGGCCTCCCCAGGTGCAGGCTGCGCCCACAAGGACAGAGAAAGTACATAAGCTGAGCACAAGCAACGTACTCATGCTGCGTACAAAGTCAGGTCAAACCAGAGGCAGAGGGCAGCTGGGGGTGGCAGTGATTGTTCTCCCTCTGCACGGAAGGAAACTTCAAGAGCGGTGATGAAGCCCCTCCCCCCCAGCACCACCCAGAGATGAGGGGGAGGGCAACGTGCACAGAGGCTCGGCGGTGCGCATCGTGCTCACACCACGTGCGTCACTTTCTGGACGCAGCGGTGCGTTCGAAGGTGTGCTTTCACACCTTCACAATGATGTCCATTTTAATGTCAGATTAGATTACTGTAGGTGACTGAGTGTCTGGGCAGAGATACTCCTAGTTACACAAAGCACCTCCAAAACCATTTCTCCTGGCTGCTGGGGCCACCTTTTCCTCAGGTGCGCCCTCCAGGCCTCAGCTGAGTGGCAGCCATGGCCTCCTGGCAAGGCCTGCTCTGACTCTCTCAGCTGCTGTCACGTGTCTTGCTTGCCTTCTGACAACCCTGCCCTTTACCCAGTGGTCAGCTGACCACTGTGAACATGCCTCATTGTAAATTTAACAGAAACAGATTCAGCCATACTCCCCTGGCAAAACTGAGGGAGAGAAACAACAGCAGTAGGAGCTCAAAATTTAATGAATGAGTTGGATCCGGATAAATGTTCAATAAGCACTTTCTTTAAAAATAACTCCACGGACATGGAAACAATTAGTCCAAGTGACTGGTACACCATGCGATCCTCAGTCCATGTGACTGTGAGACCAGAAGAATGGTAGATGGTACCCGGCTACTACTGTCAACCACTCTTAGGGGGATCTATGTAGGAGATCCTGGACAGAATGGGAGAACAATGTGGAACAAAACTCAAAATCATTTAAAAAAAAAAAAAAGGGACCATATTTGTTGGTCTGATAGAACCTGATGGAACCACTGAGACTAACTATGGCCCCTAGCTGCCCTTCAGGTCTGGAATTGAATCCACTCCTATGGCTTCCAGCCAAACAAAAAGACAGCCATATGAGCTGAACACTTACATTAGGTAGACACACTCCTTGGAAAAATCAATCATGGGAGAATAGAAGGACCGTGTAGGCACAGGGAGACAGATCAGGGGGCAGGAGTACATAGAGGGATGGACATAGGGAAGAGACAACTATGGGGAGGAAGTGGGAGGGGAGCTGTTGCATTGTGGGAGATTGTAATCAATGTCATGAGACAAAGTATATGTGAACTGCTGTATGGAAAGTGAATTTCCTCTGTAAACTTTCACCCAAATCACAATTATAAATAAATAAATAAATAGTTCCACGGAGAACAATGTGGAACAAAACTCAAAATCATTAAAAAAAAAAAAAACACCAGGCTTACTGGTCTGATAGAGACAAGTGAAACCCCCAAGACTATGGCCCCTAGTCATTCTCCAGGCCTGGAACTGAACTCACTCCTGTGGCTTCCAGCCAAACTATAGACAGGTGTATTAGGTGAACATTTAAACCAAGTAGGTATACTCCTTAGAACCATCAACCACAAGAGATCAGATGGGGGCAGTATTTGCATTGGGAGCTAGCTCAGAGGGCAGGAATGCATAGGAAAGGACACAAGGAAAAGGCAAGCACAGGGAGGAAGTGAGAAGAGAGCTGTTACATTATGGGGATTACAATCAATGTCATGAAACAAAATGTGTATGAACTGTTGTATGGAAAATGAAATTGTTCTGTAACCTTTCACCCAAATCACAATAAAATAAATGAACAGTAACTCCACAGCAAAGCAGGCAAATGGGGGAGCAAGGGCCAAGGTTAGTTTCCACTGCAGAGATCTGGAAACATATGAAGGAGGTATGAGGTGAATAGGGTCTTAAAAGAAAGGTTGAACTAGAAAATAATTTTATAAGCAAAAAAAAAAAAAACCACACTGGAGAAGCATAGTGTCTAAGGCACTTGACTACTAACCAGAAAGCTGGCAGTTCAAACCCACCAGCCAGTCCCCGGAAAGAAGGTTGAGCGATCTACTTCCGTAGTGATACTGCCTCGGGTTTAAACCAAGGAGGGGTCGCTGTGAGTCAGGTCTGACTCCATGGCACATGACAACAACAAAGCAATAAGTAAATGAGAGAAAATAAAGCTTTACTTTTGCTTATCCTTTCACCCTAAAGCAATCAGAAGTAACTCAGGCTGACCATTTACCCCGCAGTAGGGCTGGGGACGCCACAGCAACACGCCACAGGACACCTGGTCTTAGAGGGACAGGTGCAGCCGGTAGAAATCATTCCAAGTCCTTAGGTCTTGGTGTTCTGTGATCTTTGTGTAATTTGTCTAAAAACCAGAACTCCCACACCTGGGCTTTCCACACCAACGGACAGTATTCCTAGTGAACAGACTGACAAGGCTCAAAAGGATGCGGCCTCGTGGCTCTGAGCACCTGACCTGCGCCAGGCAGTGTACTGAGCTGTACAGCTGGATGGCTTCATTAAACCCTCGGCGGCAGTGCGGGTGGTGCTGTTAGCCCTGCTTTACAAAGAAAGGTTACACATATTGATGGCTAAGGTGGCAAGAGTTGACAGCGGAGCTCTGCCCAGACCAGGGGACAGCCCAGATCCCATGCTCTAGGCATGAGTTTGTCCCTTCCTTAGCCCAGCCCTTCTCCCTCTGCCCTAAGGGTTATAACAAGCATTCTGTCCATCAAAAAAGGCCACTGGAAAATAAGAATACTTTTTCTTTTTTAGCGTCTACTTTGTGTCCCTGTAGGAGCTCTGGTAGCAAGTGGTTAAGGCATTCTGCTGCTAACCAAAAGGTCAGTGGTTCAAATCCACCAGCCACTCCATGGGATAAAAGATGAGGAAGTCTGCTTCCATAAAGATTTACAGCCTTGGAAACCCTATAGGGCAGCTGTACTCTGTCCTATAGGGTTGCAATGAGTTGGAATCGACTATGGCAGTGGGTTTGATTTTGGTTTTGTGGCCTATACTATACAGTGAATATTTTATTTACTCTGAATAACATCCCTGCAAGGAAAATACTTTTCTCATACTTGTCCCATATGGAAACTAAAGCTCCAAAAATAACTTGCCCGAGTAAGTAGAAAGTCCAGTTTCAAACCTGGCTCCAAAAAGCCTGCAGTCTGGGCCAGGCTGCTCCTAAGATGCCAAGACGAGGACTCTGTAGGCCTGTGGCCTGGCTGGGACCAACCCTTAGCTGTCAGTCCGGCCTCCCAACTCTCCAGCCAGGGTGAGCAGCGATGGGGCACTCAGCCCACCTGGCATGGAAAATGCCAAGGGAGTTACAGGCCAGTCAAGAGCAGGTTCGTCCCAGAGCCCAGTGCCCAGGAGCTGATTTTCAGGGGCTCCCAAGGCACCCCCAGAGAAGGAGGAAAGTTCACTATTACCCCTGGGAATTTCTGGGGCAGTTCTCAGGACCTCACCTTCCAACTCTGGCTCAGAAATCTTCCTTATGGGCAAGGTTCAGAGCCCACCACATGCAAGGGACAAATAACTGTGTAACAGTTAACAACCCCACCAGAGTACTGACCCACTGGAATAAACTACAGCCTTATTCTCTCTAGCTCCAAAACTCTCAAAGAAGAAAGGTTACATTGACCCACTTCTGTGTAAGGCAGAAAATACTTCACGTACACCTGCCCCGGGTGCTTTCTGTAGGCCCTCTCTGGGTAAGACACTGGACTTGGGGCTAAGTGACCCAAAGATGCTTCTCCTTATGGCTTGCATGTTAGCAGAGGCTTCAACTCTTGGGAAGAAACACCTAGAGACCTACACTGGGGACATGATGAGAAGACTAACTTTGGAGCAAAACCAAACTTAACAGCATCCTCTCATGGGGTCACCAAGGGCTGCCAGACAGAACCCAGGTCCTTTCTGTTGGTAGACGGAGATGGTACGGCATCTCAGCGCAGTCCCAGCATGTAGTTTCCATTGTCAGCTGAACTTGGCTTGATGAAAACTTGCTTGATTGGTTGGAGCACGTATTTGTACTCTTGCTGCTTGATCAAAAAGTGACCCTTCCCTGGTCTTCTCCTTTCAGAGGAGGCAATTAGTTGAGAACACAGTTGGGTAAGTCCCGGCCCTAGCCGGGACCAGAAGCCCCTGACTCTGTGGCTCAGGGCTGGGAGCTGAAGATGTTCTCTGTGGGCATTCTCTGATAGCTCTTACATGAAGGCCTACTGGGGAAGCAGTGGGTACCGGTCAACTTGCAGTTTCATTTATTAATTTAGTCAGTATTTATTCCCATATACCAAGCACTATAATAGGCCTGGGGCATGTGAGGGCTAAACGGGACTTCTGCTTTCAGTCTAGTTGAAGGGGAAGAAGAAGGGATCCAGGGGGCATGACATCGAATCAGTTTCGATTCATAGGGACTCTGTGAACAACAGAACGAAACACTGCCCGGCCCTGCCTCATCCTCACAATTGTTGCTATGCTTGAGCCCATCGTTGCAGCCACTGTGTCCACCCATCTCCACACAATGATAGGAAATGGATTGTTGTGTTGTTATGTGCTGTGGAGTCGGACCCAACTCATAAAGACCCCTCCTTGGGTTTCTGAGGCGGTATCACTAGGGAAGTAGATTGCCCAATCTTCCTTCCGAGAAGTGGCTGGTGGGTTTGAACCACCAGCCTTCTGGTTCGTAGTCAAGTGCCTTAGGCACTGCGGTACCAGAGCTGCTGTAATTAACATTGGAGCCTTATCCCAGTGGAGGAGAGGGGAATGGCATTCCGGCCAAGGGACAACTTAGTCAGAAGCACCGAGGAAGAGATGAGGTTGGGAAACTGGGAGCTTTGCTCAGGCTCCTATAGGCCAGCAAGGATCGCCAGCTGTGCTCCCTGGCCCACAGGCGCCCTGGCGGCTTGCGGTGTGGTGGTTGGAAGAGCGTGGGACAAGGCTGTGGGCAGAGATGGTGGGCTGGGTCTGGCAGAAGGTGCCTGCGCCCGCCGGTTCTCAGCCGCCCGCTCACGGTGCTCTCCCTGCTTCTGTCTTGCAGATCCCGGATCCGCAGAGAACTGTTCATTGAGGAAATCCAGGCCGGGAGCCAGGGCCAGGCTGGGGCCAGCGACTCCCCGTCGGCCCGAAGCAGCAGGGCAGCGCCCAGCTCCGAGGGCGACAGCTGCGATGGTGTGGAGGCCTCCGAGGGCTC
>NW_006921593.1:1372871-1381525 GCF_000298275.1 Orycteropus afer afer
AGCCTCTTCGGCCTCCCGGAAGCGGCGGGCGCCAGGGACTCGCGAGACAACCCCCTGAGAAAGAAGAAGGCCGCGAACTTGAACAGCATAATCCACCGCCTGGAGAAGGCCGCCAGCCGGGAGGAGCCCATCGAATGGGAGTTCTGAGAGTCCGCCCCGGCCGAGCCGGGCCAGTCGGGCCAACAGCCGGGAGGGCGGGCGCCGACTCCGGGCCTGGACCGCGTTGCGCACTTACCGCCCTGCGGGCCACAGGGCAAAATCGCCATAGGCCAAGGTGCATATAGAAAACAAAGGAGCATTAAGCCCAATCTATGTCGTGTTTTCAAGGAAGAAAACGGAAATGTGTAGTCGAGCTTTTTTGTACCCTGAAGTGTTTTTTTTATTGCCCTAAGTGATTTCCACAGGTTCTGGAATAACTCTTACAGCTTTGCCTTCCGCCCTCCTCTTTCGTGTGGGCTTAAAAAAAAAAAAAAAGAAAAGAAAAATCAAACCCACATATTAAAAGGGGGCTTTTTATCTGCCATCTAATGGCTTCAGAGCGATAATACACTATTATCTTCTTAAACCAGGAAAAAAAAGGGGGGGTGGGGGATTTTTCAGAAAAATTAAAAAAAAAGTTTTTGTAGCTGTTCAGTTGCCACTAAGAGATTGCACAGTCAAGCCGACTCTAAACACACTAGTTTGGATTCCTAAATATTTTCAAGAAAAGAATCTTCTCGTTTGAAACTTTGAATTAAAATAAAACACATTTACTCCACGTATTTTTTAACAAAATGAAAAGTCACATCAGGAAGAGAACTGATTTTGTGGTAGCTGACGTAGTGTTTTCTTGTACATGACTAGAATCCTGACATGTAGTGCACATTGATCCATAGCTTTAACTGACTCTGGGCTTTTGCTGACCAGGGTTTGTTTAATACACTCCATTCTAGGCCAAATCAGGACAAAAAGAAAAGATCCGAATCTAGGTATTTTATAATCTGCTTTTTAACCTCTAACCGCAGAGCACGCTGATCAGACCTCATATCTCGGAGGTTTAGGAGACAAGTTAGAACTGTAGCATGGACCCTGCTCATTTTGTTTAATTTATGGTGTCTACGTCTGTGTTAGTGCATCTGCGCGTGTGCGAGCATTTCAAGAAAGGAGGGAGGAGGAGGCTGGTAAAGTCACAGCAGGCAGTTCCCGGCCCGAGTTAGAACCAGGGGTCCACACGGGGTCCCGGCCCTTGTCGACAGCAGTCTTTCCTTGGCACAGAAGGCACCACACCTCACACCACTCTCCCGGGCGCCTGACAGACTGAGCCCTTCCGGGGGGTCTCTCCCTCTCTCTCTTCCTCTTCTCTCTGTCTCTCTCTCTCTCCCCACCCCCCTTGCTTCCCACCACAAGCACTGATGACTATGTTGAAGTCGTGGGAAGCTTCCTTCCCTGCAGAAGAGAGAACGTGGCAGTCTGGGCTCTGCATACACCCTCACAGAAACGGCCCCAACTTTCACGAAAACGTTGATGCCCTTCACTTCCAGACCAGACCGTTCGCCCTTCATTCATTTTGCCTCTTGGAAAGTTCTTTTATGCACAGTTTAGGACAGTCTAAGTACAAATCAAAAATCTAACTTGTCTCTGATTCCTCCTGTTGTCTATGTGTATATGCGCGAGAACAGAGGTGGATGAGAGTGTGCGTGTGTGCGCGTGTGCAATTTTATACGTCTGTGTATTTTCTTAAGTACCTGTGCACACATAGAGTGCATTACTGCCACCTTTTTTCAATAAGCTGTTTTATCAGTTATGGCTTCTACAAGTTTGCTAATCTAGACTCCTTTATTGCCGTATCTTTAAACTAACAATAGATGATTTCGGTATATATATATATTTTTTTTTGCTTATTTATAGGTGCTGTATTTTATTATCTGATTGTTAGGAAGGGATGAAAGGGGCAAATATTCTTTAGAGGGATAGACTGCCGGCAGTATTGGGTATAATTTACAAGATGTAGTTGTCATACTGTATATTACTGATTGAAAACTTTTTGACCGTATTGTGTATCATTGAAACCTTTGTCTTAGGTCAACATCTTTGGATGACATTTTAATGGTGCATTCATTATTTCTGAAGTTTAATTAATATTACTTTTTTTTTTTTTTTGATTGGGGGGGTGGGAGGGAGTTATCATTTTCAAGGTTTGCTCCCGCTGTTACACCTCAGTGTGCTTGTATTAACGATCTTGTAGGATTTGGACTGTAAGATGTGAAACCACAGTTCTTGCATGATGTTTCCCAGACTACGAATTTCATTTACAGTCTTTGCGCCTGCAACTGCAGCACTTAACTCAAGAGTTCACACATCTAAGAGTCACTACACGAAAGACAATGCCTGTTCATGAATACGAAGCTTTCCGAAGGCTCTAGGAGGCTGGGAGGCAGGCCGTTTGTTTGTCTTTTGATGGTTGCGTTCTCTCTGAACTTGAACTCCGGTTCAGTGAAAATAGAATTCCCAAACAGAGGAACTTAAGGAAACACGGATTAACACCGGGCTCGATTCAGGTGCGTTAAGAAGAGCGAGTTCGCATTAGTGACCCTTAGGACAGGGGGTAGCAGAACCGCTGACAGTACTGTGGTGTCCTCTCTATAAAACCCCAAGGGAGTGATGTCATCAAGCGCGATGCAGCTCTAAGTATCGCGAGAGTGAAAAGAAGGACATTAACAGGAAACGTTAGGGTAGTGTTTTAGATTTAAAGGCATGACTGTTATTTACAAAGGTGTTAAATCTGAGGAAATTGAGAAGTATAGATCTGTCCATCCTAGTGGCCAAGTAGTAAGAGTCTCAAAGGGCCACTTTGGCTCTTCAAGCAATTTAATCATTTTTGTTGTTTCGTTTGTTTTCAGCCAGAGGAGTTGCTTGTTGTTTTCCCTTCTGTCTTTTCGCCAGACTTACATCTGAGCACTCCATACAATCGGTTACATTTTGCTTGTGGTTCTGTGTTTGTATTTTCTCTCGATTATTTATTTTATTTTATTTTGGAGATCCCAGTCCTGTGATCTCTTGTGTCGAGTTATCACTGTCTGTAATACTTGTAAGAGCTGCCACTAAGTAACACAGGCACCTGTGGAGAGGGGGCGTGTCCCCCTCTTTGTTGGGCCCCTCAGTCTGAGTCTAAGGGTTGATCTCTCGTCTTGATAAGCAATATTCAAGTGCCTTGAAAAGCGTGTCCTGGCGGAGCGGTTGCCTCCGCTGGCTGTCGTTCCAAGCAGTAGCTCCCACAGGCGGCAGACCCTCCTCTTCTTTGCGCTGTCAGTTTCAAAAGCTGATTTGTACCTCTTCCCTGGGGGAAACGGCTCCGTATAAAACACTAACATTTAATTACAAGCTCCAGTATACCATTTTAAATGGCTTCTTTTTGTTAATTGGAGGTGGTGTTCATAACTCGAGACTTCAGGTTTTTGGCATTACTTAGCTGGCTAAGTGGAGACTCGGCATAAAATCAGTGTTCACGCTTAGCTTCTTGGCCCTTGGTTCCCGCCTTGTAGTTTCCTTGTGGTGTTGGAGGTGGAGGGTGGGTGGGTTCTGTCGAAGACCCACCCCTGTTCACTCCCACCCCAGAGAGGGCGTTCTCTCCCCATCTAGCTCCCAGGTGACCTCCTCTCTTGAACTTCTGAACGAGTTACAATGTCTGATCTGCTTACCAGACCTCTCTTCTTTGGACAGGATTCCCCCGGCAGGTTAGCCCGCCTCCATGATTCTCGTCACCGAGCTGTACTGAGGTAGCCTGAGGAGCTCCTGGCACTGGGGTGGCGCTCAGGTCATCTCCTGGGGCAGGAGCGGGCCGACCGCCCCAGGACACGGGCTGAGAGAAGTCTCCAAAAAAATTCCAGGATCTTGACTCGTACAACTACTGTCCAAAGATGGCCACTCTATCTGGGAAAAGCAGTGAGGCCAGAGACTCGGTCTATGGGCTCCCTTGTACTTCCAGGACACAGATGTCTCCCTGCCCAGTTCCCTGCCTCTTGGCATCTCTGTTTTCTCCCCACATAAAACCCACGGTGTCGAGTGTGGACATCAGGTCTGCTGGTTGGTGTTACAGGCCCAGAGGGCCACAGAGCTCTGGGTTGAGATTCCCTCTGTGCTCTAGGGCCAGGAGAGACACCATGCACGCACCACACGTGCACGCACAGGGCCCAGACAGCCAGCTTGAGAGAAAGGATGCGGACCGCCCCGCTCTCCCTGTCCCCAGCCTGCCTCCCAGCCAGGGCCACATCCAGCAAACCAAGGAGGCAGGTCATGCTGTAATCTGAAGGGAGAGCTCTCAGGCACCTCTCCCGAGACGATGGGGCGGGGGGGGGGGGGGGGCGTCGCCAGGGCAGCCCAGGCAGGTGGCTCCCCACTAGGGTTGCACTGACTCCTTTGTGTTCCTTGAGGCAGGATGATGGATGACTGCTGGCATCTATGCAGTGTCGTCATTCCTCCGATTCTAGACCAGTAGTTCACGGAAAATAGCAGAGGAGCCAAGGGGAACAGCACGTGTCCTTCAGGGTTCACACACAGTGAGATGGTGGTGGTGACTTTGTAGATCCTGAGCTGGTAGACGGCTGTCTTTGCCTTAAATGAGTATGACGAGCGTCTCTGTTGGCAGACCTGTAAACACAAGAGGCTGCCCTTTGCCATCCCAAGCCCTGCTCAGGCCAGTGAGCCAGCTGTGTGGGGAAACAGAGCAATGCCAGGTTCCAGGAAGGCGTGAGAAGACAGTGGGCTGTTAACTGGCTCCTACTGAGGGCAAGGGGCCCCTGGTCCCCCCGCCTGTCCTTCCTCTCTACACACCGTCATTTTGTCCCCTTCTACCTCACTGCCTGTGTTCCGCACTTGACAATACTCCATGCCTCCCATCCCTCAGAACTGTGAGACAAACGGGCCCAGGGAGGGTGAAAGGCTAGCAGTGGTGCAGACGTGAGTGTGTCTTGGCCGCATGCACAGGCTTTTTCTCTGTGGTGAGCATAACTCGGACAGGCAACTGTGTTCACAACACACATGGATTTTTCTCTGGGCTTCCACCTGTTTCTGAAGCTCTAGCAGCTGTTCCCTGAGGGTCTGGAGACCTCGCTCTGCTTTGCTTTCTGTTCCTTCCGGCTCAGCTGTCGAGATCCGTCACAACCATGCCCTGTGCCCTGAGCTGGCCACATGAGGACACCAACCCAGGAGTCCTGCCTGGCGGTAGTGACTCTGTAGTTGCTCTGTCTCTCTTGTCTCTGGCTGGCTGGCACCCCAGGAGTCCTGCCTGGTGGTGGTGACTCCGTAGTTGCTCTGTCTCTCTTATCTCTGGCTGGCTGGCTCTGGGGGATGTGATTTTAGTGCCACGGTGAGGTGTCCTTTGGAAACATCTCAAGGACAGAAGAGGATACGACTTTGCCCGGCCGACCCGCCCAGTGCTCAATCCCACGGACCTTTCTTTCAAAAAGAACGTTACCGTATCGTCCACTGCGGAAGAAACCAGCTCCCAAGGCTGCTGGTTGGGTGTGGCCACACACCCCGGTGGCCAAAGTGGTCTCTTGATGATGAGACTTTGGGGGCGGGGCTTCCTGGTTTGTGTCGTCATCACGTGCACGGGTGAAAGCTCACCTTTAGAAGTTCACCTCCAGAGCTTCTCTGGTTTCATGTGGGCTTGATGAGTTAGGAAGCCTTCATGGCCCCGACGGCCCTAAGGAACAGGGCGGCAGCGTGGGGCTCTGTGACATCATAGAGTGCCATCTCCAGGCATACTTGATGCCAGTCCGGCCAGCACCTTCTCATGCGAAGAGAATAGCCCCATTTGACAATAATTCTATTTCCATTCTGCCTTCTGAAATAGAAAGCTACCAGGGGAAACAAGTTCCCAATTAAAGTTTCAAAGACGTCCAGCCTGCAAAACACTTACAGATGCTTGCTACGGACAAAAGAGCCCTGGGCAGGAATCGGGTCAGAAGACAAGGGGGCGTTGGAGCATCCGGCAGAACCTAACTGAGCCCCGGCCCTGCTTCCGGGCTCTTCCCAACCCGGCAGCTCTGGTCCGGGAAGAAGAAAAGGCGATGCCCCCCACCGTCCCACCTGCAGGAACTGCCTCCCATCCAGGCCCCGCCTGCCGCCCTCCCGCCACCACCTACCCCTGCCAAAGAAAGCCACGTGCTGTCGGTGGCATCACCTTGAGTCCCCATTTTTGGATGAAGTGACATTTAGCTTTAACGACATTTCCAAAGCGCCTAATCTCCAAAATGCTCACTTTAAAAGCTGGGCATTGTAGGCGAAGAATCCTAAAAAAAAAAAGGAAAAAAAAAAATGGCTAGTGAGAGAAAGACGGTAGGCTATGCATAAATGTGCACTCCCCGCGTCCCCGGTAGTCGGCGTTAAAAGTACCTGTGAGTTGCTTTTCCTGGATGATTTGCGTTGACCCAACGTCAGTAGGAGTATGGTGTGTTACTGTGATTGCTGTAGCGTTAGGCTTTAACTGCAACCACAAAACATGCTATGTGCTATGTATCCAGCTTTCTGTGATCAGAAAGGAACGGTGCCTTATATATCCCCATGTCACGACCGCATCCCTACGAACAATACTCAGAAGCACAGCATGTACACGGAAGTGTTGGGGCTTCCGTCGGTGAGACAAGACCCCATTCAGCGAGACGCCCGGAAGTGGCACGGGGCTCCTGATGTTCCCTCCTCCCCTTTCTCCCTGTCCCTTTTTGCTTCTTCTTCTTCTTTTTTTTGGTAATCTTTTTCTTGTAGTTTGCTTTAAACAGAAAGCACTTAAATAGATATGTGTAAATGCTCTGTGCAATAGAAATTGTTTCTCTTCATTTGTAAAAGCTAAGGTATTGCACACCAAATGAACTCAAAGTAAGCTTTAGACCAGGACAATTCAGGTTGGGGATGTGGATGTTCACTGCGGTTCCGTTTGTCCATGAGCTGAAGGGAAACAGGCCTCTCCCAGCCCCTCCGTCTGTCCCCCTGTGTCTGCTGCCCGCCGCCCACCGAGCTAGGTGAGGAGGGCCCAGAGGCCCTGGCTGAAGCACTGGCTTGGTGCAGTGGGAGCGGGGAGCATTGGTGACTCAGCAGCCGAGACCCCTCTCTGGCAAGTGTCTGAGACCAGCCCATCCCTTCTAGCACTTACCTTTTCCCGTTGAGATGAACTGACTGCTACTGACCTGCCAGTGTGCGTGAGGATGGTTACAAAGGATGTTTCCTTAAGGGGAAAAAAAAAAAAATTATTTCTATCCTCTTCTATTTATTATTAGGTTAATCATTTAAAGTACTTATCAGGAGTGTGTTTTTGTGTTGTTGTGGTTGTTATAAATGCTGTTTGTTACCACTCCAGTGGTTACTGTCCTCTGCTTCCCACCCCCCTTAGAAAACCGACAAGCCTGGGAATTTGATGGGGGGGGGGTTCTCCAGCAGAACCAAGACACCTGTCTCCAGAGTAGCCACGAACAACAGTGGTCTCTCTACTTCTGTTTAAATGAGAGAGTTTATGAACAAAAATCTGCCAATGGAAGGAAGTGCTGAGTTGAAGGGCGCTCGTGTGAGGAGCTGCAGATGAAGCCTTGCAAAGCCAAGTTCAGTTCCCCAAAGCCTCCTAGAGCCTCTGGTTAGACTTCTGGGTTCATGAAGCCTCAGCGAGCCCTTGTCAGGAAGGGTGTGGCGGCCCAGTCAAGAGTGCGACTTCAAGTGAGAGAGCGGTGTTTTGCAAGGCTCACATGGATTACTGTGTTTCAGTTGGGTTTTGTTGTTGTTTTTCCTTGCGTGCAAAGTGGGTCAAAACCATCTTGCGAGGCAACAGTGTTTCTTGGTACCGGCTGTGGCTTGAGACTCATCTAGGAGACCATGGGGGAGCCCCTTGTCCCTTAAGGTGGTGCGTGGAGGGATGCTTGGTGCAGAGAAGAGCTTTCTGTGGCGAGAAGCACGGCCAACAAGACACCCAGTTGCTTCTTAGGTGGGAGTGGGAGGAGCCTTGCCTCACGCCTGTGGCCCCCCAGTGTGGAGCCTTACCCCAGGCCAAGGCAGGCGCCCTGCCCGCCCCACTGGCCAGGAAAGCCACTTCCTCTCCCCAAGGGCCTGCCAACCACCCGACTCCCTTGACAGATAGGGTTCCTCTTCTGCCATGGCTTTCCCTTCTTCTGAAACTGACGGGAGAGGGGTTCCTGATTTTGTTCTCGTCTCTTTGAAAGAAAGCCCTCTGAGGCAGGCCTTGCACCCGTCCCCCCGAAAGGGTGTTCATCATTCTCTGAATAGTCTATGCATTTTTCTCTCTTGCCGTGTTCGGCGCCCCCTCCAAGGCCCCTCAGAAAATGCTGTGCATTTTAGAGGTGTGAGGCTGCGTTGGAAACCCTGAGAGCAGTGGAGAAGGGCTCACCATCACGTCAAAGCGAAGCAGAGCTGGTTTCCCCACATCCCCCCCCACAAAGTCAGAGACTAGCCGGTTGAGTCTGTGCAATAACTACTTGCCCCAAGAGCGGGTGGCCTCGCGCTCCTGTCCAGACTACTAGCAGCACAAGACAAGCTCGCACAAGCCGGTGGACTTCTTCCTGAGAACCGTCTAATGAGCTCGGTTCCCCCGGTGTATCGTGGTGTCTTACATCTTAGCAGTATTTTATATTTTCTGTAACGCACTAAGTCTTAGATGTTTTTATGGCTCGTTT
>NW_006921593.1:1381656-1391582 GCF_000298275.1 Orycteropus afer afer
AAAAAAAAAAAACCACAAAACAACGACAAAAAAAGCAGCAGCATTTTTGTACAAATAGCTTTGAGAAGCCCCTGTTGTGTTGCCGTGGCTCACCTCTGGTAACATTTTTATTTCTTGCTGTTTGTTTCCACATTAAGAGTCAAAGTTGGTCTGGCTGGCGGGGGAGGGAGGAGGGGAGGCACCCGTCGGCCCCTCGGCATTGTCCCTTCTGTCTCTGGTTAGCCTTGCGATGTTTGTTCTCAGCACTGTACAACAGTCCTTATAAGATACGGAGAAGCAATATCACTGTATGAAACTCACACCATGTATTATCCACTAGCACCCTAGGTGTGATTATTGAAGTAAATATCTTTTATACAAACACAAGAATGCGTGGGTCGTTTTTTTTAAAAGTGCCCCGGCCTGAGGAGAAGCAGCAAACACTTCCGTTCCGGGTCCAAACGGCACCTCCAGAGTGGCCGTGATGGAGGTAGCCAAGCTCTCCAGCCTCCTGGGCTCCGTGTGACGTCTAGGCTGGTGGCAGCGGAAACCTGGGGCCGGGGGCGGGATCCGTGGCGATCTGAGCCACGGCAGGCCCGGCCCACAAATGCTCAAGCTTGCGGTCCTCATCCTTACGGCTTGTACATCTGTGAACGCAGCCCTCCCTGCGGGCATCTGCTTCCCATCTGTAAGATGGGAATACCATCCCTTGGCACACAGGGTTGTTGTAAGGACTTGGGATGATGGCCTGAGGCTCTGAGCGCAGCACTGGGTGATGGTCACAGCCAATAAGGGGTTTCAGGGACCCAGAGCCATGCACACAGGCAGATCCCTGGATGGCGCAGCCCACCTGGCCCTCGACTCGCCCGCTCTATGTGGTCTCTTGCTTTGTCCCTGAGTCCTGATGTCAAGAAGGACCAGCCAGGGGCACGTGTTAACCTTGGGGAGGAAGGAGGTGCGTCTTGTGGGTTCTGGAATCAGAGGGCCAGGCAAGGCTCGATGCTCGTGGTCGGAGGGCCCTTCCGAGCTGGCTGCCAGGCTGGTCCAGACGTGGTGACTCGGAGGGTGTTCCTCGTCTCAGGATCTGCTGGGTTGCAGAAGCAGCACTCTCCTCGCTGGTGTGTGACCGGTGGGGGAAGGGTTATCACTTCATGATGCGCTCGTTTGTAGATTTCAGAACGTGACGCGGGTGGGAGTCAGAACTGAGAGTGTCTCTGGAGTTGAACTGGATTTGATCCTTCCCCTGGTGGGAGACCCAGAGGCAAGACAGTCTCCCACAGGCCTCAGGTGCCCCCCTGGTCCCTCTGTCTTATGCGGTCACTCAGGGACATGGGTGCATCTAGAGCTGCCCCCAGGTGCCCGCCCCCTCAGATGGGAGAAATTAGCATAAAACTATAGCGCTGTGCCACTTTCAAGTTTTAAAAACCAAAACCTAACTCAGCTAACATTCTGTGACTTTTCTGTTCGCTAGTTTAGTTATGGCCTACATTAAAAAAAAAAACAGAAAGAACGTCTGTTAACTAAAATATAAAACGTAAAAAATCACGTAGCACAATGTCATCTTAGATAAGAAGTCTCCCCAGGTGCTTCTAATGGGAACTTTATTTGGCAATCCTGCAGTCTCTCAAGTAAGGAGCTCTGGTGGCACTGTGGTTAAGGCATTGGGCTGCTAACCAAAAGGCCAGTGGTTCAAGCCTACCAGCTGCTCTGTGGGAGGAAGGTAAGGCAGTCTGCTTCCATAAAGATTTGCAGCCTTGGAAACCCTATGGGTGTCACTCTGAGTTGGAATTGACCCGATGGCAGTGGGTTTGGGTGTTTTTGATGTTGTTGTTATTGGCAGTTACAGGTGGTTTGGCAGGGCTGACTCTAGAGGCGGCAAAGGGGCGTGAGATCTCCCGCTCTGACAACAATGGCTGATGCCACTGCCCCGCACACCACTCGCGCCCTCATGCCTTGGTTTCCTCCCTTCTCTCCAGTTCAGGGGGTCTGCACAAACTCATGGGACTTGCTTGACCTCCGAAGAAACACAACTGCTGACACAGAGGGGGACACTATGTGATGGTATAGTTATTAGAGTCCACGCGTTGTCTGCAGTGACCTGTCTGCTTGTGTTTAAAAGACTTCAAGTAAGCGCCGTGGGCTGTTTATCTTCTCCAGGGTGCTGGCTTGGGGCACACGGGTGCCGGCCTCTGCTCCATTGCACCGCTGGCTCCCAGTAGGTGGCTCTGTGGTGGGGAGCCAAGCTGGGAACTTCCAGGGGCTCGAGAGAGCGGTTGTGATGTTGGCAGAGGCTCACGGCCAGCGTCGGTCCGAGTCTGACCTTCCGACGTAGGTGGTGTTCACAGACCTGAGGGATGTGGGCTGAGCCCAGGCATCGGCCTGCCTTGGAGATGTGCCAACTCAAAATGGCAATAGGAAGGACCTTTCTCAAGCACAAGTTTGTGGACGGGTCGAAGCGGGCCATCTTGGGGGCCCCCGGGAGCGAAGTGTGAGCCGCCTCATTGTCCAGGGGCGGCCGCTGAGGTCGGTCATGGTGGCCGGGCAGAGTTTGCCTGACTGCCCCCCTCGCCTCCTACCAGCCAGCTGGTCACTTTGGTCAACTTCCATGCTCAGGAGATCTTTCCTGAAAAATCTTTTCTGGATTTCACTTCTTTGAACTTCGGTTTCCTTCTCTGTGAAGGGGATGTGATCATTTTAAACTCCCGGGGCTGCTGGGAGGGTTAAGTGGTGTGGTAACACCTATAAACCGTTTAGCACAGTAGCCACGCGGACACATAGGACATGTGAGTTGTGGTCGCTGATGAGAGTGTTGTGATGTCATTGTCTTCTGGTTCCTGGAGCAGCTCCCTCCGGTCAAAGCGGTTCTTGCCTGTGTCAGAGCAGGAGAGGCCCCTGGCCCCTGAGTCAGCTCTTGAACCTGCCCTACTGAGAACCAGGTGCTTCTTCGGGTTTGCCAGAAGGCCCTCCACTTGATGCCAGACCGAGCCTTACCACCAGGGGGTGCTGTGTTGTACTGCACGGTGCCCAGGGTGACTCAGAGCCCCCCTTGCAGCAGCTCCCTCTTCAGCCCCCTGTGGGCTCTGGGCCAAACACTTGGGCCCTGGCTGCCACCCTGGACTCAGCCACAGGAAGGAAAAGACCCTCGCTCCTGACTCTTGTGGAAGGGGGCTGCATCCTGCCAAGGGTTGTTGATTTCCTCTTTAAGATGTTTAATGTCTTTTGTTGATTGAGGCATCTGTCAAGACTGACCCCCGCCTCATTGCAGGCAAACACTAAAGCCTCCATATTTGAGGAGATGAGATTCCCCAAGAGATCAGTGATTCTCAGTAAGAAATTGGGTGGCGTCATGCCTAAGGCACTTGACTGCTAACCAGAAGGCTGGCAGTTCAAACCCACCAGCCACTCCTTGGAAGGAAGGTTGGGCAATCTACTTCCGTGGTGATACCACCTCGGAAACCCACAGGGGTTGCTATGAGTCGGGTCCTACTCGACGGCACATAATAACAACCACGGGGGCATTCTTGCCTACCACAGCAGGAGGGCTTGCTACTGGCTCCTTCCAGGGAGTAGAGGCCAGGGGTACTGCTGCATGTCTGCAGTGTGTGGGACAGCACCCCACCACGGTTATCGTGCACTGCACGGGTCGCACAGGTGCTCACCCAGCATGCTTTGCGCCCGGCGGCATGCCCCAGGCTGCTGGGCGGCCTCCCCCGGACAGGGCCACTGGGCTGAGAACTCTGGCCCAGTGCGTCTGACAGTCCTGTGACTTGAACTCAGGGGCCGTCTGAGCACTGACTCAGAAAAGGGCTGGAGAGCTTCCTAGAGAAGCAGCCTAGAACTAAGGGAAGGAACTGGCTGTGCAGGCAGGCAAGGCCCACCAAGCCGAAGGCCAGGGCTGCACAGAGGCCAAGCGTGGTAAGCCAGGAGCCACGAGCAGGCATGCTGTGGCGGGGTGGGCAGGGAGGGGTAGTGTTTTCTCACACTCATCCCCACCACACCCTGCATGAGTACAGCCTAGCCCTCCTGGGTCTGAAAGGCTGCTCTGTGTGAAGTCTGTCCTTTCAATCTGATGTCTAGAAGGGTAGTTGAGAGTGCTCTACAGGCGTGTTTGGGGTGAGGACAGGGCTCCCAGCTGGGGAAGCATGCCCCTGCCCCTCCAAGAAAGATACACTCCTTGGTGTGGGTGCAGAATGGCCCCTGGGCTGTGATCTGCAGTCGTAATGCTGGAGGGGTAAGGCCAGCTGACCCTGCCAGGCTCAGGCTGCCTCTGTCCAGCCAGACCTGACGTTCCCATCGGGCATGTTGTGTCGTACTGCCCCCAGCAGCTGCTCTGCCTTAGTCAGCCTGGGCAACCTTGTACCTAGAGGAAGCAGGCCTTCCTCCCTGCTGGGCAGAGTTCACTCAGCCTGCCAACTAATAGGCAGTGAGTGCTACCCATGTGCCAGTGCTCTGGGGCCCAAGACTACAGCAGGGACCAGACGGCAAACCTAACAAATACGTGGATTACCTCATAGTTTAGAAGGCGAGGTGCAAACGGTTACCACGCTCATCCACTGACGGAAAGACCTGGCGATTTGCTTCTGAAAAACCACGCTTTGAAAACCCTGCGGAGCCCAGCTCTACCCTGACACGCCTGGGGTCACCGTGAGCCAGAGTCGGCTCTCAGCAGCACCTGGTTACATAGGAGAAAAACAGGTCAGGGAGATTAGAAGAGCAGGCGGTCAGGGTGGACCTCAGTAAGAAGGTAACATCCGAACGTTCTTGACCGAGGTAAGGGAAGGAGCCCCCCGAGTGTCAGGAGAATATTCCAAGCAGAAGGTACAAAGGTCCCCTGGTGTGAATGTGCCTGGAAGCCGTCTCGGGGAGCGAAGGGACCACGGGGAAGACAGGGAGGCAATGACGTCAGACAGCTGAGCACGAGGCCTTCCTGACCACTGCAAGGGCTTTGGCTTTCACTCGGAGTGGTGTGGGGTGTGGAAGGTGTGAACGGAGAGCGATCTCACCTGACCTTGTCAAGGCTCCCTCTGGTGGCTGTGTTGCGAGGGGGCTGTAGGGGCGAGGGTGGGTCAGGGAGGCCAGAGAGGAGGCTGTTGCCTTAATCAAAGCGAGAGAGACATGGCCATGACTTGGACCAGGGAGATACCAGTGGTGAGAAGTGATTGAATTCTGGATCCATTTTGAAGATAGAGCCACCACTAGTGCTTCGACAGATGAGATGTGGGGAGCAAGGATGGCCCAAGGGTTTTGGTCGTCACGGGAGGCTGGGAGTGCGGGTCACCGCCAACATCGGGCCCCTTGCGTCCTGAGAGTGACACCCCAGGAGCTGTGCAGCAGAGGGTCCTGCTGGAGTGACGTGGATTTGGGGGATCCAGCTTACATGGCACCTGTTTGACGTGCCACTTAGACATCCACGTGGAGAAGGATTAGGGGACGGGTGTGCTGGAGACCAGATCTGGGGGCCCCCACCTGCTCAGGGGCATGTAAGACAAGGCGGAGAGGGTGAAGGGACAGAATGCAGTCCCGGGGCTGGGCTGCGGGCACACTGTGCTGTCCAGAGCTTAGCCAAGGACGTTGGGGAGGGGCAGCGAGCAGGGGAAGCAGGCCAGGGAGCTGAGGCCTGAGAGATGAGGACACAGCGGCCCGGGGGTCATTGGTAACCTTGACAAGAACAGCTTCTTTGGAGTGGGGGTGACAGCCTGATTGGAAGGATGTAAGAGTGAGGGAGAGGATGAGGGGCTGAGTAGACAGCTCCTTCGGGAAGCTTCCTGTGGGGGACGTGGGGGCCCAGGGAAGGTGCACGCGTGGGTGTGTGTATTGTGTTTCAGATGGGAGAATGAGTGGGGCCGGGGTGCTTGGTGGCTCAGCCTCCCCTTGCAGCAGGAGGCCGGGTTCCATTCCCAGCCAAGGCGCCCCATGCGTAGCCCCCACCCACCCGTCAGTGGAGGGTCCTGTATTGCTCTGAAGCTGATCAGCTGTCAGCAGCACTTCCAGATTAAGAGAGACGAGGAAGAAAGCCCTGACAGTCGAATTCCGAAAACCCAATGGCTCACAGCGGTCCGATCCGCAGGCGGCAATGATGGGAATCCCTGTGGTCCCAGCCCCAGCCCCCTCAGAGCCTCCACACCGAGAGGGACAGTGTGCACGGCCCCGCGGCTCCCGCCTGGTCCACCTTCCAAAAGCAGTGGGCACAACACCCAGGCCTTTGCCATTCGATTCCTGTTGCTGTTAAGTTCCAGGCTGTAATTGGTCTGCAGTCAGAAATGGTGCCTTCAGCCCCAGAGCTGGGTCTCTTAATTAAGTCTTGACCCTGATGTTTCTTTGTTTCTTTCTCCTCTTTGAGAAATGCCCCCTCCAGGAAGTCTGCCAA
This sequence comes from Orycteropus afer afer, assembly GCF_000298275.1. NCBI lineage: Eukaryota > Metazoa > Chordata > Mammalia > Tubulidentata > Orycteropodidae > Orycteropus > Orycteropus afer. The sequence goes on from NW_006921593.1 coordinate 1,388,003, forward strand.
GACTCTCCCAGAGGGATGAATCAACCACACATTTTATCAAGGGAAGGGGCTCTCCTCACATGACACCCCTTTGGAGGCGAGGTGCTCTTTGTCTCATCCAAGGCCAACCCTCCAGCTGGGCTGGGGACCTTGCACCTACCACCTCCCCGCTCCTAGTCTCAGCCTCTCCTTCTCCACTTCACTGCCCCGCCCCCAACCGGATGCAGACACAGTACTCCAGAAGACCCTCTCTGCCTTTTCTGTCCCACCTCACCGCCCCCACCCCCCAGTTCTGCCCAGTGCTCTGCCCGTCACAGCCAAGCCTCTGTACAGACAGTGGGCTCCCCCCTGGTCCCAGCCCCACAGTCCCCCAGGCCCCACCACCTGCCAGGAGCTCCCACCACAGCCCTCACCTTTCTGAGGCTTGAGATACCAACGGCCCCTCCTCACTCGTGTACACTCTGTTGAGTGTGGTGTCAAGTGCCACTTCCTCCTGATATCCCCCGACTTCCTGCCACATCTTCTCAGGACCAAATACCTGCAGATGTCACCCTTCTGGGCCTGGAGGGCTCCCCCTGCCTCCGCAGCCTCAGGCCAGGGGCACATCCCACCACTCATGTCCCCTCAGCTGCTCTGCCAGCACCTACCACACCCAGACCGCCTGCTGCTCACCCTCCCTGTCAGGGAGCAGTGCCGGGTGCAGGCTTCCTGGGTCTGCACAACAGTGGCCGCCACGCCTCTCACCCCAGAGCTTTCCATGACCTTGCCCTACTGTCCAGAGAGACCCCTCCCCCCCAGCCAGGGACCTGCCATACCACCAGGCCAGACCCTCAGTCCTGTCTTCACCCCATCACAGCCCAGCTCACCTCCTGGTTCAGGGCGTGGGGAAGGTCCTCGAGGTATCGCTGACACACAGGGGCTTCCCGGGCATCTGGGCCAGGCCCACCCCGCCTGACACTGTCCCTGGAGCCCTCCTGGCCCAGTGCTCCGTCCCGCCCCTCCCCTGCGCCCCCTTCCGCCTGGCTCGCTGCCCCGCACCCCACCGCTCTGTGTTGAGATCTCCCTCCAGCTGCACCCCCCTCCTTACTTTACCTTCTAGGCCACTGAGTGGGTCCTTTGCACTCACTGGGCCAGCCTCCTCCCTGTTCCGAATCCTGATCCACCCACCACCTGTACCAGAGCGGACCCACAGCTGCCCTGCCTTCTCTGCCTGGCCCCCACATTCTCCCTCTGCCCCCAAGACTGGGGCCCGCTTAGGACTCCCAGCCCTCCCACTGACTCCAGAGCTCCGCAGCTGCTCCCACAGACCACAGGGGCCAGCCGGCACCCTCATCTCCCCTGGCGCCATGTTTGAGGAAATGCCCCATCTGCTCAGAACCAGGACTTTCCCAAGTCAGATGTCTCTAAGACTCCCACGGTACAGTTTCACCCGTTGTCTCAGGGACACAGGTCCTCTACATGATCCCGACCCTTCCCCGGCCAGTGGAAGGGGCCACATTGCACCCACACATACCACGGGTTGGCCCTTCACCTCCCTCACTTCTTATTGACCTTGCTTGACCTGAGGAACAAACCAGACAGAAAAGCCCTGCTGTGAAGGGCACAGAAGAAAAAGCACGAGGGTCGTGCACAGGGAGTGACAGGCCGCGCCAGCCGCCATGCAGTCGGCTCTGACTCACGGTGACCCGCGGTGACCCCACATGTGTCTCCAGAGCTGTTCTCCATAAGGCTGTCAATGGCTGATCTTTCTAAAGTACATAACGGGGCCTCTTCTTTTGTCTTTTGTGTTTTGCATGTCTACTGTTTGGCGGAGAGTTAAGCCATAGGAGTGAGTTCAATTTCAGGCCCAAAGGGTGACTCAGTGCCATACTCTTGGGGGTTTCGCCAGTCTCTGTCAGCCCAGTCAGCCTGGTCTTTTTCATAATTTTGAGTTTTGTTCCACAGTTTTCTCCCACTCTATCCAGGACCTCCAACTGCTTGGCATTTGTGGCCAGGTACCATCCACCAGGCCTTTTGTCTGACGTGCCTCAGGATGGACTCAAACCACTAGCCTTTCTTTCAGTAGCTGAGCGTGTTAACCATTTGTACTACCCAGGGACACCACAGGCTGGCTATGCTCCCTGATTATTCCAAGTACCTGCCTACCCTCTCACCTCTATGCAGACTGTTCCGTCTGCCTAGAAAGCTCTCCTTGCCCACCCCTGCTTGGCAAACTCCTATTCATCCCTTAGGAGCCCAACTCAAATATTACATCTAGGGTAAAACTGGCTTTTCTGCCTGCTGTGCCCCAAGCAGAATAAGGTGCTTCCTCGATGCCCCCAATAGTGCCAGAAGGTGACCACCTCACGTTGGAAGTCACGCAAAATACGACAGGAAGAGCTACCTCTTCAAAATGGAGTTGACCTTAATAATGTGGATGGAGTAAAGCTTTGGGGACTTTCATTTGCTAATGGGGCATGACTCAAAGTGAGAAAAAATAGCTGCAAACATCCATTAATAATCAGAACATGGAATGTACAGAGTATGAATCTAGGAAAATGAAATGGAATGTATGAAGATTAGTGTCCTAGGCATTAGTGAGCTGCAGTGGACTGGTCTTGGCCATTCTGAATCAGTCATACAGCCTACTACACTAGGAATGACAAATTAAAGAGGAATAGCATCGCATTCATCAATCACAAAAAACGTGTCAAGATCTATCCTGAAGTACAGTGTTGTCAGTGATAATATCCATATGCCTACAAGGAAGACCAGTTAATACAACTATCATTCAAATGTATGCTCCAACCGGTAAACCCAAAGCTGAGGAAATTGAAGATTGTTACCAACTTCTGCAGCCTGAAATTAAACAAACATGCAATCAGGATGTATGTGGAAGCTCTGGTGGTGCAGTGCCTAAGGCACTTGACTGCTAACCAGAAGCTGGCGGTTCAAACCCACCAGCCACTACTCGGAAGGAAGGTTGGGCAATGTACTTCCATAGTGATACCTCCTCGGAAACCCAAGAGGGGTCGCTGTGAGTCAGATCCAACTCGATGGCAGTGAAGTTTTTTTGTTTGTTTGTTTGATGATTGGAATGTGAAAGCTGGAAACAAAGAAGAATCATCAGTAGCTGAAAAATACGGCTTTGGTGAGAGAAATGATGCTGGAGATCACATGATAGAATTTTGCGAAACGAATGACTTACTCATTGCAAATACCATTTTCCAGCAACATAAATGGTGACTATATATGTGGACCTTGCCAGATGGAATACACAGGAATCAAATCTACTACATCTGTGGAAAGAGGCAATGGAGAAGCTCAGTATCATTGGTCAGAGCCAGACCAGGGTACGACTGTGGAACAGACCATCAACTGCTCATGTGCACGTTCAAGCTGAAGCTGAAGAAGATTCAAACAAGTCCATGAGAGCCAAAATGACCATGACCTTGAGTATGTATTTTGGTTACCTAGTGCTATCATTAATATCACATGCAAGTAAGATATTACTGAAGATAATTCAGAAACATTTGCAGCAGTATATTGATAGAGAACTTCCAGAGGTTCAAGCCGGATTCAGAAGAGGACGTGGAACAAGGGCTATCATAGCTGTTGTCAG
>NW_006921593.1:1392777-1399941 GCF_000298275.1 Orycteropus afer afer
TTCAAACCCACCAACCACTCCTCGGAAGTAAGATGGGGCAATCTACTTCTGTAGTGATACTGCCTCAGAAACCCAAGGAGGGGTCGCTATGAGTCGGGTCCGACTCCACAGTAGTTGCGTTGTGTTGCGCTACCATATGGATCTTCACTGAAAACAAAGACTACCAGAAAGATGTTTTCCTGTGTTTTATTGACTTTGCAAAGGCATTCAGCTTGTGGCTTATAATAAATTATGGATGATATTGGGAAGAATGGGAATTCCAGAACACTTAATTGTGCTAACGACCAAGAGGCAGTCATTCAAACAGAACAGGGGAATTAAAATCAGGAAAGATGTGCATCAGGGATGTAGCCTTTCACCAGATTTATTCAGTCTGCGTGCTGAGCAGATAATCTGAGAAGCTGGACTATGTGAAGAAGAACGTGGAGTCATCATTGCAGGAAGACTCGTTAACAGCTTGAGCTATGCAATGACACAACCTCGCTTGCTGAAAGTAAAGAAGACTTAAGACACTTACAAAAGAAGATCAGAGCCTACAGCCTTCGGTATGGATTGTACCTCAACATAAAGAAAACAAAAATCGTCATCATAATACTTATTATTATTATTATTATATAATTATTATGCAATAAGCAACATCACGATAAATGGAGAAGCGATTGAAGTTGTCAAGCATTTCATTTTACTTGGATCCACAGTCAACGCCCATGGGAGCAGCGGTTAAGAAATCAAAGGGTGTATTGCACTGAGCAAAGAAGTTACTTTGAAGACTGAGGTGTACCTGACCCAAGCCATAGTATTTTCAATCGCCTCATATGCGTGGGAAAGCTGTATAATGAATAAAGAAGACCAAAGAAGAACTGCTACATTTGAATTATAGTGTTGGCGAGGATTATTGGCTATACCCTGGACTGCCAGAAGAACAAACGAATCTGTCTTAGAGGAAGTGCAGCCGGGATGCTCCTGAGAAGTGAGAATGGCCAGACCTGGTCTCACCTACTTTGGTCATGTGGGCAGAAGGGACCATTTCCTGGAGAAGGATGTCATGCTTGGTAAGGTGGCAGGTCAGTGAGAAAGGGGAAGGCCCTCCGTGAGTTGGACTGACACAGTGGCTGCAACGACGGGCCCACACATGGCAGCAGTTGTGAGGCTGGCACAGGACTGGGCATGTCTCATTCTGTTGTGTGCAAGGTCACTGTGAATTGGAACCGACTCAAAATCCTAGCAACAACAACCATGTCCCCACGTGGACCTGACCCCTCCAGGGCCTACAGGCAGCACCCCCACCCCCGAGCAAAGACCAGGGCTGGGAAATCATCTCGCCATCTTCAGTGCCCGGCATGACGTCTGCCACACACAGTTGCTTACTCAGTAAAAGTAGCTCTTAATTTCCAGATGCCTCCAGAACATAGCAAGAGCCTTTCCGCAATTTCTGGGCGTGACTGGGCAACATCTGTGGCCACGCTCCCCTGTCACCTCAGCATGTCCATGGTGGGGTCCTGAGCCCCAGAGAATCGCTAAGGCTTTGTCCCCCCCAGGTCTTTGTCCATGCCTCTCTCTATCGGGTGGGGTGCCCAGGTCTGAAGACTGCAGGCCCCCAGGCTAGGCCTGAGGCTGGACTGGCCGTGGGGAGGTCCAGGAGAGTGGGGTGGGGAGCAGTGGCAACTCCGTAAAGCAAAGCCCGCTCTGCAGGGCGGACTCCTTGGCGCTTCGCGGAACCGTAAACTCCAAAGTGTATCCAGGCCAGTGAAACGAAGAGTACTGGCAGTGGCTCGGACACCCAGTTGCAGCCGGCTGAGCAGTGGGGGGCCCTCAGCTCTGGCTCACCTCTCCTGTGGGCTGAGTTCTGCTGACCCTGACCCCTGCGCCTTGATCACAGCCGGGCCCGTTTCCTGTCCAGAGTTCTAGGCCTTTGCGCTGGGGCTGCTGCACTTTTGCATCCTTGTTACGCGGAGTCATTCAGGGTGTCCAGCCCCTCATTCCCTGCAAGGGGCCGGGTTTCCTCAGGGGCGCAGTCCTGCTCAGCCACCGCCCAGTAGCTGAGTCAACCTCTCCCAGAGCCTCTTAGCTCCATTTTACAGACCGGACTGGGAGCAGTCAGGAGTTTCGCCCACGGTCACAAAATTCCTAAAAGGCAAGGCTAGAACCGCAGCGAGGACTCGCAGCTCAGGCGCCTCCCTTAACACTAAGTGGCCTCCAGAGATGTGACCCTGTGTTCCTTGACTGCGTGTTCCTTCTTCCAGGAGAGGAGGCAGAGGGCAGCAGGGAGGTGGTGGCCTGGGGACCCTCACGTGGCAGGCTTGGGTGCCTCTGGGACCTCGTCCCTGTGGGCCTCGTCATCTCTGAGGGGGCCCTATAATTGAGGCACTCTTCCCTCCCACCTACCATCCCCGGGAATATAAGTACCGTCTCTCGACCTTCTCATCATCTGGGTGAGGTTCCAAAGCACAACTCTGGGCGTGGCTGGGACCCAGGTGGGTCGGATCCCCCAGACAGTGTCTGAGGCCCTGCCTCTGCAGCCTGAGCTCCCCCACGTACACCCGTACCCGGACCTCCACCACCCGCCTCTGCTCAGCCTCTCCGCTGTGCCTCTGTTCCTGCTGCAAGGCCATACTGGCCAGCCCTCAGTGTCACCCAGAGCCACCTTCAAGTCAGCCTCCCCCATGCTCAGCGGCTCCCCAACAGTCTGGCCCAGCGTAAGAAACTGGCCCCAGCAGGGGGACTGGGCCCTGGCTGGGTGAGTGTGGGTCTGTCATCCATCAGGGTCCCCACATACAGGGCCACAAAGACACACCACAAAGGAAGCCCAGCTCGGCAGCCCCTTGACTCCCCTGTGCCCACAGATGGCCTCAGGGAGCTGTAAGTCACTCCTACCCTAAAGACCGTGCCAGGGGTGGCCTTGCACTGGTGGCTAGGTTGCCTGTCTGGTGTTTCATGTAGTGTGCTGGTCCTTTCTCTACATGCTGCTTGTGTACCCCCAAGAACAAGGACCCACTCTCCAGAGGCACCCCACCCTAGCTCTATCTGTCCTATGCCCTGGGCCCTCAGCCTGGAAGGTGGGGTGCTGCCCACCTGAGCCTACATTCTCTGGCTCAACACCTGCCACTGGTCCTGGGGTGTCCGCCCCCACCCCCCATCATTGGTCCCTGCACCATTTGGAGGCAGGCTCCTCTTATGGATGCCCAGGGGCCCTCCCTTGGTCCAGGACCTTCCCTTCTAGACTGCGTCCACCTCCCTGCTAAGCTGATGGTATACCAGTCGGCTCTGCTCTCCAGCCAAGCCCACCAGCCTGAGACCCAGGACTCCATGCCCAGGCCAGCAAACGTGGCGTTTGTTGCCTGCCCCTGAGACTCAGAATAGAATCCTCCCTTCTTCCCTGGGCTCCTCCCCACCACAGGGGACTGTGCTTAAAGCCTGCAGAGGCCACGCCAGACCCCAGCTCTGAACCCAGCACACTCCCTCCACGGCCTGGCCCTGCCCTCCGACCGCTGCCACCACTCCTACCTCAGACCCCTTACAGACTTACGGACTCCACCTGCCTGCCTGGTATGAAGGAGAGGCCTATCGAATGAAGCCCTTCAGAGCCACCGAGGCAAATGGCCTGAAGGAGCCAAGCCCCTGGGGCAGGGGAAGGACATGGACGTAGCTGGGGGTGAACACCCTGTGTTTGATCCCAGGCCTGGTGGGATCCTGGCTGTGTGGCGGTGAACAAAGCCTCCATCCCTCTCGCAGCCTCAGCTCTTCATCTGTAGCGTGGACATCACCCTTTCTGACTGATGAGGCTTGGAGCTATGGGAGGGCCTGGCACGCAGCCGGCACCCAGGAGATGGAATGGGCAAGTGTGAGGCAGGGTTGCCCCTGCCCTGGCTCAGGGCGCCGAGCCCAGGCAGGCTGGTGGGGCAGGCTGCCTGGTGGTGACTGTGGGAGGAACACAAAGGCCTCTTCCCCAAGCCCAGCCCGCAGCCTTTGGGCACTTCTGAGGCCGCAGTGCCCCCTGGTGGCTTCGCCGTCTACCCTGTGCAGCTCAACCGCCATTCTCTCTGACCCCAGAGCAGGCAGGCCCTGTGGTCACCAGTTGAGAAATGAGTCCTGGACACGCAGGGTGGCCACCCAGAGTCACACAGCCTACCAGAAGTAGAGCCAGACCATGAGCGTGGCTTTGCCTGGTACTCCTGCCCTCTCCGCAGTGGCCGTGAAGGTCCCAAGGGGCCTGCCCCTGACCTTAGGATTTCCCCAACATCTCCCCCATCCACAAGGGCAGGAAAGTCTCCAAACAGAATCACTGTGAACTTGCTCTGTTGTCAAAAACAATGGGGCAGAGAGGGCAGCACTGGGGGTCACCCCCCCGCACCACTGCCACCACCTCGTGGCTGGGGTGCAGTGTGCAGAAAGTTGAGAGAGGGGCCCAAGCAAGGCTGGTGTCAGCTTCAGATGGGGGACCCTCACCCCGCCTTGGGTCTGATGGAGGGCCACCTCCTGGCGACCCCTCTCACACCTTCTCCTGCCACTCCTTCCCCAAGGCCAACAGCACTAGGAGAAAACTTGGGGCCCATTGGGTTCAAATCCCCAATCCTGCTTGACAGGGATTGAAGAGGGAAGGGTCCTCCCTGGCTGTACTTCAGGAACACAGACAGTGCCCAGAGCCCCCGGTGGCTGGGTCCGATGGTGGTCCATGGCGGGGCGGGCAGCCGGAGCTCTCGGCCGGGATGCTGTCCTGCTTACAGAGCGGGTGGGAGATGCAGAGAGTGAGGGAAGGCGCCTCTGATGGCCACGTCTTCCTTTGGCCACAGGGCGTTGTGCGGAACTGCAGGTCCATGTCACCGCGGCGGTGGCCACGGCGGCCGAACAGAAGGAGCTGATCGCCCGCTTGGAGCAGGACCTCAGCACCGTGCAGTCCATCCAGCGACCGGACGCCGAGGTGAGCCCCCGCCCGCCCCACCCCCAGTGCCCCTTCAGCAGCCTTCCCAGGGATGCTGGTGTCACCTGCCCCTCCTCAAGGAAGGCCCAGAGGGCTGCCTGCCATCCTCTGGGCTCCGCCCACTCACTCCACCACCCTCAATTCCGGATGCCCGGCCACAGGACAGAGGGGCAGGCCTTGTCAAGCTGGCAGCAAGACCTCCCCGACCCGCCCCCCACCACCAGGTGCAGGCCGTGCTTTGGGCCTCGGCCCTGCAGCCCCCGATCAGGCCCGGCAGGGTTATCATGGTTGTGGATGTGAAGCCTGAGACCACAGAAAGCTCATGCCTAGAGGGCCCTCAGCACCCTCCCGTCACCTCATGGTTCATTTCATAGATGAGGAAATGGGCTCAGGAAGAGAAGCCGGCCTGCCTGTCCCGCGGCAGCCTGGCTGCCGAGCTGGGGTCCACAGGCCTCCTGAGGTGTGTCAGGGCCGAGTGACCTCGGGAGTAAGACCCTGGCCCAGCCTGGTCCTCTGTTGTGGCGGGCCATCCAGCTCCCTGCCCTTCGTAGCACCGCTGGGCCCAGGCCCCACCACCCCCAGCCAGCCCCCCTCCTGCACCCCTTCCTCTGCAGGGTGCAGCTGAGCACAGCCTGGAGAAGATCCCAGAGCCCGTCAAGGAGGCCACCGCCCTGTTCTATGGTGAGGGAGACGTGAGCCCTGACCCCGTCCAGGGAGTGACAGGCAAGGCGTGGAGGGGAGCCCGGACCCTGAGCCCCAAGCCCCTTCCAGGGCTAGCCCCCCGCTCCAGCATGCCACAGCAACCGCGGGTCCAGGGCAGCAGCCCAAGAGAGGGGGTGAGCCCCCCCTGCCACTCTGGGCCTTGGCTTGATATCCACCCTTGGGTCCTGGTCAGCCCCGTCAGCCCTGCTCTCTCTGGGGAAAGAATTGAGGCCACAGAGCCCTGCAGTGCCAGAGGGAGGTGGCCTTGTCAGGTGGTGAGGCCGGAACTTGGAGCTCCTGGGCCAGGACATGAGAGTAGGGACTGTACCAATGGTTTCCCAGGCCCCTCAGCATCCCTTTGCTTCCTTGGGGGTGGGGTCCCAGATCCAAGTGCAGAGTGTGGAGAGAAGGGCTTAGTGGCCCCTCAGATGGTGCGCGCAGGTGAGCTGGAACAGTGTCGGAGCCTGCCTGGGGTCCTCCCTTCCTTATGGCCTCACGCCTGCCGGGTTCCCCTGGCCCAGTCCCCGCCCCACCCTGCTCAGCTCCAAGTAGTCACACACCCTTGTGACTTCCACCCCACGGCACCCCTCGGGGTTGGGGCCTGACCTGAGGGGCTCTGCCTCCTGCCATCCCAAGCCACTGGCCTCACCATCTGCCTCTTAGGACCTTCCACACCAGCCAGTGGCCCCCTCCCCGAGGGCCAGGTAGGCTCCCTGCTGTCCATCATCTCCAGCCAGAGGGAGCGCTTCCGTGCCAGGAACCAGGAGCTGGAGGCTGTGAGTCACGCCCTTCCCCTCCCCACCCCAACTTAGACCTGAGGTCGCAGGGCAGGGGAGGCACAGGCTTGAGGAGAAGAGGGCCACAGACCATAAGCACGAGGGGATTAGTACTGAGCAGTCGGGGAAGACTGCCCGGAGGAGGGTGTGCCATGCTTGGCTTTGAAAGAAGAACCAGATGGTTAGGCTGTGTGAGTGGAAGATGGGGCCGATGAGCCAGAAGGGATTGCAGGTGGTGCCAGGGCTGCAGGAAGGAGTCGAAGGGAAAAGACACAGGGCTCGAGAGCCACCGGGTAGTGCCCTCCTGCTAGACCGGGGTGCGTGGGGTTCACTCTGCAGGCGGGGGTGGGGGGCAACACCAAAGGGGAGTAACACTGCACAGAGAGAGAGAGAAGCATCACCAGGCAGCTAGTTCAGGACAGAAGGGTGGACAGAGGACAACGGGGAGGTGGGCACGTTGTCCAGATCAGGGTGGGAGTGACAGAATCAGGAAGAATGGGTGACTGGGACAAAGAGCTGAGGACAGCTTATCCGCAAGAGGACACACGGGCATCACTGGCCGGAGCTGAGAGTGGAGGGGAGCGAGCCAGTGTTGGTGGCTATGCTGGGTGCAGTGCAGCCCTTGGAGTGAGTGAGACATGGGGAGGAGGAATGGCCTGCCCTCCACCTAAGCCATCCCTGTGCAGCAAGGTGGATGGGCACAGTGGCATCCCCACCCCTCGGCCACATGGCTGCAAAGCACTGAAGGCTGCTGGCTGCTGGGGAAAC
>NW_006921593.1:1403526-1411111 GCF_000298275.1 Orycteropus afer afer
TATAAATTGGCCTCTGATCACTGCTTTTGCTGTGTCCCAAAGATTTTGGTATGTTGTGTTTTCATTCTCATTTGATTCAAGGAATTTTTGAGTTTCTCCTAAGAGCTTTTTGCAAGGACTCCTTCATGCTGTTCACTCACAATTCAGAGGGTTCTCTGAATCTGCGTGTGGTGTGCAGCTTCAGACTAGTGTGCTCTGTGTCACCTTAGGGTTAAAGGGTGTGGTAGGGTTACAAGTCACAACTTTGTGGTGTCGAGAGAGCCCTGTAAATTCTTGTTGTAGCCAGAAGTGCCAGGCACACAAAAAACCCAGACCACTGCCATGGAGTCGATTTCGACTCATAGCCACCCTACAGGACAGAGTAGAACTGCCCCATCGTTCTCCTGTGGAGCTAGCTGGGGGGTTCTAACAGCCAACCTTTAGGTTAGCAGGCCAGTGCTTTAACCTCTGCACCACCAGAGCGCCTTATTTAATAGCATATGCATCAAAAAAAGAAAATCCAGACCCAGAAGTGGCCCTGGAGGTGACATCACCCCGACCTTGGGTTACTCAGCTGCCCCCACCCCACAGAGCCAGCCCTCAACACCACGATCACTCTCACAGGGGTTCAGGAGCCAGGAAGGCTGTCGCTGCTTCTCACAGAGCCATTCCTTTAACTGATGACAGAGTTTCTAGACCCTGCCTCTCCAAATCCAACATTCCTCATGTGGGGCCCTGGGGATGTCATTGCCTGAGGTTCCCAGGCTCAGGCCTGGGGGAGGCGAGCACCACTGAGCACCCCAGCAGGCCGGGCTCAGGGTGCAGCAGCCGTCAGATGATGTCCCCGGGGCCTCCCCCAGACCTGCCACCTCAGGACTAAGGACAGCCACTGTGGAATACTACGCAGCCCAGAAGAGAAGGCCTTCAAGGCTGATTAAGTGGGGGCAGAAAAGGCAGGAGCAGAGCAAGCCTGTAGCGTCTTCCAGCTTTTGTTCAAAAATGGAACCATTTTACCTTCTATCTTTTGGTTCCATCTGAAGTTGGAATACTGTAAAGGAAACACCTATTCAAGCATTTGAATTTAGTGAATGAGTCTGTTTCAAAACGTCCCCAACAGGCAAATCCATTGGGACAGAGAGTACATGAGTGGTTGTTGCCAGGGGCTGGGAGAGAAACAGAAGCCGTGACTGCTAAGAAATAGATACAGGCTCGAGGTGGAAAATTCTGGAAATTGGTAAGGGGGGTGACTGCACAACACTGTGACTGTGCCCCCCCCAAAATCACTGAATTGTACATCTTTAAATGGTGACGTTTATGTTACAGGAATTATAAACCAAAATAAGGAAAACCAAACTCACTGCCATCGAGTCAACTCCGACTCATACTCCAAGTCAACTCAACCCTGTTCCGGGCAGGCCCCAATCCTTCAGTCACCCCTTCCCTCACCCCGACCCTACCAACCTGTCCATGCACATGGGGACCCAGGCTGGCCCAGGGCAGGTATCAGGAACTGCTGCTGGTGGCTATATGAGGGCATATGTCAGTGACCCCTCTGGGTTTCCAAAGTGGTAAATCTTTATGGAAGTAGATTCCCCATCTTCCTTCTGCAGAGTGGCTGGTGGGTTCGAACCACCAACCTTCTGGTTAGCAGTCAAATGTTACACCTTATATCTGAACATATTTTTTTAAAATAAATAAATAAAGACTGATAGTACCAAAAAACAACAAGCATTGAAGAAACCTGAACAGAGAACTGAGACTTCTGCCTAGGGCGGGGGTCACAGGAGGGGACAGGGTCTCCCAGAGGGAGGCAGCTCTGAACAGGGTCTTTAAACAGCGGCTCTCCTCCCCCTCCCTTCTCCTCGGGCCCTGCCGCCTGCCCGCCTGCCTGCCTGCCTGCACCCACCGCCTGCTGCCCACAGGAGAACCGCCTGGCCCAGCACACCATCCACGCCCTGCAGACCGAGCTGGACAGCCTGCGTGCTGACAACATCAAGCTCTTTGAGAAGATTAAGTTCCTACAGAGCTATGCAGGCCGGGTGAGCGACCTCCCTGGCCTCCCCAGCCCTGCCACCCATTGTGCCAGGCAGAGGAGGGGCTGATCAGGGCCCTCTAGGGCAGGAGGGCCGGGCAGTGTCCCGCTGTGCAGCACTGGGACTTCCAGAGGCCATCCGGCCCCTCAGCCGCCCACATCCTCCCTCAACTGTGGAGAGACCCCCTAGAGTAGAACTCTAGGGTCATCAGAACCAGCCAGGGGGTGGCCAGGCACAGCAAGTGGCTGAGTCACGGGCCAAATGTGGGTGGTCCCTTAGTGGACCCCGGGATCGGGGACTTTAATCCAGGGTGTGGAGCATCAGGACAGGCCGTGAAGAACCTGTGTGTTTTAAACTTACATAAAAAAGCCCGGAATTTGGTCCAACATGTCACATGCCAATCAAGAGAACGGAACAAAAACCTAGCTACTCAGTTCTTCTCAGCTGGAAAGGCCTGTGCCTGGCCTCTTCAGCCCCGAGCCTTCACAGAGGACCACCTTGTACAAGGAAACCCCATCTGTGAGCTGTGGGGAGTCAAAGTGGGCAGCAGAGAGGGAGGGAACAGCAGTGATAGTCCTTGTGGGGGGCCTCCCTGGGGAGAAAACCCTCTGCCACCATCCCCCCATTCCCACCCACTGGGCTTGCTCCTGGGCCACTAGAGGGCGCCCGGCCTCCATGCAAACTACTACCATATGGGCGGCTGGTGGTGGGGGGTCTCCTCTCCCGGTAGGCCTGCACCCCACAGCTGCCCCCAGTCTCCCTGCAAACCCCCTCAAAACATGCCTCCCCGCCCCTGGGCGCAGCCCTCTCTCTGCCACATCCCAGTCCTTACGGGGGCCTAAGTTTCCAGGTCTGTGAGGGAGGACCATGCCCTGAAGGTGGAGGGGATGCTTTGGGGACCTCGACCCAGGCAAAGCCTCGGGGACACTTAGCCACCTTCGTGCTGTCACCCTGGGACCCTCTCCAGCTCCAGGAGCTGGGGCTCCCTCACCCACCTCCATTTTGCAGGCGAGGAAACAGCCCAGGCTTCCCTCAGACACGCCTTCCTGCTGGCCCCAGGAGCCTAACAGTGGCCCTTCCTCCCTCCCTGCGCAGGGCAGTGTCAGCGACGACACAGAGCTGCGGTACTCGTCCCAGTACGAGGAGCGCCTGGACCCCTTCTCCTCCTTCAGCAAGCGGGTGCGTGAACCTGGCCCAGGCAGGGGAGGCGCGTGCTCAGCCAGCCCTGTTCCGGGCAGGCCCCAAGCCTTCAGTCACCCCTTCCCTCACCCCGACCCTCCCAACCTGTCCGTGCCCTCATGCCCAGCCTCCACGCACATGGGGACCCAGGCTGGCCCAGGGCAGGTGTCAGGAACTGCTGCTCGTGGCTATATGAAGGCATGTGTCAGGGACCAAATCAACCCCATGCATGCATTCTCAGGGCAGCAGACAAGCAAAGATGCAGGCACAGCGCATAGTATCAGGTGACCCATGGTGGGACCCACCACCTCTAGCTCCCCTTGTCCCCACCTCGTGGGCTGTGGACGCCTTGATGGGGAAGCAGAGCTGCTGATAGGATGGGGATCAGGGGGACCTAGTCTGTCACCCTGGCAGTCCCGCTAGGGCTCTCTGGGAATGGAGGGGTGGTGCAGACGGGCAGGGCCCCTCTGTGCCTGGTCAGGGCCCTGGGCTCCTCCCCTCAGCATCCCTTCCCCTTCAGGAACGGCAGAGGAAGTACTTGAACCTGAGCCCCTGGGATAAGGCCACCCTCAGCATGGTGAGTCCTCTGCCCTGGGATGGGCCCAGACAGCCACTGGCCTCTAGTCCGGTCTGCAGAAGCCCCGGGGCCTCACTGGCCCCTCACAGGTCCTGCCCAGCGTGGCCGTGTGACCTGGGGCAGGGTCCCTCACCCTCCGGAACAGCTTCTACCGTTGTGCTGTAGGGAGTAACATCCCTTAGAAATCCGTGGGGCCCAAGTTCACCACCTGTGCAGTGGATTTGGGGTGCCAGCCGCCTGTCCCTCCCCTTGCTGTCCTGGGCCTTCTGGGCCTGAGCTGAGCTGCGGGAGTGTGAGGCTGGCCCCGCCCCACCCCACGCCCCTTGACTGCTCCCCAGGGCCGGCTGGTTCTCTCCAACAAGATGGCACGCACCATTGGCTTCTTCTACACACTGTTCCTGCATTGTTTGGTCTTCCTGGTGAGTGCTGGGTGGGCAGACAGCATTGCATTCCTCCCTCCCCTGACCTTCAGGGGCAGCAGAGACCCATACTGTGGCTGAAGCTTGAGGACCTGGACCCCAGACCTGCCTAACCCACATCCTCAGTTTGTGGCCATTTCTCTCCCCTCCAAGGGCCTCACCCGTGGGCACCAGCTGCCTGCCCTATACAGAGGCCCGGGTGACTTTATCCAGGGCCCAGCCAGGGAAGTGCTTAGTGAGGGGAAGGCCCTATGGGAGCCTGAGGCAAGAGAGGAACAGAGTCTAACTAAGTCCACCGAGATGACCAGGGGGCCGCCAGCCAAGGGGGCATTACCTTAACAGTACAGCATGTGTAGTACAGCTACATGTCACCATGGCCATTGAAGGCATCTCAGGGACCCCACCCCCAGCCAGGGCAGTGACCTCTACTGGGCTCACCTGGGTTCTGACTCCGACCCCTAACTGGGGTAGAAGCCTAGAGTCCTACGGGGCCGTGGTATGCCCAACAGTATTAGGGACAGTGACTCTACGCTGGGCCTCCAGCCCTGTGTGGAGTGGGCAGCACCGGAGCGATTCAGTGGCCCCACCACCCTGGGCCTGGGCAGGCAGGACTGGAAGTTCATGGAGTCCACCCTCCCCACCACCAGGTGCTCTACAAGCTGGCCTGGAGCGAGAGCATGGAGAGGGACTGTGCTGCCTTCTGTGCTAAGAAGTGAGGACACCACCCTGGGCCCTGGGATCACCACCCATTCCTCCATATGTCTCCTGCTCCCCCAATCTTCCACCGTGACCCCCAATCCCGATCCCCCTCAGCGCACGCCCTGTCACCTGGTGCACCCTTCATCGCAGCCCCGGCGATCTCCCTGCCCGACCCCCCACGCACACATGCACGTCTCTCTCCTGTTTTCAGTCTGCCTCAGCAAAGGTTTCTGTGGCCCACAGGTTCGCCGACCACCTGCACAAGTTCCATGAGAATGACAACGGGGCGGCTGCTGGTGACTTGTGGCAGTGACAATCTGGGGCCTCCCCGACACGGCAGCGGCGGCTGCATTGCCCCACTCCTGCTTGCTTAGCTGCTTCTAATCATAGGCTTCCCTAGAGAGACCCCCTTGGAAACGGCCCTTGCCCTCGCCCTGACTGAGGCCCCAGGTCCCCTTGGCCCTCTGTAAGAGAATGTCTCAGCCACATCAGATACCCCAAGTCCATAGAGGCCCCAGTGCCCAACCAGGCTGAGCCCAGGGGGCCCCCTCAGGCGCCATCTGACTGGAGACTCAACAACCTAGGCTCCGCCCACAGCCTGACCTCTAGCCTCTAGCCCTGGTGGCAGAGCTGCCCGGTTGTGATGCTGGTTGAGTGTCGTGGGTCACGGGGTTTGGATTCCCAGAGCTCTGGGGTCTCCTTGGGTTCCCCTGCCCTGTCCCCCAAAGAAAAGGGTGAAGGGCCCTTCTTTCCAGGCCCACGGGCTGTGAGTCCAGTCCCCCACCCGACAGAGGATCTAAGGTTTGACAAGACCTGGTCTGCTCACTGCCCCCAGCACCACCAATGAGAAGCGCAGGCGCCTCAGAGGGCGAGTCTGTTTCGGTTGCCCCTTCCCTATCTCTCAGACACACCGTGATTGTTCCTTTCTTCTTCACAAGATATTCTGGCTTTTAGGAGAGGAGGCGTCTCCCCTGAGCCCCCGTGCCCTGTGCTCTGCAGACCTGAGGACTGGTCTGAGGGGTCCAGTGCTCCCACTCAAGCAGTGCTAACCGTGGGCCATCCTACCAGGGCCACTTCAGGGCCAACAGGAGACCTTCCTAAATTAGAGCTGTGACTTGCGCTTTCAGGTTGACACATTTAGAATAAACACATAGTTGTAGCCACACCGGATGCCGCAAGCTCTGTGTCTCTGGGGGTACGAAGGTTGGTGGACGCCCACAGTGCCATCCTGGGAACTGGGGCTGGAACTGCAGCTGCTCTGTTGATGTGGACACGCCTCCTGTTCCCAAGAATTCCGAATGGATCCAGAGCTTTGTTAAAACCCAGACCCACATGTCTGAGTCCTCTTGAGCAGACAAGCAACCCTCTCAAAGAGGGAAATATGTTCCTTTTTTAAAAAATGCCTGTCAGGCCAGTAAGGAGCTCTGGTAGTGTAGTGCCTAAGGCATTTGACTGCTAACCAGAAGGTTGCTGGTTCAAACCCACCAGCCACTCTGCAGCAGGAAGATGGGGCAGTCTACTTCCATTAAGGCAACTATGAGTCAGAACTGACTCGATAGCAGTGGGTTTGACTTTTTTTGGTCAGGCCAGTGGCTACAGTTGGCTGAGTCCACGTCAGCTCCTGGGGAATCCTTGCTTCCATTCTGTCAGCCCAAAGGCGTCCTCTCCACGTCTAAAGTGTGCCCCTTGCCTCTGGGCCTTTGCCTGCTGTCAAGCCCCCTGAGCACAAGAACTGCCCTGAGCCCCAAGTTCGGGGCGCCTCACCCTCAGACCAGCCCCTTCATGTGGGAACCCCCAGACCCAGATGGAGGAAGGAGCATTCCCTCTTGTTCCATGGTGTCTACCGTCCAGGTAGCTGGTGAGGCTGATTCTAAACCCCGCAGTCCCATCAGGCCCAGTCCCCCTGAGCTATCTCTGCCTATCTTAGTCCTGAACAGTCTAGAGTTGGGTGTCCAGGGGTCCCACCCCCAGCACCCCTCATCTTCTGCCCCATCAGAACCACCTTCCGCCCAGATGGCCTGTTCTCCCTGACGCCATTCCTGTCCCTCCATGACAGCTGCTCTTGGCCAATCATACTTCCCCCCCACACCCCGCCTGCCACTTCCACATCTCCCACCAGTTCCTCCTTGTGGGCCAGACTCACTAGGCAGCCAGTCCTCCTCACTTCCTTCTCCCTGGGGACCAGGGCTATTGTCCTGCCCAGGGCTTCACACCCAGGACCTCCCTGGCCACTGGCAGCCCCACCAGCAGAACACAGTCCACCAGTCTGACCAGGTTAGTCCACGGGGGGCCAAGCCTCTTCCTCTCCCAGAGTTGGGGGGGAGACAGCGGGCAATCAACACACACACACACACACACACACACACACACACACAACACTCTCAGCCTCATTCATAGGTCTCCTGGTTCCCAGCCAGGCGGCCAGGCCTGTGTGCAGCGCCAATCAATGGCTGGGCCACCGCCTAAGATTTCATTAAGTGTTTGCTGGCCAGGGCCTGCGGGGAAAGCAGCTGTGATGTGTGTAGGAAGGACAGGGCTGAGTACACAAGGCTGGCCTTGCCTCTTATCCTAGAGGACAGTGCTAGAGCTGGCGGGCAGCGGGTGGAGGCTTCAGGCCAGCCTCCACCTATACCCACCCACTGCACCCCTCTAGAACCCCACCTTTTCCATTTGAAAGGAGGATACTTTATATTTATATA
>NW_006921593.1:1411211-1412245 GCF_000298275.1 Orycteropus afer afer
TTTATATATAAGCCTGTCGTGCTTCCTGGGAAATGAGAAGTGTTAGTGGCTTTGGCAAAGGTTAAAGAGTGTTTACAAAGGCCAGAGGTCACTGTGGGTGGGGGAGGGCAACAGATGGAAACATCCCAGTGTAGCAGGGAGACCATGGCAGACCACAGAGCTGCCAGAGGGGCTGGTGAATGCAGAGGAGAGAGCAGCGGGGAGGCAGAGCTCAGCACCCCCACCCTTCGCGAAGGGCACCTCTGCTCATACCTGATGCCCACTCCTCTCAGGCCCCTGCCAGGTCTGCGGGAGCCCCCTCAACACCAGAGGTGACTATTAGTGCCCCAAAGGCCGGCAGGACTCCTTTTCTTGGCCACGTTCCCTCTGCCCCCAACGGGACTGGGGCCTCGGTAGATCAGGAGTCAGGAAGCCAGCGCTGGGGCGCCCCCATCACCTCCAAATCTTGGGAGAGGGCCGTCAGCCTCCCCATCACTGTGAATGAAGGTTTTGAGGTGAGGATCGCGCTTCAGAGATTCCCCGCCCTGTGGTCCCGGAACGATTTCCGGACTGGGAAGGCTGGAGAGGGGGCGTGGCGCTCGCCCTGGGGACTTATTGGAACCAGACGTTGACTTCTCGGTGGCGACATCTGGGCCTCCTAGAGGCTCCCTTTGTCCCCGCGGCGTAGGGTCTGGTCACAGCGGCCATCCTCGAAGGGCGCCTGTCACCGAGGGGCGTTCCGTGGCCGTCCACGCCCCACACAGCGCATCGCGCAGCCATCCACCCGGGCCACACCCACTGCACTGCGGGGGCCACCTTCGCCCCGGGACTGCAGCAACTAGCTTATGGGCCCCTCACAGTCAGCATTAGCCGAAGAGGATGGGGGGGCAATGCCTGGCCTTGTGCCTACATTGTGCAACTCGGGGCCAGAAGCCGAACGCCTTGGATGCGAAGCTTGGCCCTTCGCCGCCACAGCCGCCGCCACCGCCAAGGAGGAAGCGAGCACCAGGAGCGGGCGCCACTCCGGCTCCGCGGAGCGCAGGGGGCGCGGCAGA
>NW_006921593.1:1412420-1417453 GCF_000298275.1 Orycteropus afer afer
CGGGGCGCGCGCCGCGCGAGGCTGGGCTCGGAGCGCGCGGGGTTCGGCCGCCAGAGACCGAGCGGGGGCCGCGCCTGGACGCTGGAGCGCACGAGCATTCGAGGTTGCGGACCTGGGAGGGAGGAGCCGCCGGCCGTCGCCTGGAGGGAGCCCGAACCTGCCACCGGCCATGAGCCGCCGGGCCCCGGGAGCCCGGCCGTGGTCCGGGCAGCGCTCTGCCGGCGCCCCGGCCCGCCCGGCCGCAGCTGCTCGCCTGTAGGTACGGCCTGCTTGTCCCCAGTTGCCCCGTCCCCCTTGTGCATCACCCCGATCCCCCACCGCTTCTTAGGGTGTGCGTGTGTGTTGGCACAGCTGCCCTGGGGAGCGCGGCCGCACGCGCCCCGGTCCGCGCGTGTCGTCTTTGTGTGCGCGTGTGGACGGGGTGAGGGAGAGCTGCGCCCCCTCTGGAGCCGGCTTCCAGCCCCTTCCCCGGAGGTGCCGAGCGGCTCCGGAGCAGCTGCGCCCCCACCCCTCCCAGGGTCGGGATCCGGCTGGGGCCGAGCGCCCTGGAGGAGGGGGTCTCTGGCGGGGGAAGAACGCGACCGTATCCTTTCCCTAGGCTGGGGGTGGGGGGACGCAGCTAGAATGAGGGTGACAGACATGGGCTGGGGTCGAGAGGGACCCCATCCGGGCCACTGCTCTCCAGGTTCTGGGCCGGCACGCCTCCGGCGAGCCCAGGCTCCGTTCCTCACCGCCACCGTTCCTGACCCGCCCACCAGAGAGCGCCCCCGCAGCCCCCGAGAGCCGGGAATCGCCGAGGGTGCGCGAGGGGCCGGCGCCTTTAAGAAGGGGCGGGTTCGTGCCCACCATTCAGGCCCTTCGGCCTGGGCCATTGAAGAACCTGCCGGCTGCGCGGGGCCCGGAACCGCGCCTGCCTAGCTGGCCAAGACCAGGCAGAGTAAGGGCCCCTCCAGGTCCCTAGAACCTCCAGTGGGATTTTCAGGGAAGAAGTCTGCAGGGACTGGGGCCCTTCAGGGACCAGGCAGCAGCCTCAAGAGTGACGGTGATATGATAAGCCCGAGCCTGCATTCACACAGAGGAACCTTTGAGGCTGAAGTCAGACCAGGGCTGAATCCTACCTCTGTCCCTTCAGCTTCATTTCCTTCCTAGTAAAATGGGCTTGCTGTTGCCTCCCTTATAGCTGAGTGACCCACAAGAGTTGCTCCCCGTCCAACACAGGTCACTGAACTTGGAATGAGCGAGGCCCTCTGGGAGGCCAGGATGCCCATGGGGTGGTTTTCCTAAGAGGCGCTCTGATTGACCTGTTGGATGGGAAAGGGCTTCAGCCTCTCCTACTCTGGACATCACCACCACCATGTCGAACAAATCTCACCCTTCTGGCCCTGGAGGCCGTTGGTTGGGGAGCTACCTGTTTCAAAGGACTTTGGGAGGGTCCTGGCAGTGGGGGCAATGCCGTTAGGCTAGTGTGGGTCTGAGTGTTTGGGGAGGTGTCTCAGGCAGTTTTTCACACATTGCTTCCTTCTGCTCCCGTCCCTGGAAGTCTCGCTCATCAGTTTTTGAAGTTCTGAACCACTCCCCCTACTTAGTGCGGGTCATCTTTAGGGGTGGGGTTCCCTTGGGGATACCAGGACTGAACAGCTCTTGGTTTCCAGCTGACTCATGCCAAGTCAGAGCATGAGTGCCCCTTCTCACACAGCCTACACAACAACTGTGGGCTTGGTACTATTACTGTTGCCATTTTATAGAGGAGGAAACAGGAAGTACAGAGACTTGCCCAAAGTCACTCAGCCGACAAGTCAGACCACCTCTGCCTGACAAGAGCCTGGTTCCCACATCCTGCACTGCCCATCCACCTGGGTTCTGGGGAGTTGGGAGTTTAGGTACCTCAGGCTGCCTGGCTGCCGTCCCCATGAGGTTCTGGTCCAGCCTGGGAGCCTGTTTCTCTCCCTGCTCTCCATGTCCACGTGAGGTGGGAGCTCTGGGACCTCTGAGCCCTAAAGGGCTTTCTCTTCCCCCCTCACCCGGTTGGGTCTGTTCTTGTAGCCATGAATGGGAACTCCCTAGGGGTGACTCCTTGATATCTCAAGGGGCTCACCACTGGCACCTGGTTGGTCCGCGCCAGGTGAGGCATTGATGGATGGGAGGATAGCATCCCGTGGTTCTTCTGGATGGAGTGGAGCTCAGGCTCCGTTCTCCAGACACTTGCACCCCTCTGGTTACACCTGCGGCTGGTGAAACAGACCTCCCAGACTGGTGGAGGAGACAGGCCAAAGCCATTTGGGGTTGTAGAAGGTCAGGGAGGTCTGGGTGGAGGTGGGGACAGGATGCAGGCGCATTAGCAAGGCCCCTATAGGCTCCCCCCCCCCCCCGCCAGCTACTGGGGCAGGAGTGGGAGGGGGTGGGGTCATTGACTGCTGAGAATTGCCAGGGACATGCAGGAGCTGGAGGAAGAGGATGGGTAAGGGTTTGGATGTGGTAAGATTGAGATGCAGTCCTGGTGGCATAGTGGTTAAGCACTTGGATGCCCACCAAAAGGTTCTAACCCACCAGCAGCTCCACAGAAAAAAGACGTGGCAGTCTGTTTCCATAGAGATCTCAGCGTAGAAAACCTATGGGACAGTTGTGCTCTGTCCTGTAGGGTCTCTCTGAGTCGGAATCAGTTTAACAGCAAGTGTTTTCCTGGTGGTGCACAAATAAGCACTTGGCTACTAAGCAAAAGGCTGGTGGTTCGAACCCACCCAGGACCTCCATGGGAGAGAGACCTGGCAATCTGCTCCTGTGAAAATTATAGCCTAGAAAGCCCTGGAGGCAGTTCTCGTCTGTGGCATGGGTCATTGGGAGTCAGAAATCGACTAGCTAGCATGTAACAAGTTTGAGGTGCCAAGAGATCAGCCAGTCTGGGAGCTGAGGTGCACGGAGAAATGTCCAGGGAACCCTGACACACCCCTGCAGTGCCCAGAGGTCCAGATGTTCAGAACTGAGGGGAAGCAGCCGGAGGTCACTGGTGGGTGTACCATGCCAAGGTCAAAGGGCCGACTCAGAGCAGAGCTTGAATGGTAAGGGTAGCAGGGGGCAGGCAAACCTCAAGCTGAGACAGTACCCTGCAGGTTTGGGGGCCTGGGCCAGAAAAGGGATATGAATCAGGATCCAGGTGAGGCCTGTGATACTGGGAGAGAGGGGGAGGCTGCAAGGCTCAAGCCAAGGCTGGAGAGGGAGTACCTCTGCCTCTGCACCACCAGGAGGGGAGACAAGTGGGAGAGTGCGGGGCCAGTGCAGCTGGAGCCAGCCCAGCCTGCCCTCCACCCACAGGACCTGTGCAGGAACTCTCCAGCACTGGGTGCTCCTGAAGGAGTGTGGGCCTCACTCCCCAACTCTGGCTTTGCTTGCTCACTGACACCTACTTCCTGCAACTCTGGGTTCCCCTGCCCCCCAGCCTGAGTGCTCCCTCCTCTGAGGACAGCATCCCTTCTCCTTTCCTGAGGCAGACCCAGGCCCCCCTACACTGTGCCCTCCAAGTGGGAGCTGCCCAAGGACAGGGCTCTGTGTGTGTTACAGAACAGACAGAACTAAACTTGACTCTGCTCCTCTGTCCCCCGCGCTGCCACCTGCCCCACCTGCACGGTGCCTGATGCATAGTGGGATCCCCATACAAAGCTGGGAACAGAGTGAAGGAAGGGTCGGTCCCCTTGCTTGCCACTTCCTGTGCTGTACAATGGGATAACCCTCTGTACATGGCCCGGTTGGCTGTGGGCTCCAGGAAGGTGCCACTGGCCACATGGTGCATGCAGCCTGGATCACTGGGGTCCAGTGGGAAACAGGGAGGAGGCCGCTGTCACCATCTGGCCAGAAGTAGTGGGACAAAAAGAGGGAAGAGGTGCCAGGTATTTAGGAAGGAGAAGCAAAGGGGCTTTGAGTTTTAAACAAATGATGTATTGAATCCTCATGACAGCACTGTGAGGTTGGAGGCATCACCTGCCATCTTAACAGGTAACTGAGGCCTCAAAAGCCGGAGTTATTTACCCACAGCTCAGAAGCAGGGAGCTGGGATTCCAGGCCCGAGGGTCTGGCCCCAAGTCCTGTGCTAAAACTCCATTGTCCCATCTTGACAATTAGACAGGTGGGAAAAGACAGCGAGTGTTTCGAGTGACACTCAGGTAGTGGGGCCCTCTTTTTTTTTTTTAAATGTGATTTAAGGGTGAAAGTTTACACAGCAAATTAATTTTCCATACAGCAGTTCATAAAATTTTGTCCCATGACATTGACTGCAGTTTCCCACAGTGTAACAGCTCTCTTCCTACTTCCTCCCTGTAGTTACCTCTCCCCTGTGTCCTTCCCTCCTATGCACTCCGGCCACCCCTCACGCCACCCCTCACGCTATCTCCCTGTTCATACACTGCCCTTCTGTCCTTCCATGATTGATCTCTGCAAGGAGTGTATCTACCTGGTGTAAATGTTCACCCCATATGCCTGTCTATTGTTTGCCTGGAAGCCACAGGAGTGAGTTGAATTCCAGACCTGAAGGGTAACTAGGGGCCATAGTCTCAGGGGTCTCACCAGGCTCCATCAGACTAGCAAACCTGGTCTTTTCTTTTTTATGAGTTTGAGTTTTATTCCACATTGTTCTCAGTGGGGCCCTCTTTGAGATGAGACACAGCTGTCAGATGTAGTTCTAGGTAAGAGGGTCTTCAGGCCCAGAGCCAGTGAGGTTTGTTGAGGTTGAGGAGGCAATGAAAGCTAACCGGGGGGTGGGGGGGGGTGTCAGCAGAAGGGCAAAGGCTGGGAATTCTGGGAGAGGCATGAAGGGCACACTGGACACACGGCTGGCTCTCACCATGGCCTCCCAGTGATGCTCCTGAGAGCCGGCCTGGGACCCGGAGCAGCCTGTGGGGGAGACAGCGCTGTTTGGACCATTTTAAAACCAAAAACCAAACTCCCTGCCGTCAAATCGGATCTGACTCATAGTGACCCCTCCTTGGGTTTCCGAGGCAGTATCACTACGGAAGTAGATTGCCCAACCTTCCTACCAAGGAGTG
>NW_006921593.1:1417573-1434747 GCF_000298275.1 Orycteropus afer afer
GGTAGGAAGGCCCAGTTCAGAGCCTGCCCTATGGGGAAAATGGTATGTGGGGCAGGGTGGGGGGTCTATTTGAGAACTGAGCCCAGTACCCAGCAGTGCTATAGGGCTTTCCACCTTCAGAGGAAGAGAAAGGGCCTACAGGGCAGGAAGGTGCGAAAGACAGTAGGCTGGAAGGGAGAGAGCTGTCATCTGGGCCCTGCGTGGGGCAGCAGGCAGAGTGGACAGAGAGGTGGTTCGGACAGTCCTGCACCAGGCGTCACTGACACCAAAGACGGTAGGCTGCAAAGAGCCTTCTCTGAATTGTCCCCAACCCAGGCTCCAAGGCCTTCAGGAGCCCAGAGGGGAGGGCAGTGGAGGGGAGAGCAGTGAGGCCTTGGTTTCCCCATCCCGAGTCCCTCAGAGCCGTAGGGGTGGATGCACAGCCCAGCCCAGGCAGGCGACCTGTAGTGCAGCCCCTCCCCGCCGGCACACGGCGGGCTCCATGCTCCTCCGAGCTCCGAGCTGAGTGAGACGCAGCGGAAAGGGGGATGGGGGGGCAGCCGTTCAGGGTGCTGGGTGGCCAGTTTGCTCTGCGGGGCATGGTGAAGGGGCGCTGACACTGCCAGCTCGCTGGGCTGGACGGTCCGGACGCCGGGACACTTGCCCTGCGGCCCAGCCGGAGGTGGGTGGGCCTATCCCCCGCGCCCACACGCGGCACCGCCCACCGCGCGATCGATTCCATAGGTCCTCTTCCAATTAGCCCGGGCGGCTGGGCCGCCTCATGAATCTTTTAAGGAATGACCTGGCTGTGGGGTCCTGAACAGCGCGCCCGTGGGGGTTGAGATCAACCCGCCTTGTTTTCCCCTTTTCAATCAGAGCTATTTTTACCGCTGCAAGCCGCCGCCCCCTCCCCCAGGCCCCGCGCACGAGCGCGAGTGCGCGCGCGGCCGGACCGCGTGTCTGATGGGGAGGGGGCGGCGGTCCTGGTCTGGGTTTCTGACAGTGGGGTCGGGACAGTGGATGGCTTGGAATGGCAACAGGCAGAGGGACTCTAGGCTCCCCCAGCCCCACCCACCCACTTGAAACCCCAGTCCACCCTCCAGTCCTGGTGAGATGAGAACAAAAAAACACTTCCAGAAGGAGAAGCTAGTCAGCCCAGCTGAGCCTGGAGAAACCCGGGTGATGGATTGGGGGAGGGGTCTGGCCACCCAAGGCCCCTTGAGGAGCTACCACCTGACCTCCGGAGCCCTCAAGAGGCTGCTGGTCTCCCTTTGTCGCCAGTCCCAGCCCCCAGGGAAGGAACCGGTGGAGCGGCAGCCCTGTCTGTCATGGTCCCAGAGAGCTGAAACTTGTGTTCACTGTCCCGGGGCCAGGGCTGCTTTCTGAGAGTGGGGGCCCTGATGGGAAGAGCGGAGCCCACAGAACACAGAGCCTGGCCAGAGGTAGAGCTCAGCTCTTCCAGGCCCGGTCCAGCAGGTCTCTTCTGAGGACTGGGACCCCGCCTTTGGAAACAACAGGGGCCACAAGGACCACGGGAGGTCAGAGAGGACATGCCAGTGTAGGGGAAGGCTTCCTGAAAGAAAGGCCGGCTCGGTAGCATAGTGCCTAAGGCATTTATTTGACTGCTAACCAGAAGGTTGGCGGTTCAAACCCACCAGCCACTACCTGGAAGGAAGATTGGGCAATCTACTTCCCTATAGATTTACTGCCTTGGAAACCCAAGGGGGTCACTATGAGTCAGAATCAATTCGATGGCAGTGATTTAAAAAAAAAAAAGGCTGAGAGGAGTAAGGAAGGCAGTCCAGTCAGGAGAATGACAGGCAAAGACCTGGTGGGGAAGAGGGGGAAAGAAGTTCCCAGAGAGCTGCCAGGAGAGGGGTGAGGGGGAGCAGGAGATAGGGGTGAGCTTGCTGGATTGTCAGGATGCAAAGGGGCCCTGCTTCCAGTGACTCTGGTCGCGCCTCCCATTCCCACCCCGCCCCATGTCTTCCAAGCCTGGATCTTGATGATGTGGAGTGATTTCCTGCCCCGGACAGAGGCTGCAGTCTGATTGATCGTGTATCACAAAGGCTGGTCCCTGGAGAGGCCTGGAAACGCCTCCTGGCTCCACCCAGTGGCTAGGGAAGCCTGGTTCTGCCCAGGACCGTGCGTGGACTACCACACTGCAGAGACTGGCTCCCACGCTACCTTCCCCAGGGCTCAAAGGAGAGGTCCCTGGCAGAGACATCCCTGTTTTCAAAGTGAGGAAGTTGAAGGTTGGAGTTGTGGTCCGTGTCATGTCACTCACCCAGAGTGCAGTGAACCCAGGTCACCCAAGAGCCCTGCACTTGGCCTCCTCCCTAGTTCTGCCCCACAGGACAACTGGGGACAGCACAGCCTGCCCCTACTGTGGCCAAACTCTCTTCCCCCTGGCTTGCAGCCTTCTCTCTCAGGCCCTGTCTGGGCCTCCATTTCTCCGTTGGTAAAGGCCTGGGGCTCTGCCATCCCCGCTACTTGGCAACTGTCAACCTCCAGGGGCTGCTTTTCTGTTGTGGAGACACTCTTGTTCCTCGGCCCAACCCCTTCCTCTTCTGTATAGTCTGGGCTGCACCCAGGGGACACGGATGCTGTGCTGGGCATCAGGCCCGTAGGCCTCTGGCCAGCCAGCAGGGGAACAGAGGGGTGTTCAGGGCAGCCCGACCTGTCAGTACTCTACAGGCCAGTGCCTGCCCAGAACATGGCCACACTCACTGCACCCTTGGCAGATCCTTGTCTGAGTTCCACCGCACTTCCAAGGAAGGGCTAGCTGGGACTCACCCTAAGAGCCCCTCTCCTCAGGGCCCTGCTCCCCCACTCGGCCTCTTCTCCCTGCCAAGGGTTTTCCCAGCAGCAGGAAGAGGAGGAGGGACAGGGAACTGATGCCTAAGAACCAGGCACTGGGCTGACTTCCTCCCTGCCCCCACCTGTCCCCTATTGGACAGCCACATCTCCGTGCTGGCTCCAGTACCAGCCACCCCACTCTGCCGTGTCACTCACTCGGCGCCCCCCCCCCGTTGGTCCCAAAGATACAGGGGAGGAGTCAGCCACTGTGGGGAGCCTCTGCTGCTGGGTGCATGGATGGGCTGGATGGAACACAGGGACAGAGCCTCATGGGCCCAACTGAGGCCCCCAGGAAACGCGACCCCTGCAGGGCAGGCCAGGGCCTAGGCTTTCCACCTTCTCTGGAGGCCTGCCTTGATGGTGGTGGCAAGTTATCCACCCCCTGGTGTAAGAGGAAGCACCAGGAGCCTGGGACAGGACTCGGGCCTGCCTTCCACCCCAGAGAAGCGCCCATGCCAGACATGGACACAGACATGGGAACGGACACTTGGAGCACCTTGTAATTGGCAGCCTGCTAGAGGGGACTACAGGAGCTCAGAGGAGATATTTGTGTGAGGATGGGCCAGGGTAGGGGTCAGGAAGGGCTTCCTGGAGGAAGTGGTCCCGGGAGTAATTGTTGAAAATGAGTAGAGGTTAGGCAGCAACCAAACAAGGAACAGTGGGCAGGGAAAGGCTCCGGCATGTGCCATACTCCTGGACACCTCAGCCTCCATTCTTCCCAAACCCTCATGGATTCTTGGTGCCACCTCTACCCCCTGTCCTGGTAAACCCCGTTCCAAGCCATTGCTTGTGCCACTCTAACCTACAATGCCCTCGTCATCCTCTTTGCCTGCAATGAAGCCCAGTGCATGAAGCCCTCCTCCTCCAGGAAGCCTTCCTGACTAACTCCCTGCCTCTGTCCTCTCCTCCTCCCCAACCCCCCCATACCAGGACCAGCATCACTGAGAGAAGGGCTGGTTTGGAAAACTGACCCAGTGGCTTTCCCAATGCCCTGTGGTTTCTGACTGCAGAGCAGTGGCCAAGGTGGCCTCTAGGCCCAGAGGCCCTGTAGGTGATCTCACACAAGTGAGACAGCTATTTTTACCTGGCATTTAATTACAGAATTTGGACCCAGGGGAGAGAAGAGATGGTGCTCTCAGGAGCGGGGAGGAAAGGGGTGTGCCGGGAGATCTGGGGATCCTGGGAGAAGCAGGTGAGGCCATGACACCTCATCTCAGTTCCTAGGAAGGACAGTCCCTTCTCCACCTTCAGACAGGGGCTCCCCAAGTTACGATGTTCTCCATCGGTGATTTTCAACTAGATGCCAGGGGCGAGGGGCATTGCATAAACACAGAGGACTGGACCTGTGTCCCCTGGACAACGGCCACCTTGGCAGATGAGAAGAGGCACCAAATGACTGGCCAGACATACCCCTTGTCATTTGATCCTGGGTGGTGAGGGATGCTGGGGCCTGGGATTAAGGAGGAGGAAGCAAGGATTCTTGGAGAGGTGTTCCCTGATTTGGACCTCTTCAAGAAGGTGGGGTTTAGACAGGACCTCAAGAGAAACAGGTGGGAATACAGGGTGCAGGCTGCTATGAGAGAGAGAAGTCTGAGGAGGCAGTGTCTTCAGTGCCAGTATGGAAACTTGGTCATACTTAAGCCACACTGAGTGGTGATGCCTGTGCCCTGGAGTCAGGCAGATCTGGGTGAAAATCCTGGACCTGCCACTAACAAGCTGTGTGTCTTCAGAGTCTTGCCTCTTCAGGCCTGCTGTGAGGGCTTTGGGAGTCACAGCTGTGACACACCTTCTACGCTGTTGAACACAGTCATTCATTCAGCCCCTGTTCCTTGAGTGCCAGCCATGTGCCCAGCACTGCTGCTTAAACGATTTTCAGAATCCCTCCCCTTAGGGTCCTGCCATTCTGGCGGGGGTGGGGTGGGGTAGGGAACAAGCGTGGACAACACGCCAAGCAAATCAATACATAGTATGTCCATCAAAACCACTCCCGATGCACTGCCATCAAGTCGATTCCAACTCGTGGTTGATAGAGTAGAAATGCCCCATCGGGTTGCCCAGGCTGTCAGTCTTTATGGAAGCAGATAGACTTCATCTTTCTCCCACAGCAGTGGCTGGTGGACCTCTTCAAGAAGGTGGCCTTTTGGTTGGGAGCCAAAGGCTTTAACCACTACACCACCAGAGCTCCTACAGGGTATGTCACATGGAGATAAATGCTGTGGTGGAAAGTAAGCAGGGAAAGTGGTGGAGTGGGGGTATTTTGTTTCCACAGAGTGGACGGGGAAGGCTAACAGACAAGATGATATTTGAGGAGAAACTCCATGGCAGTGGGGAGTGGGAGAACATGCCAGACAAGTTCAAGTAAGAGTCATGGTACAAAGATGCTGAGGTGGGAAAATGCCTGACAGGCCCGGAGAGCAGCAAGGAGATGTGGCCGGAACCCAGGAGAGCAGCTCTGAGAGGCCGGTCAGGCCCGGCCTTGGGCTTTCACTCTGTGTAGCCGGAGGCCTTGTGGGGACCCCTGTGGAGGGATCCCATTGGTCTAACGTTTTAGAAATACTGTCTGGTCTCCTGGATGGAGAATGAACAATAGGGGGTGTGAGGTTGTGGTCCTGGAGACCATGAAGATTGCTGAGCGGCTGCAGGTAATAAGAGGAGGGGTTATGTGGGTCCCGGAACCAGCCAGAATGGTAAGAAGTGATTGGGTTCCTGGAGGAATTTGAGGGGAGAGTCGACAGGATTCGATGTAAAGACTTTTGAGGTTCTCAGAAGAGGGTACAGAGGGAAGTGAGGTCACTGAGGGCTCAAGGGACCCCACTTCAAGGCACCTGTCATCCCAGATTCCTCCAGCCCAGGAATGACACGGAGGTCCCCAAGACGGTTGTCTGAGGAGTGATGCGGCTGCCCTCCTGCAGATCCACCCTCCTGCCTCTGGGGGCTTCTCCTCACACCCGAGCAATTGTTGACCACCCCCCCAGCTCCGGGGGGCTCTGGGGAGCAAGGGAGGCTGACCGACTGGCCGTGGGAGAGAGGAGGGGACAGGCGGCGCTCTGGTGCAGGCCCGGGGCATAAGGCCACAGCCGCTTCTTCTCCCCCAGCCGCAGGGAGCTGCAATGGGACGGGCGTCATGAATGGTGCCGGCCCCGCCGCCACCAACGCCGCCGCCCTGGGCCCGGACTGGCGGCAGTTCTGCGAGCTGCACGCGCAGGCGGCCGCCGTGGACTTCGCGCACAAGTTCTGCCGCTTCCTGCGGGACAACCCGGCCTACGACACGCCCGACGCCGGCGCCTCCTTCTCCCGCCACTTCGCCGCCAACTTCCTGGACGTCTTCAGCGAGGAGGTGCGCCGCGTGCTGGTGGCGGGACCGGCAGCCCCGGCGGCGGCTGAGCGCCCCAACGCCATGGAGCCGGAAACAGCCAGGTCTCCTGCACTCAAGGCGGCGGCGTACGGCCACTCGCGGAGCTCGGAGGACGTGTCGGTGGCGCACGCAGCCGCCAAGGCCCGCGTCCGCAAGGGCTTCTCGCTGCGCAACATGAGCCTGTGCGTGGTGGACGGCGTGCGCGACATGTGGCACCGGCGCGCCGAGCCCGAGGCCGGCGCTGCTCCGCGGGCTGCCGAGCCCCCGGCCGAGCCACGCGACAAGTGGACGCGGCGCCTTAGGCTGACGCGGACGCTGGCGGCTAAAGTGGAACTGGTCGACATTCAGCGGGAGGGGGCGCTGCGCTTCATGGTAGCAGATGACGCGGCTGCAGGCCCGGGAGGTACCGCCCAGTGGCAGAAGTGCCGCCTACTGCTGCGTAGGGCCGTTGCAGGAGAGCGCTTCCGCCTGGAGTTCTTCGTGCCACCGAAGGTGAGTGTCCCCTCCTACCTGGGGAGGGCGGGCAGTGCATAAGAGCCTGGTACGACTTTGGGCTTTAGATGACCGGTAGCACCTCGTCTGGTTGACAAGATGCATTATTTAGTGTCTAGAGCCTGGGATGTGGGCCCAGCTCTGCCTCTTGGACCATCACCCCAGTCAGCTGCTTCATCTGGAAAGTGGGAGAAGGGTCTTGGTTGGCAAAGACTCTCAGGCCACTCAGGGGCTCCTGGTGGTGGAGAGCGGGGCCTTACCCTGCTCCCCTCCTCTTCTGGGGCCTCAGGAAAGTAGGCTGTCCAGAACAGAGGTCTGCATGGATGAGGGCTCCTGATGGTCCGTCCCTGGCTCAGTGGGAATCTGCTTGTCCCCAGCCCAGATGGCCCATTTCTGGCCCAGGAAAGCTTGGCTTCTTTGTAGCAGGGTCGGGTTCACCTTTGGGGATGACCATCAGAGCCCTCCAGGCAGCTGTGATCCCAGGCTGGCAATCCTGTATTCTCTAGAAAGAGACTACGTTGGCTTTCTGAGACCCACCCGGTGCCCAGCCCTAGGCCTGGTGGGCAGTGTGCTCACACACACTCGTTCCCCCAGTGTTCAGACCCTCAGAGTGGCCTGCCCAAAGTCACACAGCTGGTGGGTGGCAGAGCTGGGCTAATTATACCCACCCCCCCTGGGCAGTGGGGTCTGGAGAATGAAGTGACTGGAGGTGGGCACTGCTTGTGCACTGGGGGGCAGCAGAGAGGTGGCATGCTGATCTGGTGTGGCAGCTGGTGGCACTCCCAGGAGCCACCCAGGCCACTAGCCCACATCAGAGCCCTTAGTCACCCTTGGCCCTTACTCCATTTCCTAATCTGCTGCCAATTCTGGGTGCCCCTCCCCACTAGGAGTGTAGGGCTGTGGGCTTCCCACAGCTAGTGTCCATGAGCTCCATGGACTCAGCTGGCGGGGGGCGGATGACGGTGACATCCCAGGGACACGTTTACTCTCTAAAGTGCAGTCTTTCCAAGTCCCAGGGCCTTTGATCTGTTCAGGCCCTGCCCTTTGGTCCCTGAGAGAGATCACACACCACTAAGTCCAGCACCACTCCTTGTCAGTCAGGGAGACTGAAGCCTGGTGAGGGACAGGAAATAGGACAGAGCTTGCCCTGGGTCATCCAAAGGGCAAGGGCCGAGGCCTAGGCCTTCAAGGCCTTGGGGCCCTGAGTGGCAGTCTCAGCTGTCTGACTGAAAATAGCAGTGTCTGTCTGCTGTTCACGGGGGAGGGGTGCAGCAGCTGGCGGCGTCTCCATCAGCCTGGCCAGCGCCCGCTGACATCAGTGTTGGCAGCGGGCAGGGCCCCTGAGGGGTCACTGGGCCTTTCCCAGCCTCTGAGGGAGGCAGATGGGCTCCCACTCCCTTAACCCCAGTTTGGTCTCAGACCCTCTTTCTCATCATACACACGTTTGGGTATTCAAGAGTGGCCCCATGGGAGCACCCTACCAGGGTGAGATTTCAGGTTGGAGATCTCAAGTAGGTTTGGTCGCAGATGACCAAAGGCCCCAAGGGGAGTTAGCCCCACAGGGTACCTCTGCTGACACAGCCCAGATCAGCCCAGGGAGCCATGAGGCTGGCCCCCTGCTTTGGGAGAGCTACCAGGAAACATGTAGTGGTGGGACTGAGTGGTGAACCTCAGTGGAATGAGTTCTGGGACCCCGGACGGGCATCCTGGGAGGCAGGAGCTGAGGGAGCAGAGGCCTGAAGGGGTGACATGGCCTGCCAGCAGGGGGGTGCAGGAGCAGGGTGAGTGAGAGGCAGCGGGGCTGCGACAGGTCAAGGAGGCAGTGCCTGCAGCCAGTGGAAGTGGAGCCCAGGCTTCTCCGTTCCAGCCCCCAGCTCCACTGGCTGGTGTGATGGTTGTCACCATGGTTAGCTGAGCCCCTTGGGCACGGCCTCAAGCCCAGCCCCGTGCCTTCTGGCCAGTGCTGCCAGGAATTCCTGTGCCCCCGCCCATGAAACCTAGGGCCCTTCCCTTTCCTCCTGAGAAAGTCCCTGTCCTGGAGCCCGAGACCTGCTGGGAATCCCAGTCTCAGGCCAGCCAAGGGGCTTCAGGGCTCTGGCCAGTAGCGAGGCAGAGTGGGCAGGGCCAGCACCGTGGTCCTCCCAGGGAGCCCCGCCTGCTCCCATTGTTGAACTTTGTAGCATTGATGGGAGCCCTAGACTCTTCCTCACACCTACCCCAGCCTGGGCACCTGGGAGCGGGCAGAGCCGAACTGGGGAAGTCTAGTCGGAAGCAGGAAACCAGGTGTTGTGTTTTGTTTTGTTAAATGAAGCAGAATGAAGTGGAAAACATCACACTTCTTCACCCACAGTAAAGAGCTCTGGTGGTGTTGTGGTTAAGGCATTGGGTTGCTAACCAGAAGGCCGGTGGTTTGAACCCACCAGTCACTGTGCAGAAGAAAGATGAGGCGGTTTGCTTCTGTAAAGATTTATAATCTTGGAAACTCAATGGGGGTCGCTGTTGTAAAGCCTGAAAGGTCTCTTAACCAGAAGCCTTTAGTATGGAGATTGACACGTCCCATGCTGAGCCCTAATGCCTCCAGGTAGATTGACACGTCCCATGCTGAGCCCTAATACCTGTAGTAAATATCCCATACCTCAGAGCCTTTTATCAGAAATCTGCATGGCTCCAAGAAGCCTCTCACCCACCTTTGAAGACTAGGAGGGCTTTCACCCCTGGGGTTTCGCAGAGAATATGCACATATCAAAGAGATCCGGGTTTTGCAGAGAATATGCACATATCAAAGAGATCCGCCTGGGCCCCAAGAAATCTCTCACTCACCTTTGAAACCAGGGGAATTCCAACCTGCCCCAAATTCCCAAACCCCTATCATAAAAACCAAATTATCTACTCTGTGTTTCTCTACAAATATCCCTTAATGTAAGAGCACGGGGTCTTTTGCTCAACCCACTGCGAGGGTGAAAGCAAGGACCCTAACTTAAGTTAGCTAATAAACTTTCCTATTGCTTTTTGCATTGTTGCATGTTGGCAATTTATTCACCCCGAACTACTCCTTCATAACCTGGGCACAACACTGTGAGTCAGAATGGACTCAGTGGCAGTGAGTTTGGGTTTGGTCACTCACAGTAAGGGTAAATATTATCCAGTGAAACGTTTGTTCCAGAGGTGTTTTCACCTGTGCATGTGGGTACTAGGCCACAATGTCAAAAGTATTTCATACTGTGGGTCAAGTAAAAAAAAAAAAAAAAGGATGAAAACCACAGGCCTTGTGGGGACACCAGGCAGAAGGCAGCCTGGGTGAGTTCATCCCTACAGGGAGGAAGGAAGGATGCAGGTGACAGTCCAGTTGTGGTCCTGATACGTTGTGTGACTATAGAGGGGTCCATTCTCCTCTCAGATGCGTCCTCACCTTCCCCATCTGTGAAATGGGGGCGGAAATGGCTCTGTGCCAGGGCTGCATGGCGTTCCGAGCTGAGGAAGGAGGGGGTAGTGAGGAGCCCCGGGCACCACACTCACTGCCCCTTCCGCTGTCTCCCAGGCCTCCAAGCCCAAGGTCAGCATCCCCCTCTCGGCCATCATTGAGGTCCGCACTACCATGCCCTTGGAGATGCCAGAGAAGGACAACACGTTTGTGCTTAAGGTAAGGACTCCCCTCCGACCCCACAGGTCCTCCGGCCACCCCTAGCCCCCTCCTTCATGGGTGGTCCAGGTGGAGGTCACCATAGGGTGGGGGGAGGGTAATGTCAGGCCCCAGAGCCGTCTTGAACCCAGCCCGTCACCTAGGCTGCTTGTTCCCATTTCCTCCCTGGTCTGCGCACAGCTCCTCTGAGTTTCACTTCCTCCCCTTCCCCCCCCCCACCCCACCCTACAGGAGCCAGCACCCACCCACCCCACCCTGGGGGTTAGCGGTTATGCAAATGATCCAGTCTCTGGGCACTGGAGTGTGGGAACAGGCAGTCCCACATAGGGCACAAAGGGTGGGCAGGGAGGCACCCCAGTGGGTCTGGAGGCAGCCTGCCCTATTCCCAGGCCCCTTGTCACCGTTGAGGACACGGCTCCAGGCCCAGGCTGTGGCCCTGTGCCTCCTCACAGCATAGAGGGTGTTTGTCCCCAGGGAGGCCCGGTGCTGCCCCCCCCTTCCCCCAAGGCTGCATGCATGCAGCCCAGCCTTCCCCTCCAGGCTCCTGCTGGGGTTCTGGTCTTTGCTTGTGCCTACTAGCTCACTCATTCATTTAGCAAACACTGCCAGCCCCTCACCCTGAGCCACCTCCTCTGGGCTGGAGATGTAGCTCCTGCCACCAGACATGTCATCTGCCATGTGAGAATGGCCCGAGACAGCCCCGACAGCAGGGCGGGCCACCATGCTGCTGAGTGTGCCCGGGCCCATCTGCCAGCCCCGCTCTGGGCCTCAGTTTCCCATCTGTTCAGGACAGGGTGGGGGTGCCTCCCACCTCTGAGAGGCCAGCAGTCTGCATTTTAACGTAGCACACAGCAGGGCACAGCACAGAGAGCATCCCGGGGACCTGGGTCCAGGTCCCAGCACTGCTACTGCCACTTGTGTGACTTTGAGCAAGTTACTTGATTTTTCTGAGCTCTATTTTCCCATCTGTAAAATAAGGAATGTAGGCTCCCCCTCGAGGGGGCTGGAAGGAGCTTATGACAATGTAGACAGAAGGTCACACGCAGGCCTGGCTGTAGCGAGCACTTCCTCCTACACGCTTACTCTTTTGTAGGCTGCTTATCCTGGGGGAAGCTCTGGGGGTGCAGTGCCTAAGGTATTTGACTGCTAACCAGGAGGTTGGCAGTTCAAACCCCCCAGCTGCTCTGTGGATGGAAGACGAGACAATCTACTTCAGTAAAGATTACTGTCTTGGAAACCCAATGGGCCGCTATGAGTTGGAATCAACTCAATGGCAGTGGGTTTGGTTTGGTGTTTTGGTTTATCCTGGGAGTGACCATCACAGTGACATTCCAGGCTTTGAGTCATGAGAGCAAGGTGGGTTTGGTGCCCTGTGACTCAGTGAGCTGGGCCAGCTGGCCTTGCAGGGTGACCTGAGGTTGAGATGTCCTGTCATCCAACTCCATGTTGCCAGGCATTGTTTGGGGATGCTGGGAGGTCTGTCCCTCCCCAGTCAGCGTGGCTGCGTCTCGTGGGTCAGCTGAGCTGGATGCCATCTTGGTGGGGGATGGGAGGAAGGGGCTGCTGAGAGTGTGGGCTGCAGGCTCCACCCCGGGATGCTGGCCCAGGTTTGGCCCAAGCTCCACTGTTGTTCTTATCCGTGAGCCTCCACAGGAGAAGAGGGGACTTGCCTTAGCACACTGACCCTTAGCACACTGGTCCTGGGGTCTGGAGCCACCCTGCTAAGGGTGGAGGAGGGTTGGACCACCAAGTAAGGGCTACGCTCCTGGCCCGCCCCCTCCCAGGTGGAGAACGGAGCTGAGTACATCCTGGAGACCATCGACTCGCTGCAGAAGCACTCGTGGGTGGCTGACATCCAGGGCTGCGTGGACCCTGGGTGAGTGCCTGGATGGCCCTGGGATGAGCGGGCGGGGTAAGGGTCTGGCTGGGCTGTGCCTCTAGTGCAGACTTCCTGGTCAGGGCAGGAGCTGAGCTCAAGAGACAAGTTCTTATAGTCCTGTCCTGGTGGATTCGAGCAAGGCTCAGATGAGGGCAGCCCTCCCGCCTCCACCCTCAGCAGGCTCTGTGAGGTCTGCTCTGCAGGGTCGGGGCCTGGGAACCTGGAGGCAAGTCTTGTCCGCACCCCAGGAGCCTCGGACCACTGGGACATGGGCAGTAATGGGGGTGAGCGCAAAGGCCTGGGGAAGGCGACACCCTGGGGCTTAGAGGCGGGGTCTGGGATGGAGGCAGGGCCGAGAGAATAGTACATGGAGAGGTGCCGTGTGGACAAGAGCCTGGGAG
The DNA here is from genome assembly GCF_000298275.1 of Orycteropus afer afer. Lineage (NCBI taxonomy): Eukaryota > Metazoa > Chordata > Mammalia > Tubulidentata > Orycteropodidae > Orycteropus > Orycteropus afer. The sequence goes on from NW_006921593.1 coordinate 1,430,179, forward strand.
CTGCAGGGAAGCTCAGGGCCTTCAGGGGACCTAGAGCTCTGGTGGCGCAGTGCCTAAGGCATTTGACTGCTAACCAGAAGGCTGGCGGTTCAAACCCACCAGCCACTCTCGGAAGGAAGGTTGGGCAATCTACTTCTGTAGTGATACTACTGCCTCAGAAACCCAAGGAGGGGTCGCTATGAGTCGGGTCCAACTCAACAGCTCATGACAACAGAGCTCTTGAGGAGAGGGTGTCATTGAGAGCCAGGGTAGGGCAGGGCCAGTGGGAGCCATAGCCAGTGATGAGCCGAGGGCAGGAATGGGAGGGGCAGGCGGGCCAGCAGCGGGGCACTTGGCAGCAGCTCCTGTTGGCGAATGGGGTGAGCTGAGCCCCAGGGGGTGGGGCCACTGCTTTTAATTAACAGCCTCATTGAAGGCAGCACAATTAAAGTCCTGAGTGCCTGCCCAGCCTCCATCTCCAAAGCGTTGTAACCCCTCCCCTGCCACCATCCCCGCCATCTGCTCCACACCCTTGTCCCTGCCCCTACAGAGGTGAACCTCGCTCTGCAGTGCTTCAGAGCTGGCCCAGACACCTCATCTCACAGATGAGGAGACCATGACCCAGGCAGGGGAGGGAGCTGCCCAGGCCCCGCCCACCATGAGACCCTCCCACCCCTAGAGTGACTCCACGCAAACCCACCCCTCAGGGTTAGTGGGCAGGGGTCATGTGGCCTCAGGGAGGACTGCCCACTTGGAGGCCTCACCAAGGGTGGGACAGAGGGACGTTGAAGTGAAGGGACCCCAGGTGAGCAGATGGCAGGCCCAAGCCGAGGCTAGTCGTGGGGCTGCCAGCCACTCACTGCCCGGCTCCAGGCCCCATGGCACCACATGTGCGTTCTGCCTCTGCAGGGACAGTGAGGAGGACACCGAGCTCCCGTGTACCCAGGGAAGCTGTCTGGCCAGCCGTGTGGCGTCCTGTAGCTGTGAGCTCCTGGCAGACGGTAGGTGAGGGCAGGGCTGGAGGGGGTGGGTGGCAGGATGGGAGAGGGTGGACAGACAGACAGACAAGCTTCTCATCATCTGCCACTTCCCCAGCAGCAGACCTGCCCCACCCCCCAGAGACAACAGCGGCAGTGGGGGCCGTGGTGACCGCCCCGCACAGCCGGGCTCGGGATGCCATTGGGGAATCGCTGGTCCACGTCCCTCTAGAGACCTTCCTGCAGACCCTGGAGTCCCCAGGTGGCAGCGGCGGCAGTGACAGCAGTAACACAGGTGCCAGTGCAGGCAGGCGGTTCTCCTTGCCCTTCCTGGACCGCACCCCAGGCGTGGGAACCCGTGACTCTGCGGGCTTCCTCCACAGCCCACCTGAGCCTCGGAAGCTGTGACATGTTATCCTACCGGCTCCTCACAGCTCCTCAGTAGCTCTGGGTGGAGAGGTTTTTGCAGTGCAGCTGGGGGGCCTGGCCCTTCACACAGGACGTAATCTCCCATGAAAACGTTCACACAGAGGGTACAGAGGGCTCGAACCAGGGGTGGAGTGGGGACAGGAGACCTGATTTGTTCCAGGTTTGTCTGTGACCTGTCTCTCTATGCCTCAGTTTACCTCACGCTTAATTAGCAGGTTGGGTCAGCAAAGTTCCCTGCTTAGTTCTAAAATTACTCAAATAGCACTTCATATTGAAAAACCAAAGAGATGTTGCATCCCTCACTTCCTACCCCCCTGACACCACCCTCCGTCCCCAGGGGAGGAGGCAGCGGAGCCCGAGCCCGACCCGGAGTCCGAGCTGGAGCTCTCTGGCTACCCCTGGTTCCACGGGACACTGTCGCGGGTCAAGGCAGCTCAGCTGGTGCTGGCAGGGGGACCACGGAACCACGGCCTCTTTGTGATCCGCCAGAGTGAAACTCGGCCTGGGGAGTACGTGCTGACCTTCAACTTCCAGGGCAAGGCCAAGGCAAGTGTGCGTGGGGCCACAGGAGCTGTGCAGACAGCTGGGTGGGGGGAGCGTCTACAGTAGCCTTGGTTCTGAGGTTGCACCCAGAGCAGACTCCATTGGGTGTTAACTGGCATAACTTCCCCTGGGCCAGGCCTACCCTGGCCACGTTCTGTGAATCTATCTATCTATTTATCCTTTCTCTCTCTCTCTCTCTCTCTCTCTCTCTCTCTCTCTCTCTCTCTCTCATACACACACACACACACATCTCTGAGGGCTGCAGCCAGCCTGAGCCAGCTTTTCTGTTATCCAAATGGAGATAGGACTTGCCGGTAGCCCAGCCCATTGGAGGCTGGACCTTCCGGAACCTTGCAGGTCCTTTTAGACCCTGTGCTTTGGGGCTTCTGACAGTCTTCACTCAGAGCCATCTCGGTGCAGGGCTGGGATCAGCCAAGGCCCCACTTCCAGACAGCCCCTCTTCCCTGCTCAGGTCAGTTCACCAGCCCCTGTTGGACTCTCGCTCTGGGCCAGCCCTGGGCTCAGGCAGATGGCCAAGGAAGAGAACCGTACTCAGATGCCCAAAGAACTGGTCCAGGCAGGAGGGCAGCCCAGTGCCTGAGGGATCCCAGAGGAGGCCCCTGATCCCACCAGCTAGCGTGGATCTGAGATGAGAAGTGGGAAGAAGAATTGTGTAGGTGGGGACAAGTGGGAAGGGTGGCCCCGACGGGACACGGCATAAGCAAAGGCACGGAGATGCAGCAGTCTACGGAAGGGACTGCTGTGCTAATAATAAGCTAAGGTGCCAAGGAAAATATAACAGAAAAGTCAAATGACCCGGGGTGGGGGCAGGAACCTCAGTTCCGCACGCTGCCCCCCACCATGTTTCCCGGAAGGGAGCACTCATCCCCTGCTCCTCCTAGGACATGGGTGCTGGTTAGTCCCCACTGGAGGAGGAGGACCCCAGGACCCCTGCTTCCAGCCTGCAGCTGGTGGTCAGTGTCAGCAGGCCCCCACCTGCCCCAGTGCCTGGCTGGCCCGGCAGCCCTCTGGTGCTCCCTGGGCACTCTCCCTGGCTGCGCTGGCTCCGCCTTGGAGGAGGCAGCACCTCCCCGGGGACACCGTAGAAAGCCCTTACCAGCTCCTCCTTACCAGGCACTTAATAGCTTACCTTGGCCAGCCTTGCTCCAGACTGCTTCCCCAGAGGGCTGGATCTGACCCAAGGTGAGGTGGCACTCAGCCTAGCAAGGGCAGGGGGAAGGATGGCGAAGCAGGCATTGAATCAGCCCCTCCCCTCTGCCCAGAGGGTTCTCTCAGAGCCAGGTGACTGCCCCCGGTCAGGTGAGTTAGTGGGAGGCGAGGGGAGGAGCCCTGATTGCAGACCCTCAGGGCAGGAGGATGCCAACCTTCCCAGGCTCAACTTTGACTTTCAGACCCTTAAGAGACCGGGTTGAGTCCCTACCCTTAGGCTGCCTGAACTTGCCCTGTGTTTGCTCACAAGTGTGCCTGGCAACTTCCTGCCCTGGGAGTAGCAGAGCTCATTATAGGGATCAGGCACCCCACCTGACTGCCACCCTACTTTCCAGAACTTCTCTGTCCTTTTTGCGGACTGCTAGGCCAGCTTCCCTTCCGGGACTTGGGGTCACATGTATCCTCTAAAAGCCTACCTTTCACCCCACCCCTTCGCCACACATGCCACACATGCACTCCAGACACCAGTGTTCAAAGATCTGTGGTTCACCACTGGGGACCACAGGCCTGTGGCTTCTCACCCTAAGGCACCTGCCCCTGGGGGCCCTGGACACCTAGGGAAGGCCCGATCTGTTCCCCCGGCTCCAGGTACTCCCACAGTAGCATAGTCATTTCCATCAGCCAGGCCCAGGGATGTCCACCCTCTGAGTATTGGCTTTGCAGGGGACAGAAGGCAGCCCCCTAGCCAGCTGGGCTAAGGGGGTCACACAAACGTGAGTTCTCCTCCCAGTTCTGTGCTTGGTAACTAGAGCCAGTCACTTGCCCTCCCTCTGCCTCAGTTTCACCATCTTTAATATGGAGGCATTAATCCCTATCTTCTGAGACTTTGAGGACACTGCAGATGGGGGCATGAAGGGCACCAGGCCAGGCTTGGTGGGAGTGCTCCCAGCTTGGGGGCAAGTGCCCCCTGTCTGTGGTCCCAGCCTGGATCCATCACCCCTGACCCCCTGATCGGCCCCATCTGGCCTCTCTGAGAGCTAGTCCTCCCGACCACCTCAAAGGTGGTTGCCAAGCAGGGGGCCAATGTGGGACCGCATCACTGATCACACCTGCCTGTGCCCACAGCACCTTCGCCTGTCCCTGAACGGCCACGGCCAGTGCCACGTGCAGCACCTGTGGTTCCAGTCCGTGCTTGACATGCTCCGCCACTTCCACACCCACCCTATCCCGCTGGAGTCCGGGGGCTCGGCGGACATCACCCTGCGCAGCTATGTACGGGCCCAGGGCCCTTCGCCTGGTAAGGCGCCCCCATCTGGCAGTGTGATGGCTTAGGCAGACACGGGGCCACCCAGCGGGTGGAATAAGCATCAGGTTTCCAGGCCCCAGTCTGGTCTGGGGGTGGCCCACCACATCCGGGTCCTGAGTGACCCATACAGTGCTCAGAGACCCCCGCACAGCTGGAACTGAGCAC
>NW_006921593.1:1435372-1440437 GCF_000298275.1 Orycteropus afer afer
CTGATTCCTGGGTTTCCAAAGCAGTAAATCTTTATACTAGCGCCCTGGCGCGGCCGGCCACGGCTCCGGCGCTGGGTGGGAGAAGCGAAACTCTTCAGTGAAGACATAAATGTTATTAAAGAGCCTGTTTTAGGGACTGCACCCGGCCTCCTGTCGTCCTTCCTCCCGCTCTGGCCTCGGGCTCCCCGCGCCAGCTGCCGAAAGGGGAGTTGAGGGCTCCGCTGAGATGAACGGCTAGTCCCAGGAGCAGGGCTTGGAGTCTGTGGGGGTGAAAAGGGGATCTTAGTGGGGCTGGGAGGGTGTGGTCTGATCAGAGGCCTGGGGTCAAGAATGAGGGGTGTGGAGAATGGGAGAAAGACCAGAGGGGAGGGTTTATCCAGGACTGACGGAGAGGCCAAGTCATGGAAACCTTGAGTGACAGAATGAGGGTTTGAGCCTGGCTAGTAGAGAGTGGCACAGTGCTTAACAACTCTGTTGATAACTGAAAGGTGGGCAGTTGGAGCCACCAGCCACTCTGTGAGGATTCCAAAAACCAAACTCACCACCGTGGAGTCAATTTCAACTCAGCGACCCCTCCTTGGGTTTCTGAGGCGGTATCACTACAGAAGTAGATTGCCCAACCTTCCTTCCGAGGAGTGGCTAGTGGATTTGAACCTCCAGCCTTCTGATTAGCAATCAAATGCCTTAGGCACTCTGCCACCAGAGCTCCCCTGTAAAGATTACAGCCTTGGAAACTCTATGGGGCAATTCTACTCAGTCCTATAGGGTCACTATGAGTTGGAACAGACTAGATGGCAGTGTGTTTTGGAGTTTTGTTTGTTGTTGTGTTGTTAATGTGCTGTTGAGTCGGACCCCACTCGCAGCTCCCCCTCCTTGGGTTTCCAAGGCAATATCACTACAGAAGTAGATTGCCCAACCTTCCTTCCAAGGAGTGCCTGGTGGGTTTGAACTGCCAGCGTCTGGTTAGCAGTCAAGTGCCTTAGGCATTATGCTACCAGGGCTCCTAAAGAGATGGCCTGGTGTACCTGGCCGGGAGCGGCTGGTGGGTTTGAACCGCCAGCCTTGGGCTTGGCAGGCAACTGCCTTAGACCCGAGGTTTTGTTTAGGAGACAGTAATGGCATCCTTGGATGCCTGGCCCAGTCTGGCGGTGTGGACAGGACCCCCAGCCCATTGGTGCATTCTGCAGTGGGAGAGCCTGGGTTCCCAGCTTTGACCTACACTCAAACTTGGCAATGATCCACCCTATGCCTGCGTAAATGTTCTTTATGGCCTCCCTGCAGGCAGAGATCCAGCTGTGGCTCTCCTGTCCCCAAGCCCTGGAGACACCTCCTGGTGGGCACCCCAGCATCCTAGCCCTTAGGCAGTGCTACTATTGATGCTACTACTGACAAGAGTATTGTTCCTCTGGAACCTAGCCCATCCCCCCTCAATCCAAACTCTTAAACCCAACCAGGCCACTGTCACAGCTCCTGGTACCCAAAGGTTCCTGTTCCAATGAGCTGCTCAGACCTCAAAGCAACCCTAAACCTCCCAGTCTTGCAGCTGAGGCCCCATCGGCTGCTGTAACAGAAATACCGCAAGGCTGTGGCGGTAACAATTAGAAATTTATTCTTTACAGTTCAAGAAGCTGAACCCAAACCAAACCCACTGCCGTCAGGTCAATTCGGACTCCTAGTGACCCTGTAGGACAGAGCAAAACTGCCCCGTGGGGTTTCCAAGGTTGTCAATCTTTACACAAGTCTTTCTCCCACAGAGCAGCTGGTGGGTTCAAACCACCAACCTTTTCATTAGCAACCAAACGTCTTAACCCCTGCACCACCAGAGCTTCTGGTTTAGGAGGCTGGAGTTCCACCAGCTGCTCCAAGGAACAGCGATAAGGCACTCTGCTTCCGTAAAGATGTGCAGCCTTGGAAACCCTGTAGGGGTCACTGTGTCGGAATTGACTTGATGGGAGTGACTTTGGCTTTGCTGCCTCGAAAACCCAAAGAGGGGTTGCTATGAGTTGGGTCTGACTTGACGGCACATAACAACAACAACAACCAGTGGAAGGCTCTTTCTGTCAGCTCTGGGAGGAGCTCCTTGTCTCAGCTCCTCTCCCTCGGTCCCTTGGCAATATTCACATGGCCTCCATCTACCCCTCCAACGGTGCTTTCTTACTTTAGTGCCTAATCTTTTACAGCTCAAGAGTGATTGGTTTCAGATAACTCTACACTGCTATGGGTCCATTAACATGACAAAGAAAACCCAATTCCCAACTGAGATGACATCCACAGATGTAAGAAAAGCCAAACCCACTCCCATCCATAGATTCTGATTCCTGGGTTTCCAAAGCAGTAAATCTTTATGGAAGTAGATTGCCCAGTCTTCCTTCCAGGGAGTGGCTGGTGGGTTTGAACCACCAGCCTCCTGGTTAGCAGTCAGTTGCCTTAGGCACTATGCTACCAGAGCTCCTTATCAGCAGATGTTGGGGTTAGGATTTACAACACATATTTTTTGGGGGGGCACATTCAATTCACAGCGGGGACCCACAGCCCCTTTCCCATGTTCGAGGCACCAGCAACCTGGGTTGGCTCCGTGGCTGCGTTACTGCTCCGGTCACCCAATCCCAACTCAAAATTCCCGGGAGTGACTCAGCAGCGCCTCCTGCTACCACCCCAGTGCGGGAGGAATACAGTTTCATGTTAGCAGAGCAGCTGGTTCCCACGGCTTCTGGCCTTCTGTGTGGCTGGAGCCCTGCGGCAATCTCCCCCCAGTGTCCTGGTGGGTTGGGTTCTAGGCCAGACCAAGTGTGAGTCCCCATTCCACCCTGACGGGAGCAGAGGGGATTCCTGGGCCAGGCTCAGCCTGAGGCAGAGGAATAGGATCTCTGGGCTCTGGGCCAGCCAGAGCCCCCATCCCAAGCTCCTCCCCTCCAGCAAGTCAGCTGAGCCCCAAGCCTTCCTTCTTGCTCCTCCAGTGCATCTGCTGCTTGGAGGTGGCCTCGGGGTACAATCCACCAAACTTCCATCTCTCCCTCCTAACAGTTGGCCTCCATGGGGGGGGGGGGGCGCCATTTTCGTGCTGAGGGCTCAAAATGGGGGTCTGGGCACGAAAGGGGCCAAAGGCATGGAAGGCTGTCACCTTTGCAGAACTGGGGGCTTCCAAGTGGGAGAGTCCACCCCAAGGAGGCCGGTCAGGCACTGTTCGTGAGCCGTCCCTAGGTCAAAGGGAATTCAAGAGAGAACCGCAGAAGAGTTTGGCAGAAAGACCATGTGGCATTCCCGAGACGCTGCAGGCAGCCCACCTGTGCAAACCCCCTTCTCTTCCCACAGTGCTGCCACTGGGGTGAGGCCTTCGGGCCCGTCACTCGAAGGGGTGCTTCCAGAAAGCCCAGACTTGGTGGGACTCCGGGGGAAGCACAAAACAAAACAAAAAACCCATTGCTATTGAGTCAATGCCAACTCACCACAACCCCCATTGGGTCTCCAAGGCTGTAAATCTTTATGGAAGTCAATTGCCTCATCTTCCTCCCACAGGGCAGCTGGCGGCTTGAACCACCAACCTTCTGATTAGCAACCAAATGCCTTCCCCACTATGCCACAGCAGCTTTTTAACACTTCAGGCCAGTTACTCAGAGAGCAGCAGCATTTTTCCGGGGGTTTCATTTGCTCCTCACAAGCATTTCAGTTGCTGCTCTGTCTGTGCCAGGCTCTGGGGGTAGCTGGGCAGGCAGCCAGGCAGGCCCATCACAGTGTGATATGGTAACAACAGAGGCTAGGCCATGCCCTCATGCCCTGGGACCACACTGAGGAGGTGTCCTGGCTGGCTGTGAGGGCATGGCCGAGGGCTGCAGGATGCAAGGGGCAGCAAGGGGGCAGATGAGACCAGCAAGGCAGAGGGGGCCTTGAATGCCATGCCAGGGAGTTTGGTTTTGGAAAGGAAGGTGTCAGGGAGTCAGTGCTCGCCTGAAATGGGAGCTGAGCTGATCGGTTTTAGGCAGATCACTCTGAGGCTGGGAGAGGATAGATTGGAGGGGAAATGAGACTAGGAGCCTCATTTTTGAGAGAGAATTGGGGGAGAGAGGCTGAGCTGGGCCAGGGCAGCAGAGTAGGAGAGAGGAACAGGGTGGGCTTGTGAGCAATGGAGAAGGATCAATAGACTGGAAGGCTGGAGAAGGAAGGTTTGGTGGGATCTCTGGCTTGATGCGTGAAGGAGAGTTAAGCGCCTACTGGACCCACTTGGATAGATAGCTCCACCAAGAGAGGTGAGAACATGAAACCCAAACCCGTGCCAAGAAGTGACTCTCAGGGTCTGTCAGTCTCTCTCGCCTGGCATCACACCACTCAATCCTTTCCCGTCAGATCTCCCAGTGTCCCCTTCAGGTAAGAAACAGGTGGTATACTTGCCAATTTGTCTGCCCTCGTCAACCACCCAAGAGTAACTCTGGCTACATGTGGTCTCCAAGGTGAAGTGCTCAGCGCCACAGAGAGGTAAGGCACTGCCATGACAAGCTGTCCTCAGAAGGACCTGTGACCCAGAAGTAGGCCCAGAGTGAGGCTAGGTCTGAGCCCTGTAAGTCCCAGAAACAGGGTTTCCCTGGGAGACCACCCAGGGCTGACACATGGAGTGGCTTTCCTTTTCTTAGCAACCTACAAGCCAGACCAAGAAGTGGGAAGATTTTCTGAGTCCTGGCTCATACATGAAGCTCTGGTCTCTCCAAATCCATCACTGCCATGGAAATCGAAGTGTGTGTTGGGAGAGGCGTCCACACCTGTGCCTGCCCCATCGACATGAAAAGCTACGTATTTTATGACCATGTCTTAGGCTGGGTTCTCTGTAGAAGCAAAAACAGTGAAACTCTGTGTGTGTGTGTGTGTTTATGTCTGGGGGTATAGTTGTTCAAACCCACCAGCTGCTCCATGGAAGAAAGATAAGGCTTCCATAAAGCCTTGGAAACCCAATGGGGGTTGCTATGAGTCAGTCAACTTAATGGCAGTGCATTTGTTGTTGTTGTTGTTATGTGCCGTTGAGTCGGACCTGACTCATAGTGACCCCTCCTTGGGTTTCCGAGGCGGTATCACTATG
>NW_006921593.1:1441037-1441559 GCF_000298275.1 Orycteropus afer afer
TGGGTTTCTAAGGTGGTAACACTACAGAAGTAGATTGCCCAACCTTCCTTCCAAGGAGTGACTGGTAGATTTGAATCACCAGCCTTCTGGTTAGCAGTCAAATGCCTTAGGCATTACACCACCAGAGAGAGATTTAATTCAAGGAAATGGTTCCTGCGATTGTGGAGGCTGGCAAGTGCCCAAACTGTGGGGCAGGCATCAGGCATCAGGCTTGAGGCTTCTTCTGATTCATGTAATTGCAGGGGCTGATCAACCCAAAATCTACAGGTCAAGTGGCAGGTTGCTGTCTCAGGTCCAAAGAATGGGAGGTCAGATGATAACAACTCAGATGCAGGATTAAGAAAGTGAGCCCTGCTGGAACATCCATTTATATATTGGAGGCAGACCACACCCCAAAGGAAACTCCCCTTTCAATTGATTGGCTGTTTATATCAGGTCTCATCGTGGAAGTGATTTCATTATATTACATTATGGAAGAGCAATCAGTCCATATGTCTGTCAAGCTGACATATAATATTAACC
>NW_006921593.1:1445674-1448389 GCF_000298275.1 Orycteropus afer afer
ACTCAACAGCACATAACAACAACATAGAGGGGTTCTTATATGGAGCTCTGGTGGTATAGTGGTTAAGGCATTTGGCTGCTAACCAAAAGACCAATGGTTCAAACCCACCAGCTGCTCTGTGGAAGAAAGATGAGGCAGTCTACTTCGGTAAAGATTTACAGCTTTGGAAAGCCAATGGAGGTCGCTATGAGTCAGAATCCACTCAATGGCAGTGAGTTTGGTTTGGTTTTTCACAAGAGTTCCTATATGCTTAATACATGTTAAAAAAAAAAAAAAAAAAGGTGGAACAAACTCAAGTGTCCATCAACTAATGAATACATGAACCAAATGTAATACATACATACAGTAGAATATTATTCAGACATACAAGAGACATGCCATGGTGTAGATGAATCTTGCACGCATTATACTAACCAAAATAAGTCAGACACCAAAGGACAAAAATTGCATGATCTCACTTGTATGAAATACGTAGCACAGGCAAATGTGGAGAGACAAAGGTTTTTTGGTGGTCACCCAGGGCTGGAGGGACAGGAAAATGGTGGATATTGCTCCCAAGGTCCTAAGCTTCTCTAGGGGAATGGTGGTAATGGTTGCACAGGGTGGCGAATGTCATTAATGTACTGAATGGTACACTTGGAGTTGACAGTGCCTCATCAAGGTAAAATATTTCACTTAAACGTAGTTAAGATGGCAGTTTTTCATTATATATATTTTACCAAATGAATGTTTTAGAAAATGAAACAGTGACCCAATGCGCTGAAACAAACTGTGAGTCATATAGCTTAATCATTCTCCCTAAAAGCAAACTCACTGCCATCAAGTCGACTCTGACTCATAGTGACCCCCTTTGGGTTTCCGAGGCAGGAAATCTTTACGGAAGTAGATTGCCAGTCTTCCTTCTGCAGAGGGGCTGGTGGGTTTGAACTGCTGACCTTCTGGGTAGCAGTCAAATGCCTTATCCACTACACTCCAGAGCTCCTTGTAGCATAAACTCAATGTCCCACAAACAAAAGCTTCCCCATTCCCCCTCTTGTTCGTACCAAACCAAACCAAACTCACTGCCATTGAGTCGAATTCGACTCATAGCAACCCCCTTTGGGTTTCCGAGGTGGTAAATCTTTATGGAAGTAGATTGCCCAATCTTCCGTCCAAGGAGTGGCTGGTGGGTTTGAAGCACCAACCTTCTGGTTAGCAGTCAAATGCCTTAGGCACTACGCCACCAGAGAATCATTCTCCCAAGATCCTTTGAAACCAATGAAGATGCACCTGGCCTGACCTGCCAGCTGATGGGGAGATGGTTTCTGCAGGGTCCTCCCTTGCAAGATGTTCTAGGCCAGGGGTTCTTAATCTCTTCCAGGCCTCAAAGCCCTTGGCAGTGGGATGAAACCTACGGACCCCTGCTCAGAATAATGCTTTAAAACGTGTGATGTAAAATACATACAATTGCAAAGAAAACTGGTCCTACTGGTGTTTAATCAAAATATTAAATACAATCGAAAGGTAATCAAAATATTTTTCCATTTGTGATATGGTAATCTGCATGCTTCTAAACACTGAACAGGGATTTCTACCAGCAAGTTTAATAACGGCCATAATTTCAAAGTACGATGAGTGTAAATGATGTTTCAAAGTTTCTGCAACAGCCAAAATGTGATATGAAAATACTTCAAATGTTCCTTGGTGGCAAAGTGACAGGTGCCACTGATATTACTGTTGTTTCCTTAAATGAAGGAAATTCTACTGTGGTTTCAGCTAGAGGTTCATTCAAACAAAGATACAGTTTTGCTCCCATTCAAGTTCACAGACCTCCAGAATTTTATCCATGGACTGTCCCTGGACCCTAGGTTAAAAACACTGCTGCAAAGAGTGAAGACAAATGACCCATATTTAAAATAAAAAGTTCAGGAATGGCAGAGGGACAGTGGTGCCATGGGCTGTCCACCCTCAACATAACCCTCAGGTGGTTCCCAAGCTGAGAGTCCATCCAACTACAGCATCAATTATCCTCCTGGTCTGGGCTTTAACGTGACCAAGACCCTGACCTGGCAAAGCAAATGGAACAAAGGCCCAGGCTTCGGGGTGACAGGAGGCCCTGGAAAGCCACCTGTGGTTCCACAGCAGAGTGTCTCACTATCTTGACTCGGAAAAGGTGATTTTTTGGGTAAAATTTAAAAATAATTTCAAAACAATTTAATGAGACAAGAAATTTCCATGTGGCTTTCACTCAAATCACAATAAAAAGTATTGTTGAAAAAAGACACTTTCCTATGTATAATATTTAAACTTCCTTTTTTCATGCTCATGTTTACAAAAATAAATGTGTGACAGTGTCTCGTCAAGGTAAAATCTTTAAATATTTAGAGGTAACATGCAGAAAGCTAAGAAGCTTGTAACATTCCTGAAATAATCCATGAATTCCAATATTCAGAACTGACATGGCTTCAAGACATCCCAGTAAACCGCAATCATACGTTGGGCTGGTTTATGAATGGCTCATTTGTATGTTTCAGGAATGATATCCTTATGGAAAAAGACAGCCTTACTGGATTAGAGCTAAGCTAAGCTCGGAGAGGCTAACTGACCTTCAGTACAATGGTTATCAGGAAGATCTCCAAGGCTGAGGTCAGATAAGAAGGCTTTATTTGGGGGTTTAAAATCTAGAGGTCATAGCCTTAGCTTCTGATCCTCCAACGTGGATAGGACAAGCTCCAC
>NW_006921593.1:1449124-1454451 GCF_000298275.1 Orycteropus afer afer
GACGGATGATGAATCCAAGATCTCCAGGGCGAATGGTGGATTGCTCATGGACAATTGTAGGCAGCATAACAGGATCCCGATACACAGAAGAATGTCTCTTTTCCCAGGATGTCCACAGACATATTGGAAGCAGGCCACACCCCTAGGGAAATTCCCTTTCATTGGATTGGCTGCTCAAAACATATACATCTGATCTCATCATGGGAATAACCCATATCACAACTGCTTACACGACTCAGAATTGTGGTCTAGCCAAGTTGACATATAACTCCAGCTATCACATCAAGATTTAGACTTTTGCACCAAAGTTCAAATAGTTTAAGGTGTCTGCTTTAGTTGACATTACTGCATAATATTAAAAAAAAAAAAAAACTCACTGTCATCGAGTCATTTCTGACTCATTGTGACCCCCATTGGGTTTCTGAGGGTGTAAAACTTTACAGAAGTACATCACCCTGTCTTCCTTCCACCGAGCAACTGCTAGGTTTGAACCTCTGACCTTCCAGTTAGCAGTCAAGTGCCTTACTCCAGAGCTCCTTACTGAGTAATACATCACCTCAAAACTTTGCAGCTTAAAACAGAAACAACTAGTTTATTGTCTCTCATGGTTTCTGTGAGGGATTGAATTTTGTCCCTCCGAGAAAAGACCTGCTGTTTTAAGCCCCATATCTGTGAATATGACCCTGTTTGGAAACAGGGTCTTTAGAGATGCTGTCAGTTAGGTTAACAGGGGATCATGGAGTAGGATGGAGCCTAATTATACATGATTGGTTTCCTTATAGAGGAACAGGGGAGACAAAGAAACGGAGAGAGAGAAAGCATGTTATGTGACGGTCCAGCCGCAAGCCAAGGAATGGCTGGAGCCACCAGAAACTAGGGGGATGGCCTGGAACAGTTTCTTTCTTATAGCCCCCAGAAGAAATCAACACAGCTAGATGCTTAACTTCATGAATAGAATCAGGATCAGCACAAAGCTGGTTTTTATAGGAAAAAGTCAAGTACACCTGCTTTCCCACTTCCCTGTGGTTTCTGACGCCAGATGCTCCCCCTGTGGTCCTCTCTACTTTTCTGCAGGTTCTATAATTCATTGCAGTAGTCACACAACAACAACAACACACAAGTGCACCCCATACTCACAGCGATGTGGTTGATTAGGGAAGCAACAGGCTATAACTCAGGATCGGGATCAGGAAGCACATAGACAGGGTCTGGAAGGCTGCTCCAAAGTGGAAAGGATGTCCTTCCCTTCTTCAGTGCAGGACAGCGTGCAACCAGGACAATTCTCCCAGCTGCTCTCTTGTCATCTGGCCTCTCCACTGCCAAACCCTCTCAGCCATGCAGGCCCTCACTCAGCTGTGCAGGCCTCTCTGCCATCAGGCCCCTCTGGGACCTCTCAGCTGCCAACTCTGCTGCTAGGCCCCTTTGCACGCCTCCTGCTGCCAGCTCTGCCCCTGGGCCTCTCGCCGTCTTCAATGTCACAGCCTATGACTTGTATTGAACCTCTCTTAGGAGGTTTCCCATCCAGGAATCTCAGGTCCTAAGTGCTCTGCCCCGGGCTCTTCTTGGTCTTGAGGTTCCTTCCTCACCTCTCTCTGAAAAGTCCTCGCTCTAAGCAAACTCCTTGTCAATTTCAAGGTGTAGCCCTGCCAGCAGGACCACAAACTGACCAATCCCCTCCAGAGAAGCATACGTCATTCAATCCTATTGAGGGGCTTTACACAGCACCTTTCTGACTAGTAAAATGACCAGTCCCTGCAAGTTGAGTAAAATAGACCAATCACAGGGCAGACTATGATATGGCCCAACCAATCATTTTTTGGCAGAATTACAAACCCAGGGCCAGAAAGGCCATACATAAGAGAAACCCGTTGCACTGCAATGGCCAATACATTCGGACTTCCAGCCTCCAGAAGTAAAGACAGTAAGTTTCTGTTTGTATAAGATGCCCAGATTGTGGTGTTTTGTTACAGCAGCCCTAGGAAACCAATGCTGTTGCTGTGGGTGAGAAATTCAAGAAGGGCTCCGCTGGGTGGTTCTGGCTCAGAGTATCCCATGCAGTTGCAATTAAATGACAGCTGGAGCAGCCGGGGTTGACCAGGACTCTTCACGGACTGTCAGGCCTCTCTGTGTATATCTTCATATGAACTAGCTTGGCCTTCCTGACAGAAGGCCTCAGAGCTGGCAGACTGTTTACACAATGGCAGAATACTTCAAGAACAAAAAAGGCAAAAACGGAATTGCATTTATGACCTGGATGTGGAAGTCATATGCTTTGACTTCTGCACAATTCTGTTCTTTACAATACTACCCAAGATTCAAGAGGAAGAGCGTTAGACTCCATCTCTTGATAGGGAAGTGGTAAGGCCCCAAAAGAGTCCGTGAGATAGGAGATCTTATCATAGCCATTTTTGGAAGACAGAATCTGCCAATGTCCATGGCTGCAACTATCTCACTTTTCTATGCTAGCCTTTTTTTTTTTTTGATTCAACTCTAAAGTATACCATCAACCAAATTGATATTGGGGAGTATATAAATAAAATGCAAACATCAGTTAACAATTAAAATGTATTATAATCCAAATAAGGGAGCTCTGGTGGTACAGTGGTTAAAGCATTTGGCTACTAACCAGAAGGTGAGTGGTTCAAAGCCACCACCTGGTCAATGGGAGGAAGGTGAGGCAATCTACTTCTGTAAAGATTTACAGGCTTGAAAACCCAATGGGGGTTGCTATGAGTCAGAATCAACTCAATGGCAGTGAGTTTGGTTTTATAATCCAAATGTGCTGCTGGTTTCTTTTATAAGTTGACCCTTGAGGAACTCCGATAACAATAAAAATGTCTAAGGAGCTGTAGAAATTCTCTCATTTCTACTTCCTTGGTATGGTTTCTTAAATATAGTATTTGGCATATTTCTCTGATAGTTAGTATTAAGTTCACTTAATATTAATTTAATTGATTTTTCTCATGGTGTTGATTGATTTTTGGAAATTAGCATCTGTTTTTATTTCAAGGCCATTAAGCCATTAAATATAAAATTGCCTGTAATCAAAGATAAACAGTAACACTAGTTAAATATGTATGTACACACACAAGTCTCCCCATGGAAATAAAGAGGTGAAAGACGATTTAGACACACCTAAAAAAAAAAAATTCACCTTGTTTTTGTCACTATTCTCTCTTTTCTATTACTTGACTAATTTTATGGCACTTCTATTTGCGATATTAACGTTCTCTGGTGGCATAGTGAGTAAGGCATTTGGCTGCTAACCAGATGGTTGGCCGTTCAAACCCACCAGATGCTACGCAGGAGGAAGGTAAGGCAATCTACTTCCGTAAAGATTTGTTGTTGTTAGGTGCCATCAAGTCGTTTCCGACTCATAGCGACCCCATGCACAGCAGAATGAAATACTGCCCAATCCCGCGCCAGCTCCATGATCCCTGCTATACTTGAGCCCATCATTGCAGCCACTGTGTCAATCCATCTCCTTGAAGGCCTTCTGTAAAGATTTACCACCTTGCAAATGCAATGGGGGTCACTATGAGTCAGAATCAAGTTGATGGCAGTGGGTTTATATGAGATATTAAGTACCCTATGTGTTCAATTTTCCTGGTGCCTCCCTAAAGGAAGACTAGAGTTTTTTTTTTTTTTTTTTCTTTTCTTTTTAAATAACAAATCTATAAACCAATTTCCAAAGTATTTATGCTGAAAATGAAATGTGGGAAATTCAGCATGCATGCACACATACATCCCATATAAATTCAATCTGAATATTAAAAGATTGCATTAGTTCTTCTAAAACTTAAATGATAGATAGGTGAAAGGGCAAAGTTAAAGTTGCAGATTTTTACTCTAGTCAAGGCAGACTAACAGGGTCCAAATTTGTCCTCCTGAAAGAAGGGCATTCAAGACACTGGACATCAGGCAAAGAACAGTGATCCCTTAAAGACAGGAAACAAACAAGGTGCACCCTACAGTTTTTCCAGGTTATTGTCCGGAGAAAGTTTCCAGGCTGCAGTACAATGTAATTTCTAAAAAAAAAAAAAACCTCGCTGACACTGAGTTGAATCTGACTCATAGCGACCCCTCCTTGGGTTTCTAAGGTGGTATCACTATGGAAGTGGATTGCCCAATCTTCCTTCCAAGGAATGGCTGGTGGGTTTGAACTGCCAGCCTTCTGGTTAGCAGTCAAATGCCTTAGGCACTATGCCACCTGAGCTCCCAAATTTCTAGATATGGAAACTACAATGACTGAGAAAAAAAACCATACTGGATGGGATTAATGTCCCATTACACACCATAGAACAAAAGATTAGTGAACTTGAAGACATAGCATTAGAAACAATCCAAAATGAAACACAAAAGAAAAAAAGACTGATTAAAAACCAAACAGATGTTAGTAAACTGTGTGACTACTTCAAGCAACCAAATATACATGTAATTGGAGGCTCCAAAGAAAAAGAGAAGAGAGAGAAGAAGGGATCAAAATTTAAAATATTAATAATAATAATGGCTACAGCTCTGGTGGTGTAGTGCCTAAGGCATTTGACTGTTAACCAGAAGGCTGGTAGTTCAAACCCACCAGCCACCAGCCACTCCTTGGAAGGAAAACTGGGCAATCTACTTCCATAGAGATACCACCTCAGAAACCCAAGGAGGGGTTGCTATGAGTTGGAAATGACTTGATGGCAGTGATTTAGTGCATTAGGTAGATACACTCCTTGGAGAGATCAATCATGGGAGAATAGAAGGGCTGTGTATGCATGGGGAGACAGTCCTGGGGGGCAGGAGTGCATGGGAGGGAAGGATACAGGGAAGAGGTAACTATGGGGAGTAAGTGGGAAGAAAGCTGTTGCACTGTGGGAAATTGCAGTCAATGTCATGAGACAAAGTGTATGTGAACTGCTGCATGGAAAGTGAATTTGTTCTGTAAACTCTCACCCACATCACAATAAAAATAAAAATAAAAATAAAATGGCTGCAGTTTCCAAATCTGATACAAAATATGAACCTACAGATCAAAGAAACTCAGACCCCTAGGCATAATAAACATGATGAAAATTATATCAAGGCACATCATAATCAAATTGCTTAAAACCAGTCATGAAAAGAATATCTTAAAAGGAGCCAGAGAAAAAAGACATTACATAAAGAGGAGCAAAGATAAGGATGACAGCAGATTTTTCATCAAAAACAATGCAAACAATAGGGTTGGCAAACAATGGGCCTATAAGTTCATGTGAATGAACAGAATTCCCAGGTGTATAGTAGAGCTGACAAGGGGCAAGGTTATGGTCATTACTTGGTCACAGCCAGCTACCCAGAGGGAC
>NW_006921593.1:1455397-1468545 GCF_000298275.1 Orycteropus afer afer
AAATGTTAAAGACTCTAGTTAGCCTTCAGGTGTGGAATTGAACTCACTCCCATGGCTTCTAGCCAAACAACAAACAGGCATATAGAGTGAACATTTACTCCTCAGAGTGATCAATCATGGGCAAACACAAGAGCAGTGTTTGTACCGGGAGATAACGCAGGGGGAAGAAACGCACAGGAAGGAAATATGCAGGGAAGAGGTAACTACAGGGAGGAAGTGGGAAGAGAGCTATTACATGTGGGGAATTGTAGTCAATGTCATGAGATAAAATGTGTATGAGCCACTGTATGGAAAATGAATTTGCTCTGTGAACTTTCACCCAAATCACAATAAATTTAAAAAATATATATGTTTACACTATACTGTAGTCTACTGAGTATGCAATAGTATTATAGAAAAGTTTGAAATATTGTGTGAATTCCCAGAATGTGACACAGAAGTAAGCACATGTTGTTGGGAACATGGTGCCAATAGACTTGCTTGATGCAGAGTTGCCACAAACCTTCAATTTGTAAAACAAAACAACAACAACAACAACAACAAAAACAGTCTCTATGAAGTATAATAAAGCAAACTGCAATAAAATGAGGCCTGCCTGTAGCCAGATGATAAATCATGTCAATAATTCAATTATATAAACCCAATCATATCAATAATCACACAGTATATAAATGGTCTAAACACCCCAATTAAAAGTCATAGATTGTCAGACTGAGTAAAAATAAGATCAACTATATACTAGCTATAAGAAAACCACTTTAAATATAAAGCTACAAAGAGGTTAACCATAAAAAGAAAGAAAAAGATAGCATATTAACACTAACCAAAATGAAATTGAAGTGGCTGTATTAATATCAGACAACATAAATTTTGGAGCAAAGATTATCACCAAAGATAAAGATAACTCCATAATGATAAAGGGGTCAATTAACCAAAAAGATATAACCATCCTAAACATTTATGCACCTGATAATATAGATTCAAAAATACATAAAGCAAAAACTGATAGAACTTACAAGGAGAAATAGACAAACACATAATTTTAGTGAGAGATTCAATACTCTCTTTCAGTAATTGATGCAACAGCAGGCAGAAAATTAGCAAAGCTATAATAAGCTTGAACACTGTTAACCAACTTGACCTGATCATCATTGTAGAACACTCCACTCAACAGCAGCAGAATTTATATCCTTTTCAAGTGCACACAGACCAGAGACCCTTTTCTGGACCCTTAATGCAAGTCTCAGCTTCAAAAGAATCCAAGTCATACACAAATACCTACAATGGAATTAAATTATAAAACAGTAATAGAAAGATCCTTGGGAAATCTCCCATTATTTGGAACTTAAATTCTAAATAACTGACGGATCAAAGAACAAATTAAAAGGGAAATTAGAAAATATTTTAAACTGGATGAAAGTGAAAGCACAGCATATCAGAGTATGTGTGATGGTGGTAGAGCAGTACGTAGGGGGAAATTCACAGTACTTCATGGCAATGTTAGAAAAGAAGAAAGGTCTAAGTCAATGACCTCGGCTTCAACCTTAAGGAATTAGGAAGAGAAGAACAAATTAAACTGAAATGGAAGCAGAGGAAAAAACATAATAAAATCAGAAAGGAACTTAATAAAGAAAATCAATTAAACTGAAAGCTTATTCTTTGAGCAGAATCAATAAAATTTATAAACCTCTAGTCAGATTGATTGGGAGCTCTGGTGGCGTGTTGTGCCTGAGCATTTGACTGCTAACCAGAAGTCTGGAGGTTCAAACCCACTAGCCACTCCTCAAAAGGAAGACTGGGCAATCTACCTCCATAGAGATACCGCCTCGGAAATGCAAAAAGGGGTTACTATGAGTCGGAATCAACTCCACGGCAATGAGGTGAGTTTTAGTCAGATTGACTAGGAAAAAAGAAAGATGACACAAATTACCAACATCAGGAATGAGAGCCGTGACATCACTACAGACGTATATGTAAAAAATTAATAAGGAAATATTATGAGAAATTTTATGCCACTAAATTCAACAACTTAGATGAACTAGACAAAGTCCTTAAAAGATACAAATTCCCAAAACTCATTCAAGAAGGAAATAAACAAACTAACTAGTTCTGTATCTATTAAAGAATTTTAAATTTTAACTAAAAATCATCCTACAAAGAAAACTCCAGGCCCAGGTGATTTCATAGGCAAATTCTACCAAACATTTAATGACACTTCACCAAAGATATAGATGGCAAGTAAGCATATGAAAAGATGATCACATCTCATTAGTCATTGCTGTTGTTGTTGGGTGTCATGGTGTCAATGTTGACTCAAAGCGACACCTGGTGACAGAGTAGGCTGTAAGCTTTACAGGAACACATTGCCATGTCTTTCTCCAGTGGAGGTAAGGGGTGAGTTTGAATCACCAACCTTTGTCTTAGCAGATGAACACTTAACCAACCATTGCATCATATCATCAGTGCTCTTTCACTTGTCGTTAGGGAAATGGAAATTAAACCATGAGATACCACACCACACCTATTGTTGTTAAGTGCCTTCGAGTCAGCTCCGACTCATAGTCACCCTACGTACAACAGAAAGAAATACTGTCCATTCCGACGCCGTCCTCCTCACAATCTTTGCCAAGCTTGAGCCTATTATTGCAGCCACTGTATCAATCCATTTTGTTGAGGGTCTTCCCCTTTCACTGATCTTCCGTCTCAGGCCAAGTTCCAGAATAAAGACTAGAAAGTCAGCTGTAGCTCAGAGAGAAATTTAATAAAAGGATAGTAATCTTGCAATGTGGAGATACACAGGACCAGAGGCAACACCATGTGTGTCTCCCTGAGCCTTACAGTCTAGGGGTTTTTATGATAGTTTTAAGGCCATAGGCACATGATTTCAAAAGACCTTATGTAGGCAGGTATTCATAAAATCCTGACCCTTTTGCAAAAGTCAGGAAGCGGAACAAGGCTGTGATAAATTCCCAATGATAAGCCTCAACTTCGTTCAGGCTGGTTGCATGTGCAGTCTCTTTCTAAGATGCAGTCTGTGTGTTTCAACATGGATGCCATGACTTCTTCCATGCAGGTGTACTCTGCTGTTTGCTCTTGGTTCAAGTCTTGGTTTCATCTTAGATTGGCCAACTTAGTTCATCAGGCAGTAAAGGAGGGCAGGGGTGCACAGGCTGACCACGGGTAGTGGCCTACAAGACATCTCAAAAATGACCTGTTATCAGGAAATGCCATCTAAGTAATAAATTTACATTTGCATGATTTCTCTTGCAGTGTCTCTTCCTTGGTCTCAGGATCTGAGGAATGTGATTGCCCTTATCCTGTAAGTTGTTCCTGTCTTGGTTTTACGATTTTAGGAATGTGGTTGCAGGGGCAGGATTCTTAAGCGATTATGGCTACAAGTAGTAGAATAAAGCAAAGTTTGGATTGAACAAGATTAATATGGAGAGTTAAGTTATAAAGTTAGAACACACGTTCATCTCCCAGAGCTTCTGATCTGTCTGTCCTATTACACCTCTACTTTACCAACCATGATATATCTTTCTCCAGGAACTGGTCTCTACTGATAATATGACCAAAGTAGATGAGACAAAGTCTGACCATTCTTGCTTCTAAGGAGTATTCCAGCTGCACTTCCTCCAGGACAGGTTTGCTCTGATCAGGACTGTATCTCCTCTGATGTTCCATGGTATTTTCAGTATTCTTTACTAACATCACAATCCAAAGGCATCAGCTCTTCTTTGGTTTTCCTTGTTCATTGTCCAGCTTCTACATGCATATGAGATGACTGAAAACACCATGACTTGGGCACACCTTAGTCTCCAAAGTGACATCTTTGCTCCTTAACACTTTCAAGAAGTCTTTTGCAGCAGATTTGCCCCGTGCAATACCACATTTGAGTTCTTGACTGCTGCTTCCATGGGTGCTGATTGTGGATCCAACTAAAATGAAATCCCTGACAACTTCAATCTTTTCTCCATTTATAATGATGGTGCTATAACACACCTATTAGAGTGTATAAAATTAAAAAGACTGACCATACTAAGTGTTGGTAAGGATGTGAAACAATTGGGATTCTGATCTTTACCTGGTAGAAATGGAAAATGTTTAAACGACTTCGGAAAATAGGCAGTTTCTTTAAAAGTTTAAAAACAGAAAGACCATATGACCGAGCCATTCCACTTCTAGATATTGAACCAAGATAAACAAGGTGTGTTTATACAAAGACTTCCACGTAAATGTCCATAGCAGCTTTACACATAGCAGCCAAAAACTGGAAACAACTCAAATGTGTATCAAGAGTTGAGTAGACAAATAAATCATGCTATGTCCATGCAGTGGAATACTACTGATCAATAAAAAGGATACACACATGAATGAAAGAACAACATGAATGAATTTAAAAATAATATCCTGAGTGAAAGTAGTCAGACAGGAAGATACTATATGATTCCACTTAGATAATTTCTGGACAGTGCCGTCTACGGTGATGGGAAGCAGATCAGGGGTTGCCTTGGAAGGAAGGAGGCTGAAAGGAAGGGGAGGGAAGGAGAGCAGACTTTTGGGGTGTGATGCCCATATTCCTTATGTTGATTGGGATAATGGTCCACATGTATACATATACCAAAGCTTATCAAATGATACATTTTAAACGTGTAGTTGATTGTATGTCAATCTTATCTCGATACAGCTGTTAAAAATGAAATAGTAAAACTAAAGGATTATTAAGTTAAAAAAAGACCCCACTGCCATCAGTCGAGTCAACTTGAACTCATAGCGCCCCTCCCACTTCGGGTTTCCAAGGCTACACATCTTTACGGAAGTAGATTGCCTCATCTTCCTCCTGCAGAGCAGCTGGTGGCTTTGAACTGCCAACCTTCTGGTTAGCAGCCAAATGCCTTAACCACTACACCACCAGAGCCCCTTAAGGGATTATAGGTATTTTCCATAATATTCTTGGATGAGAGCCAATTTTATTTCAGAAAATTAAAGCTTCCAAAGCTTTAATAACATTACTATTTAAATACATGTTTTGGTACAACACTTAACAGCCAAATACATTAGAATTGGTAAAGAGATGATATATATTATAGAGAGAATAAGATTCTCTCTCAATCAAGTAGGCATCCTCAGATTGCCTTACCTGTCCCACCTGGGCAGGGTCAAAATAGAAGGCAGGAAGTGCGAGGAGGTTTAAGCAGAGAGAGGGAGCAGAAGCCATCCACAATACCTTCCTGGACTGAAGGTTTTCTCCTACCACCCACCTGAGCTGAGGAAGAAAGAAAAGTCTTATTCCTTGTAGGAGAATAGCTGCACCCTAGTGCTTTGGCTATCTTTCACATTTCCACATGGGGTACATAGGCAATGCTTAACTGCAGGTTACCTAAGCCTTGGAAGACTGCCCTGTGACCCTCCCAGAACAGGGGAACATAGGGAAGTTGTGAGCATTGCTTCCAAATTTTTCAGAGAGACAGTTTCTCAGCACCTAGTTTGATTTTTTTTGAGTGGGTTCTGAAGGAGCTCTGGTGGTGCAGTGCCTAAGGCACTTGACTGCTAACCAGAAGGCTGGTGGTTCAAATCCACCAGCCACTCCTTGGAAGGAAGACTGAGCAATCTACTTCCGTAGAGATACCGCCTTGGAAAACCCAAGGAGGGGTTGCTAGGAGTTGGAATTGACTTGATGGCAGTGAGTTTGGCTGTTTGAGGCTTTCTCCCCACCCCATCTTAGGATACATCTCCAGACTGTACAACTGCTTAGTGGCAGCACAGAATAAGCTCCCAGCAACAGGATGTCCCACCACTCATGTTGTACTGCCATCTGGCCCCTTTTGGTTTGGTGACATCCTGTTGAACAAGAGATATGAGAGCAGACACTTTTGCCGATCTTGATTTTACGGTCTGTGTAAGTAATCTTCTGTCTGAATCTCAAAAGAGTTTGTTGTTTCTCTGCCAGCCAAAAGCTGTCAGCCTTGATTGACACCCTTCTAGGAGGCGAGGTTGAGTTATAACTCGGGTTGAATTGGGACTGTGTTTTGTGATTTTAAGTGATCACGGGACCCTTTAAGAGCAAGCAGAAGGAAGATGGTACCTACCTGAGTTTTCAGCCACTAGCAGAGGAAAGATGACTCACCGTACAGGTTTGTACCATTCAGATGTTTGCTATCAAAAAGCAAAACCAAGCCCATTACCATTGAATCAATTCGAACTCACAGCAACCCCATCTGCATCACAGGAGAACTGTTCTCCATAGGTTACACGGCTGTAACCTGCCGGAAGCAGGTCACCAGGCCTTTCCTCTGAGGTGGTTCTAGGTGGGTTTAAACCATCAACCTTCCAGTCAGTAGTCAAGCTCTTAACCATTTTCACCACCCAGGACTCCTCTTTGTCCTAACACGTCCTAGATTTCCTCCTGAAAATAAGACAATGCTATCAAATGTTCAAGAGAATATGTCTCCCCATATAAGGTACAGTCATTTTGTTTTGCACAATCAGTTTGATTCCGAACTGTGTGCAGGCTGAAGAGAAACTCTCCTCTGGAACCCCCATCAACCATCCTGGTTTCTCACCTCAGAAAGAACCTTGTCCCCAGAGGTAAAAGTCTTGGTCAAAGGTACAGTGGAGGCCTGATAAAAACTGAGTTGATTAGAGAGTGTTTTCTTTGTGAACTGAGGGTAGGGTCCTGGAGAAAATACCCTGGGATACCATGGGAGTGTGTTTTCCCTTTCCCCGGCAAGCCATGAGAGACAAAACAAAAACACCAGGAAGCAATTCCTGGAAAATGGAAAACAAAATGAAACAAATAACTAACCAGTTGGTCTTGTAATTAAGCACAGTGATTTGGCTGCACATCCCTAGAGGAATAGGAGCTCTGGTGGCACAGTGCCTAAGGCACTTGACTGCTAACCAGAAGGCTGGCGGTTCAAACCCACCAGCCACTCCTCGGAAGGAAGGTTGGGCAATCCTACTTCTGTAGTGATAACTGCCTCGGGAACCCAAGGAGGGGTCGCTATGAGTCGGGGCCGACTCAACGGCAAATAACAACAACAACAACAGAGGAATATACCCTAAGGACAAGAGGAAATGTTAAATGTCATTTAGTAATCATATCATTAGTAATAATATTGCTATTATTTTTAAAATTTTTATTTTATATCTATTGTGAGAATGCAAATTATTTTGTCTATTATTAATAGGAACAAAGGTGAAGAAAAAGAGACACAAATATTAAATCAATGAAGTTAATTTAAAACCTTGTGGTTTAGAGTGGATACATAGGCAGAGAGGCAAGATGATCAGATGTGGGTAGGAAAACGGGACTATACTCACAACCACAGATAGGTTTGGTAGATGATATTTCTACACACGTATTTGTATGTGCTGTGAAAATGTCCATGTATATAGTATAACACTGTCAGTAATAGGATAATATCCATATGGAAGGAAGACAGAAGGAGCTCAGGAGCTCTGGTAGCATAGTGCCTAAGGCATTTGACTGCTAACCAGAAGGCTGGAGGTTCAAACCCACCAGCCACTCCTCAGAAGGAAGATGGGGCAATCTACTTCCATAGTGATACTGCCTCAGAAACCCAAGGAGGGGTCGCTATGAGTCAGGTCCGACTTGATGGCACATAACAACAACAAGGAAGACTAGTTCATACTAGTATATTTGTTTTCTAGTGCTGCTTTAGGAGCTCTGGTGGCGTAGTGTCTAAGGCATTTGACTGCTAACCAGAAGGTTGGCGGTTCAAACCCACCAGGCATTCTTTGAAAGGAAGGTTGAGCAATCTACTTCCGTAGTGATATCACCTCGGAAACCCAAGGAGGGTCACTATGAGTCGGACTCGACAGCAGTGAGATTTTTATTTTGTTTTGTTTTTTTACAATGCTGCTCTAACTGAAATACCACAAGTGGATGGCTTTAACAAACAGGGATTTATTCTCTTACAGTTTTTAAGAGGTTAGAAGCCCAAATTCTAAGTGCTGGCTCCGGAGGCTGGGTGAAGGCCCCTTGACCTTGGGCTTCAGCTCTGCCTCTTGCTCCCGGCCCACTGGAGCTGGAGGCGTCTCTTAACTCAGGCAGCTGCTGGCTGCTGAGGCCAACAAACCCAAGGTCCACAAGTAAAATGGCACAGTCCCAAGATTATCAAGCAACATAGCAGGCCACTAGTTCAAGTCCAGCGACAGCCCCAACATCAGCAGGCAACTGGCAGGCTGCTGAATGAAGACTCAGCTACATGCAGTGTCCCACCATGCCAAAAAGCTAGAGACCTTTCTCAAAGCATTTTCTTATATACTGGAAGTAGACCACATCCCTAAGGCAGCTGCTCAGCTACTCATAGTAGATTCCACCGTGGAGCTGATTATCAGTCTCATCATGGGGAATACTACAACCAGCTGCCCAGCCACTCAACAAGGCCCAGCCAAGATAACACACAAAATGAACGACCACAACTACTATTATTCAAAGTTATGGATCAACCACTAAAGCCAAAGATGAAGAAACTGAAGATTTCTACCAACTTCTACTGTCTGAAATTGACCAAACATGCAATCAAGAGGTATTGATAATTACTGGTGATTGGAATGAGAAAGTTGGAAACAAAAAAAGCATTGGTAGTTGGAACATATGGCCTTGATGACAGCAATGACACTGGAGATTGCAAGATAGAATTTTGCAAGACCAACAACTTATTCATTTCAAATACCTTTTTTCAACAATGTAAACAGTGATGATGCATGTGGAATACACATGAAAGAAATAAACTACATCTGTGGAAAGAGAAGAAGAAAAAGCTCAATATCATCGGTCAGAACAAGACCAGAGCTGACTGTGGAACAGACCATCAATTGCTTATATGCAAGTTCAAGTTGAAGCTGAAGAAAATTCAAACAAATCCACAAGAGCCAAAAATCAACCTTGAGTATATCCCACCTGAATGTAGAAACCATCTGAAGAATATATTTGATGCATTGAACACCAGTGACCAAAGACCAGATGAGTTGTGGGATGACATCAAGGACATCATACATGAAGAAAGCAAAAGGTCATTAGAAAGATAGGAAAGGAAGAAAAGACCAAAATGGATGTCAGAAGAGACTCTGAAACTTGCTCTTGAACAGAGAGTAGCTAAAGCTAATGGAAGAAATGATGAAGCAAAAGAGCTGAACAGACTATTTCAAAGGGAGGGTCAAGAAGACAAAGTAAAATATTGTAATGAAATGTGTCAAGGCCTGGAGTTAGAAAATCAAAAAGGAAGAGCATGCTTGACATTTCTCAAGCTGAAAGAACTGAAGAAAGAATTCAAGCCTTGAGTTGTGATACCGAGTGATTCTATGGACAAAATATTGAATGATGCAGGAAGCATCAAAAGATGATGGAAGGAACCCACAGAGTCACTGTACCAAAAAGAACTTGTCAATGTTCAACCATTTCAGGAGGTAGCATATGATCAAGAACCAATAGTACTGAAGGAAGAAGTCCAAGCTGCACTGAAGGCATTGGCAAAAAACAAGACTCCAGGAATTGACGGAATACCCATTGAGATGTTTCAATAGACAGGTGCAGTGCTGGAGGCACTCACTAGTTTATGCCAAGAAATTTGGAAAACAGTTACCTGGCTAACTGACTGGAAGAGATCCATTTTTGTGCCAATTTCAAAGAAAAGTGATCCAATAGAATGCAGAAATTATCTAACAATATCATCAATATCACATACAAGTAAAATTTGCTGAAAATAAGTGAAAAATGGTTGCAGCAGTAGATTGACAGGGAACTGCCAGAAATTAAACCTAGATTCAGAAGAGGGCATGGAACAAGAGATTGCTGACGTCCGATGGATCTTGGCTGGAGGCAGAGAATACCAGAAACATGTTTACCTGTGTTTTATGGACTATGCAAAGGCATTTGACGGTGTGGATCATAACAAACTGTAGATAACATTGCAAAGAATGGGAATTCCAAAACACTTAACTGTCCTCATGAGGAACCTTTACATAGATCAAGAGGCTGTTGTTTGAATAGAACAAGGAAATACTACATGATTTGAAATCAGGAAAGGTGTTTGCCAGGGGTATTTCCCTTCACCATTCTTAATCTGTATGCTGAGCAAATAATCAAGAAACTGGACTATATGAAGAACACAACATCAGGATTGGAGGAAGATTCATTAACAACTTGTGATATGCAGATGACCCAACCTTGCTGAAAGTAAAGAAAGCTTGAAGCACTGATTTATGAAAATCAAAGACTACAGCTTCAGTATGAATTATACCTCAACAAAAAGAAAACAAAAATCCTCACAACTGGACCAGTAAGTAACATCATGGTGAATGGAAGACAGATTGAAGTTATCAAGGGTTTCATTTTACTTGGATCCACAATCAGCACCCATGGAAGGAGCAGTCAAGAAATTAAAGGATGTAAATCTGCAGCCTAAATGACGTGAACCTCAGCCTCCATGAACCTGAGAAGAAGTAGATGGTGCCCGGCTATCACTACTGACTACTCTGAAACACATCACAACAGAAGGTCCTGGGCAGAGTGGGAGAAAAATGTGAAACAAAACTTAAAATCATAAAAATGGCTACATTTACTGGTCTGATGGAGACTGGCAGAACCCCAGAAACTATGGCCTTTAGTCACCCTTCAGGCCTGGAATTGAACTTACCCCCCATGATTCAACTTTCAGCCAAACCATAGACAGGCCTATGGAAGGTATGCCCTCCTTAGAACAACCAACCACACGAGATCAAACGGGCAGCATTTACCCAAAGAGAAAGCTCAGAAGACAAGAAGGGATAGGAGAGAAGGAGGGATGGAAGTGGTAAACACAGGAAGGAAGTGAGAAGAGAGCTGTTACATTGTGAGGATTGTAACCAATGTCACGAAACAATATGTGTATGAACAGTTGAATGGAAAACCAATTAATTTGCTCTATAAACTTCCACTCGAGTCACAACAAAAAGTTAGGGAAGAAAATGAAAGCTTATAGTTTTATTTCAATTTAAATAGAAAATATCAGTAAACACACAAACCAAACTCCCTGCCATCAAGTCAATTCTGACTCATAGCGACCCCTATGGGTTTCCAAGGCAGTAAATCTTTATGGAAGTAGATTGCCCAGTCTTCCTTCTGAGGAGTGGCTGGTGGGATTGAACCGCCAACTTTCCGGTTAGCAGTCAAATGTCTTAGGGACTGTGCCACCAGAGCTCCTCGCAGAGGAAAGGGACTGCTGAAATAGGGAGAAAGGGAACCATTGCAATAGGGAGGATGCTCTGACCATAAGACCTGCAAATGTCTCAAGGGTTAGGGAAAAGGGACTTTTCTTTTACAGAGATAAGAGTAAGGAAGGCTAGAAAGAACTAGATGAGGAGGTAGGATGAGAGGGTGGGGTGATCAGGAGGCAGATCAGGGAAAGTTTTACCCTAAGGCCAGCCCAACACAAGGAAGGACCCTTAGGGAGGGCTTGGTTGTACACTGACTCAGGCTGAGGTTGGGCCAAAACTCAGGGACTTGGGAGAAGGAGAGAAGTTGAACCCAAGTTTGGTGAACAAGCATCTTGTTCCCATTGATCATCGGGGACCATCAGTTCAGGAAATTGCTTCTATTGAAAGCCCTGTGGATCCATGAACAACTGCTTCCTTTGCTGTGAGAGCAAAAGAACCAGGTGGTGCCCAGCCACCGCTACCGAACTTTTTTTTTTTTTTAATTTTATTGAAATTTGGGTGCAAATTTACAAAGCAGATTTGTTTTACTCTAGAGAATATCAGTATGTGTTTATAATTTATTTTTCACTTTTTAAAAATGACAACAATCTAGTAGCAATAGCGTCCGTGGTGCCTTAGTATGGTCTCTAAATACCATTTCCCACTAAAGGGAACCAAGGCTCTGAAGAAAAAAGGCTGATTTCAGATTGAAACAGGAAAGATGTCCTGCCTGGGCCTAGAAGTTATTGTCATGTCAGAATCAGATAGAATTAAAAACAACTGGGGTCTTTGCAAAAGAACACCAGAGCCAAATTGAAGGGGTTCCTGCTGACCAAAACTTGACAACTTGGGACTCAAAAAAGAATAATGACTGCAGTGAATTAAACCACATCAAATGCAACCCCAAGCTAAACTTGAGAAAAACATCAAACAAATCCCAGTAGAAGGACATTCTGCAAAAGACCTGACTAGTCCTCCTCAACTTCAAAGTCATCAAAACAAGGAAAGTCTGAGAAACTGTCACAGCCACAGGGGACATGATACCTAAATGGAATGTGGTGTCCCAGTAGGATCCAGGACAAAAAATAAAATAAAATAAAAAGACATTAGGTAAAAACTCAGGAAATCTGAATAAAGTATAAACCAAAAACCAACCTCACTGCCATTGAGTCAGATCCAACTTATAGTGATCTTCCTTGGGCTTCTGAGGCAGTATCACTATGGAAGTAGATTGCCCAACCTTCCTTCCGAGGAATGGTTGGTGGGTTTGAATGCCAGACTTCTGGTTAGCAGTCACATGCCTTAGGCACTACACCACCAGAGCTCCCTCTAACACCCTAGTCAACCTTAAGGAGCTCTGGTGGCGTAGTGCCTAAGGCATGTGACTGCTAACCAGAAGGCTGGAGTTCAAACCCACCAGCCACTCCTCGAAAGGAAGACTAGGCAATCTACACCGTCTTGGAAACCCAAGGAGCGGTCACTATGAGTCAGAACCAACTCAACAGCAGTGAATTGAGTCAACCTTAACATGTCTCAAAGCAGGACAGCCAGTCATGAAGGAGATCCTGAGCCAAGATGATGGAAAGAGCACAGCACCTCTGATAAACAACAACACACAACACAGACTTGAACCCACATTTAGTCAAGTGTCTAGATATAAGTGTGAGTTATATGAGATATAAAAGAGAGTAGATAGAAAAATGTGTTAAAGGACACCATGAAGAGGCATTTAGCCAAATCCAGAACAGAGAAATAACTGTTTCTTCCACAAATAAACCCAAAAAACCAAACTCACTGCTGTTGAGGTGATTTGACTCATAGTAACCCCTCTTTGGGTTTCTGAGGTGATATCACTACAGAAGTAGATTGCCCAATCTTCCTTCTGAGGAGTGGCTGGTGGGTTTGAACCACCAGCCTTCTGGTTAGCAGTCAAATGCCTTAGGCAC
>NW_006921593.1:1468780-1472410 GCF_000298275.1 Orycteropus afer afer
CGATGGCACATAACAACAACAACAACATTAGATAATATTAAGGAATTATTCTTATTTTTTCTAGGTTTCATAATATTGTGGATTTCTTAAAGTTCTTATTTGTTAGAGATACATCCAGAAGTATTTACAGATTAAATGATATTATATTTGGAATTATATCTTTCCAATATTCCAGCAGAGGAGAATAAGGGGAGGGCAGGTATTATCAATTGTTGAAGCTAGGTGATGGTCACTTGAGTATGTGGGGATTATTTTACTTCTCCGGACTATTTTTAAATGTCTCCATAAATAATAACCTGGACCCATGAATCCTGGCTATGGGAGAAACAGCACCATACATTGGACACTGGTTTAGAGCACACACAGCCCCTTGGAGAACATTGCCCGAACCCCACAAGGTATTGCTACCCTAGCTGGCATCATATTGTGTCTTTAGAAGTCCATTCCATCATTCTATCAAGCCAACTGCTTCAAGATGATGGGAAACATGGTAAGACCAGTGAATTCCATGAGCATGGACCCATTGCTGCACATCATTTGCTGTGAGGTGAGTCCCTTGATCTGAGGCAATGCTGTGTGGGATACTATGACAGTGGAAAAGGCATTCTCTAAGTCCACAGGTGGTAGTTTTGGCAGAAGCATTGTGGGCCAGGAAGGCAAATTCATATCCAAAATAAATTGTCCAGTAAGGGCAAAATGCTGCCCTTTCCATGATAGATGTGGTCCAGTGTAATCAACCTACCACCAGAGGCTGACAAACACAAAACTGGCAGGTCAAACAGCAGGTTTCTGGCTCATGGGGCTGTGAAGAAAACAAACAAACTCACTGCTGTCAAGTCAATTCAACTCATCGTGACCCTTCCTTAGGTTTCTGAAGCAGTATCTCTAAGGAAATAAGTTGCCCAATCTTTCTTCTGAAGAGTGGCTGGTGGGTTTGAACTGCCGGCCTTCTGGATAGCAGTCAGATACCTTAGGCACTTTGCCACCAG
Organism: Orycteropus afer afer; assembly: GCF_000298275.1. Classification (NCBI taxonomy): domain Eukaryota; kingdom Metazoa; phylum Chordata; class Mammalia; order Tubulidentata; family Orycteropodidae; genus Orycteropus; species Orycteropus afer. The sequence continues at coordinate 1,469,770 of NW_006921593.1, forward strand.
AGCTCCCCAAGGGCTGTGGGGGCTGGCAAATCCCCAAATCCATGGGTCAGATGCAGGCTGCTTGTTCAAAACCCAAAAACCAGACACTGGTAGCTTATAACCCAAGATCCCAGAATATGCTCATGACCCGCACATGTACCAAATGCAGGCCACACCCCCAATGAAACTCCCCCTTACATCAGACCACAAAATGGAGGATAATTACACAATAATGTGAATCATGGCAGAGTCAAGTTGACACATTACATTAACCATCACAAACCCTTAGTCATTGCTGGTGGCAATGCAAAATGGTATAGCCATTGTGGGAAAAAAGTGTGCTGATTCCTCAAAAAAAAAAATTAAAATTAAACTACTATATGACCCAGCAATTCCACTCCTAAGTATATACTCAGAAGACTTAAAAGCAGAAACTTGTATGCCAATGTCGGCTGCAGCATTATTCACAAAGCCAAAAGGCATAAACAACTTAAATATCCATCAACTGATGAATGGATAAACAAAATGTCGTATGTACATGAAATGGAATACTACTCAGCCAGGAGGAGAAATGAAATCTTGAAACATACTGCAACATGGATGGAGCTGGAAGACATGCTGAGGGAAATAAGTCAATCACAAAAGGACAAATATTGTTTGACCTCACTAATATAAAAAGACAAGAAAAGGCAGATGTATATGGAACAAAGTCTATTAGTGGTTACCAAGGGCAGGAGGGAGGTGGAAAGGAGGGGTTATCGGTGATGGAAATATTGTAATAATTAAGGATAGGGCACAGCCAATTATTTTAATTGCTGTCAATAAGTTGTACACCTGTAAAAAGTTGAATTGGCAAAATTTGTATGATAGATATATCTACAACAATGATGTTTAAAAAGAGAGAGAGAGAGAGAGTGGCTACTGAGGTTACGTACGTACAACCAAAAGCATCATGAGATTTGTCTCCTTGGTTTGGAGGTTTAGGGTCATGGTTTCATGGGATATGTCAGTTAATTGGCCTAATAACATGTTTAGTGCTTCGGTTCTACCTCTGTGGTGGTTAAGCTTGTGTGTCAACTTGGCTGGGCCTGGCTGAGTGTCTGGGCAGCTGGATGTAGTATTCCCCATGATGAGACTGGTAATCAACTCCATGGTGGAATCTACTGTGAGCAGCAGATAGCTGCCTTAAGGATGTGGTCTGCTTCCTGCATATGAGGAGAACTCCTAGGGATAGTCTCTAGCTTATGGCACACTTGAACCCTGCATGTAGCCATATCGTTGTTCAGTAGCCTGCCATGTTCTTCCGACCTTGGGACTTTCAATGGACTTGAATTAATGGTCTGCCATTTGGTTTGGTAACATTGGGACTGTGCCTTTTTATTTGTCAGTCTTGGGCTTGCCAGTCTCAGCAGCCAGCAGCTGTCTGAGTTAAGAAAAGTCTCTAGTGTCAATGGGGCAGGAGCAGGAGGCAGAGCTGAAGCCCAAGATTGAGGGGCTTTCACCCAACCCCTAGAGCCTGGGACTTTGAACTCAGACTTAAAGCCTCCAAATTATAAGAATAAACTCCTGTTTGTTCAAGCCATCCCGTTTGTGGTATATTCCTGTTAGAGCGGGTCTAGGTAACCAGAAAACCTCCTAGATTGTTGTGTTATTTCTGAGATCGTAAAAGCTTGCAAGCGTAACATACTGCACAAAAACATTATTCTTGTTAAATGGTAACTGAGGTCTTTAAAGTTTGCGAGCAGCCATGTAAGATGTAACAATTGGTCTTTCCTCATCTGGAGCAAAGAAGAGTGAAGAAAACCAAAAAATGCATGGAAACAATTAGTCCAAGGGACTGATGGACCTGCAAACTTCAGTCTACCTGACCTTGAAACCTGAAGAACTAGATAGTGCCTGGCTACCACTGTCAAGAAAGGGATCAGTGTAGGATATCCTGGATAGAGTGGGAGCAAAACTCAAAATCATAAATTTAAAAAAACAAAACAAAACATGTTTACTGGTCTGATGGAGACTGGTGAAACCCCCAAGACTATGGTCATCGTTTGGGCCTGGAATTGAACTCACTCCTATGGCTTCCAGCCAAACCAGTAGACAGGCATATAAGGTGAATCTGTACATCAGACAAGTACACTCCTTAAAATAATCAACCATGGGAGATCAGAAGGGCAGTATTTGCATAGGGAGATAGCTTAGAGAATAGGAATGCATAGGAAAGAAGGACACAGGGAAAAGGAACCACAGGGAGGAAACAGGAAGAGAGCTGTTAAATTATGGGGCTTATAACCAGTGTCATGAAATAAAATGTGTATGACCTGCTGTAACGAAAAATGAATCTGCTCTGCAAAGTTCCACCCAAATCACAATTTAAAATATAAATAAATAAAAGCTTGCAATCAGACAGCCAAGGCCTAACAATGGAGGAGCTCTGGTGGCGTAGCGCCTACAGCATTTGACTGCTAACCAGAAGACTGGCGGTTCAAACCCACTAGCCACTCCTTGAAGGAAGATGGGGCAATCTACTTCCATAGTGATACCGCCTCGGAAACCCAAGGAGGGGTCGCTGTGAGTCGAGATTGACTTGACAGCACAGGGTTTTAGCATCTTTAATGGCTTAACCCATTAATACTCACTGTATCTGATGACACAAAATCTGTTTTAC
>NW_006921593.1:1472510-1481769 GCF_000298275.1 Orycteropus afer afer
ATAGTGATACCGCCTCGGAAACCCAAGGAGGGGTCGCTGTGAGTCGAGATTGACTTGACAGTAGTGGGTTTGGTTTTTGGTTTTTGGACCAACAAGAGTGAGAAGGAGTGTCAGGAATAGGAGGACTAAATGAAATGTATGGCTAAGTGCCTTCATAAACAGCTGCCTCCTTCGCCACGAGACCAGAACTGGATGGTATCTGGCTACCAGTACTGAACATTCTGATCAAAGATTCCATAGAAGAATCCTGATCAAAAGGGGGAAATGCAGAACAGAATTTCAAATTCTCATGGATTCTATACTTCCTGCAGCCATGAAAGTTGGAGAAACCCCTGAGACTATTGTCCTGAGATCATCTTTAAACCTTAAAACAAAAATGTCCCCTGAAATTTTCTTAAAACCAAACAATAGTTTAACTTAACTACTAAAAAAAAATGTCTGTCTTGAGAAGTATCCTCTTTTATGAACTATCTATATGGGATTGAACTAAAAACAGCAGCTCAAAAGATAGATAAGAACCTTAGGGACAGTGAATGTATGTTAATCCAGGAGGCATGACTCAGAACAGGAGGGTGAGAGAACTTGCACAATTCAAAGAAAGTAAGCAATGTCACTGAGTTTCATGTGTAGAAACTGTTGAATTGGTGACTGTTTTGCTGTGTATGTTCTCAATAACAACAATAAAATAAATTGATTTTTTTATAAAAAGTGGTGACTTCAGCCTGTCAAAGGTGAAAAATTTTCAAGACCCAGAAATACAAGTCAATCCCATTTAATTCCAGCTCTCACAGTTCTCACTGTAAGGCTTGGAATGATTGATGGCTCGTTCAGGGTCAAACAACGTCTAAGTGACAGAGGTAGGATTTAACTCAAGTTGCAATAAAGCTATGGTCTTCATAGCTGTGAGATCTCCCTTCCTTTGAGACAGGAGGGAAGGGGAATGAAAATGTCAAACATTTGGAAGGGAAAGAGGGGACATCAGATGCAGCCTTCATGACTAATGACCTCTTTTCCTTGGGAAGTTGGATGGGAGGCTCTTCCAGGCAAGAGGGCAAGCACTGCTGTTCATACTGGGTGGTCCAGGGAGAGGAAAAGGAGACAGCCACTTTCCTGGTCCAAGATTATCTAAGCCAGCCAGTGAGATAGAAGTGACCTCACAGAAGGAAATTCAGCAGAGAGAATTGTCAGATGGACCCCTTCTGCTCTGCAGCAGCTTTTGGAGACAAAGGTGCAAATCTTCAGAGGGTGTGAGTTGACTCAAGCTGCATATGAGTCACCAAGGAGTGGAAGTCTTCCAAATAAAGCTCATGCCAACTCAGCTGCTACCCAGGGCCCTGCAAGGGAAGGCAGTGTCCAACCCTACCCCCATCTCACCCTGCCCTGATCGTGCCTGAAGTTCTGTTTTCTGTACAGTCCTTCCTTGTGCCTAGAGAAAGGCCTGGATGAAGAGTAATGAAGCCATAGGAAGGGGGTAGGGGTCATTGATGGGTTCTATCAGGGGCAACAGGCAATAATAGAGAAGAGTGCTGAGGCAACCTGCAGAGAGGAAACAGGCCCAATACCTAGAACTTTACCCAAGGAATTGGTTTGCCTAGTGGCAGTAGAGGAGCTCTGGTAGCATAGTGCCTAAAGGCACTTGACTGCTAACCAGGAGGCTGGCGGTTCAAACCCACCAGCCACTCCTCGGAAGGAAGGTTGGGCAATCCTACTTCTGTAGTGATAACTGCCTCGGGAACCCAAGGAGGGGTCGCTAGGAGTCGGGGCCGACTCGATGGCAAATAACAACAACAACAACAGTGGCAGTAGAGCAAAGTAGTCAAAAATTATAAATTTGCCCTCTTGTTCTGGTCCTGTGTTAGGTTCATCATCTTTTCATCACTGGACTTGAGACAGCAGCTGGTCTGCTTACCCACCAATTTTGGGTTCACCAGCCCCTGCAACCACACAAGTGAGGAGAATCCTACCCATGGACTTAAGACTTGCCAGCCTCCCAGCTTCCACCACCAGGAGGCAGCAACTCTGCCCACACTACTCAGCCACACCTGTGCCTCCTGCCACCCCACCCACTAGGCAAGTGCCACCAATTACTCCTGCACCATTTGATCTACAACAGAAGGCAGCCAACACCAGCTCAGCCCACCCACAACTGCTCTGCACGACAGCAAACAGAGAACACACACTATACCATGCTCTACTTAAGTGCTGCCAAACTAGCAAGTAGTGTAGCACACTCACCTTGCTTACCCGGATACTTTGTTTTATTGAAACAAAATAAAGCTAAAAGCCTGGGCAAAACACACCAACATACAATCATCAATTAAATGCAAATACAGCACCACTATAATATCTCAGAAAAAAAAAAAAGACTACCTCAGTTCACACAAAGAAAAAAGACAGTATAGCTCAAACAAGTGACCAAAATACAGAGCCTGAAAACATTCCTGAGAAAGAAATAGTATTGGAACTACCTGATAAGGAATCCAAGAGAATTATATTTAAGTCCCTTCAACAGATTGAGAGAGTGATCAAGGAAAGCACAGCAAAATCAAAGAACACACAAACAAAGCTCTAGATGAAAACAACACAAAAACAAATTGACAGAATAAATGGAAAATTAAAAACCATACAAAACCTGCAAATAGCAATTCAGAAGACTAATACTAAAATTTCAGAAATAGATAATATTTTGGCAGGGCAAAGAAATTATATTGAATCAATGGAAGACAGAATTAGTGAAATTGAAGACAAATCTCTTAATAGTAATCTGGTAGTGCATCAGAAAAAAGAACGAAGAAAGCCCAAGGATTATGTGAGAACCATCAAGAGGATGTGATTGGAATTCCAGAATGAGAAGAGGCAGAAAAGGAAAAATAATCACAGAGGAAATTGTAGATTTGTTGGAAGAAAATGTCCTTAATATCACAAAAGACAAGAAGATATGCATTTAAGAAGCTTAATGAACCCCAAACAGGATAGAGCCCAAAAGAAAAGCACCAAGGCATATCATAATCAAACTTTCCAAAAACAAAGACAGAAAGAATCCTGAAAGCAGCTAAGGGGAAAGTGAAAAGTTATCTACAAAGAGCAACCAATAAGCTCTGATTCCTCGGCCAAAATCATGTAGGCAAGAAGGCAATGGGATGATATATATATAACCCTGAAAGAAAAAAATTGCCAATCAGACTTACATATCTAGCAAAATTATCCCTCAAACACAATGGCAAAATCAGGAAATTTCTAAATAAACAGAAATTAAGGGAATTTGTAAAAACAAAAAAATAGACTTCTTGTTGTTTTTGTTGTTATGTGCCATCAAGTCAGACCCGACTCATAGAGACCCCTCCTTGGGTTTCCGAGGCAGTATCACTACGGAAGTAGATTGCCCCATCTTCCTTCCAGGGAGTGGCTGGTGGGTTTGAATAGACTAACCTTCATGTATTGATTTAGGTGAAGGGAAAGACAATGTACCAAAAGCAGGTGACCAGTACAGTATCACTAAGGAAAAGAAAAACATGGAGAGGTCTAGAAAAGGTACAGACAACAAAGGTAAATATTACATACACAATACTGCATTATTAGTAATAACAAATATTAATCTATGGGTGGATACATAGGTACACAGGCAAGATGATCAGGTACAGGAAGGCAAACATGAATATACCTATGACCATATATAAGTTTGGCAGGTATTGTTTCTATGTACACATTCGTATGTGCTATAAAAATGTCCATATATATAATAGAGTGAACAGGGGGCAAAGTTATGGTAACTTCTTAGCCACAACCAAACACCTTGAGGGAGTGAGTTGTTGGGCCTGTGGGCTTGGGATCACTGTTGAAACTCCTGAAACTATGGGTCCTTGTCACTCACTCTTCAGGCTGAAACTCACTCCCCTGGCTTAACCTTCAGCCAAACAGTAGACAGGACTATGTGGTGAACAATTACACCAGGGAGGTGCACTCCTTAGAACGATCACTATGGGAGATCAGAAGGGCAGCATTTCTACAGGGAGAAACACTGAAGGCAGGAATGCATAGGCCAGAAGGACATAGGGAAAGGTCACCGCAGGGAGGATGTGGGAAGAGAGTTGCTACATTGTTGGGATTGTAGTCAATGGCATGAAAACAAAATGTGTATGATTGTTGAATGGAAAACTGATTTGCTCCATAAATCTTTGCCCAAATAATAATAAAAAGTTTCTAAAAAAAAAAAAAAAGTTATAAATTTACATTAAGTGTGAATTGAATAAAATCTCTAATGTAGTCAGACTCTAAATTAGAATCCCAGGTCTATCATTCACTGCTATATGACCTTGGACAAATTACTTAACTTCCCTGAGCCATGATTATCTGAAAAATGGAGATTAAAAAAAAAAAGTCTCTGCTAAGACTTTCATTCCTGGTAATGGCACTTTAAGTAACTCCAACCAACCCATTCACTGAGGAAGTTAGAAAAGCTGAGTAAAAGGGAAAAAACATCTCCTTTTAAGAAGACAGTGATGAATTACAAGGCTAAGATCTGGGAGAGAACAGAAATTCAGAAGGGGTGAGTCTAGCATTTCAGTCAGTCCACTTTTTTCTGAAGTTGTCTGCCAGTTTTGGAAGATGTGGATGGACAGCTGAGAGGCTGAACAGCCTTTGGCAGCTTTGTTTGACTACATCGCAATTACTGGAATATTGGACCTGCCAAGCTAGAGGTCCTTATTAAAGCCCCCATCAAAGCTTTGGAGTAAGAACCACAAAAGGCTGCACTGCACCATAGGTGTCAGAGAGAACCAGAAATAGACCAGCCCTCACATGGACTGGAACCTAGATTCCGATCACCTCAATTTCTGAAATTGTTTTAAAGTAATCCTGAATTGCTAGGACCCTCAGGCACTAGCAACATAAATCCTGGCAGAAGCAAATGTAAACCCTCTTTGCAGGTGGTTAACATCATCCTAAATACCCATTTAAAAGTAACCAAGTCACTGAATTGTATACTTCAATTTATTACAATGGAAATTTTTATGTGGGTGTTTTATGTTTATTTTTATATATTTTAGTATAATAATTAAAAAAAAAAGTATAGTAGGAAACAAGATACCATAGAGGAAACCAATAGAAATAACCACTAATAGAAACAGATCCACAGGGCCTTCAGATACTGGAGTTACCAGCACAAAAATTTTAAATAAATATATTTATGTGTGTGTGTGTAACACACACACATGCTAACTATGTTCAAGAAAATGACAAGATTGAAAACTTCAACAAAGAACTTAAAACTATAAAAGAACATAATAGATTTTTAAAAGAACCAAACAGAAACTTTAGAACTAAAAAAATACAATAAGCGAAACGAAGAACTCAATGGGTGGATTTCAAAACACATTAGATACAGTTGAGGAGAATATTGGTGGACTGGAAAATATATCAGAAGAAAATATACAAAATGAAACACGGAGAAACAAAAGTCTGAAAGACACAAAATTGAAAATGAAATATATGGAGGATAGAAGCTATGATATACCTTCTAACATATATGAAATTGGAGTCCCATATGGAGACTAAAAAGAGATAGAAACAATATTTGAAGGGACAGGAGCTGAAAAAGTGATGAAAGATGTCAAGTCAAAAATGCAAAAAATCTTACAAACTCCAAGCACAATAAATAAAAAGTTAAGATGTTCTAAGTTCCTTGCATTGTTCTAAAGAAGGGAAGACTACCATTTAACTTTGTTGTTGTTGTTAGGTGCCATCAAATTGATTTGGATTCATAGCAACCCCATAAACAACAGAACAAAACACTGTCTGGTCCTGAACAATCTTCACAACCCTTGCGATGCCTGAGCCCATTGTCCATTCAGGCAATGTCAAACTGCCTATATGTCCATAGTCCCAATCCTTGTAAAGCCTGTTATATTGAAAATTCAAGGTTCATACAATGGTTCGTAATAGTAACTGGACAGTACTTTGCTAGGGGCATCAAAACACTGTCTTTATTACTATATGATTATGTTAAAGACATTTTAGTATACCTGGAATTGTTTCTTTCATGTTTTTATGCTTAGGAAGTTACACTATATACTATGTACTAAGATAAACATTAGACTAACTCTGATGTTGTCAAAGAAGCCACGTTGTTTGGTTTTACAATCAATGCCAATGGAAGCATCTGTCAGGACACTAAATGACGTGTAGAACTGGGCAGGTCGTCTGCGAAGGAACTCTTTCAAATGCTGAGGAGCAAGGACATCTCCTTGAGGACTAAGGTGCACCTGACACAGGCCATGATATTTCCAATCACCTCATATGCATGTGGGAGCTGGACAATGAAAAGGAAGACCAAAGAATAGTTGATGCTTTTGAGTTGTGGTGCTGGCGAAGAATGCTGAAAGCACCATGGACTGCTAAAAGAACTAACAGATCTGTCCTGGAGGAAGTGCAGCCAAGATGCTCCTTGGAAGCGAGAATGGCCAGACTTCATCTCATCTACTTTGGTCATGTTTTCAGAGGGGACCGTTCCCTGGAGAAGGATGTCATGCTTGGTAAGGTGGAGGGTTGACGAAAGAGGGGAAGGCCTTCGACCAGATGGATTGACATGGTGGCTACGACAATGGGCTCAAGTATAGCAAGGATCATGGAGCTGGTGCAGGATTGGGTGGTGTTTCATTCTGCTGTGCGTGGGGTCACTATGAGTCAGAAACGACTCGACAGCACCTAACAACAACAACAACAATGTTAGGTACAAACTGTGCCTAACTCTTCCAATACACATAAAAATTTGACTTAAACACAGATTTAGGACTGGAAATCACTCATAATCTGTTTTTGTTGTTATGTGCTATTGAGTCGGCCCCGACTCATAGCGACCCCTCCATGGGTTTCCAAGACAGTATCACTATGGAAGTAGATTGCCCAACCTTCCTTCCGAGAAGTGGCTGGTGACTTTGAACCGCCAGCCTTCTGATTAGCAGTCAAGTGCTTTAGGCACTACACTACCAGAGCTCCTACTCATAATGTAGGGACTTTATAATACGGTGTTCTCACAACATCCAAATCACACAACGTCCTATTTTGCAAAACGTATTATGGATGATAAGCGATGTATGACTGCCTATCAGAGGGTGCCCATGCTGTTGCAGCCACACACAGCCTTCTTGTGCTGTTATCCCCACTCTTTCCTTTGGCTGCATTCCACTGGCATGAAGAACTTAAGATGAAAGGTGCTAATCATAGCCCCAAACCCCCTGGAACTCACACAGCCATGCCACGCATAAGCCAATCGTACAATCTCTTGAGTGGCTAAGACAGAGGCCGGATGACCTTCACTACACACTATCCTGTCTAACTGGTGTTGAGTCTTCTCTGTAGTGGTTGCTGCCTTGGTGACCTTCTGACTTTCACAGCCTGCCATGACTAACCTGAGTATTTTCTCCTTCCAAGCCTTCGAAAACAGTTCACAGAAACTCGACAATTCCATAATTCTTACTCTTCGCATGCCCTGTACCTTTCAAACGTCACCCGTTAGCACATAATCCAACGCTTCACGTTCTTCCTGCGTCTCAACTCTGTCCTTCACAGGAGCGAATATCCGTATTGATGTTGCTACTCATTCCAGGGGTTATCGTCATCTCACTTGCCATCAGTAGAAGGCTCCTTATTGCAGCCTGACCAGAGCATGATGCAATCCTGTCCTCCCCTCCTGATGCTTCTCTCTGAACCACTTCCAGGACCAACGTTCTTAGCTTGGAAATACTATAGTTTATTTGGGAAGTGGCCCCAATAGAACAGGAAGTGAGAGACTAAGTAGATGAAACAGGGAAGAAGAAAAAAGCAATAGAATACAGTTGTGGCCAACTGGTATCCTCTGAGGAGCCATGGAGGATACATCTCAGAATTTTCCACCTGTAGTACAGAAGAGTGTAGCGTTTTATCCACCAACTCCTCTCCCCCATTGATGAAGTACTGCCACGTGCAATGGTGGCGTAGTGCCTAAGGCATTTGACTGCAAACTGGAAGGCTGGCAGTTCAAACCCACCAGCCACTCCTCGGAAAGAAGACTGGGCAATATACTTCTGTAGATATACCGCCTCAGAAACCCAAGGAGGGATCACTATGAGTTGAAATTGACTCCACAGTAGTGAGTTTGGGTTGTTGTTGTTTTTTTTTTTTTAAGTGGGCCTCAGGCCAAAATGTACCTGAGGTAAAGTGCTGTCAGGACACATCTGTGCTAAGCTGGTGGCAACCAGCAACGGCTAGAATAAAAAGAAAATTTGAGGTGAAACACAAGAATAGTGAGGAAAGGGAGTTTTTTTTTTCTTTCTTTCCTTCCTTCCTTCCTTCCTCCCTTCCTTCCTTCCTTCCTTTCTTTCTTTCTTTTTCCCCAATAAATAGTTCTGGGAATATAACATTGTTGTTGTTGTTGTTATGTGCCGTCGAGTCGGCCCCGACTCATAGCGACCCCTCCTTGGGTTTCCGAGGCAGTATCACTACGGAAGTAGGATTGCCCAACCTTCCTTCCGAGGAGTGGCTGGTGGGTTTGAACCGCCAGCTGTCTGGTTAGCAGGCAGGTGTCTTAGCCACTATGCTACCAGAGCTCCTGGGAATATAACACATCTATATGGAAACTCTGGTGGCACAGTGCCTAAGACATTTGACTGCTAACCAGAAGGTTGGTGGTTCAAACCCACCAGCTGTTCCACAGAAGGAAGATGTTGCAACCTACTTCCATAAAGATTTACCACCTTGGAAACCCAGTGGGGGGTCTCTGTGAATCTGAACTAACTCAGTGGCGGTGGGTTTAGTTCTGGTTTGGTGGTACAGTGGTAAGAGCGCTCAGCTGCTAACCAAAAGCTCAGTGGTTCCAACTCACCAGCTGCACTGTGGGATAAAGGTGAGGCAGTCTGCTTCTGTAAAGATTTACAGCCTTGGAAACCCTGTGGGGCAGTTCCACTCTTGTTATCGAGGGTCGCTATGAGTCGGAATTGGCTCAACGGAAGTGGGCTTGGTTTTGGATATGGGGAAAGATGCAATTAGGCGTCTACTTCACACTAAACCCTCACCCCCACCCCCAAGAAAAAAACAATTTCAGGTGAACTGCAGATCTAACTGTAAAAGGGAAGACACTAAAGCTTCTAAATGCAGGAGAGTGTCTTTGTAAACTTGTGCTAAGAAAAGATTTATTTATTTATTTTTTTATTAGGATTTGGGTGAAGATTTACAGAGTAAATTCACTTTTCATACAGCAGTTCATATATACTTTGTCTCATGTCAT
>NW_006921593.1:1482684-1529890 GCF_000298275.1 Orycteropus afer afer
TCATATTTGTTGTCTGTACTGCCCATGTACCTCTCTATGTCTTTCTCATCCTCAATGCTGCCATATTGGTCACTCACATTTGGTACATTGCCCTTCTGAAAAGATTTTTTTAAATAAATCACAAAAAACTCTAAACAAAGGAAACAGTGTTACATTGGACCACAATAAAATTAAAAATGTCTTTCCAACAAAAGATACTAGTAGGAGAGTCAACAGGCAAGCCACTGAGTAGAAGGAAGATATTTTATATCCTGGTTGATTCCAAGTATTTAAAGCTCCCAAAACAGGGTCAACTAAATTAGTGTGAGAGTTGCAGCCTTAGGGGCTGAAACTGTAAAGAAAAACAAGGAAGCAGTTACCACACAATCAGAAGAGTGGTTACCTTTGGGGCAGAGGGACCAAGCAGTGATCAGGAGGCCCACAGGTGGGCTGGGATGCCAGCGGTGCTCTCTCTAGAACTGAAAGGGGGTCTATGGGGTTTGCTTTGTGATCGCTCATTGAGCTGGATGGATGTCTTGTTTTTGGACACTTTTCTGTATGTCTGTTTTATTTCACACCATGAAACCTGAAAACAAGAATCTATGTTGTAACGTCCTTGTGAGAATTAAATGAGAAAATGCCTGGGAACCAATTGCAAAGCACTTGTAGAACACATTGAACAGTGCCAGGAGCAACTCTGATTGTGTTTGCGTTTGGCCTTTTTGAGTGTGGCCTGCTCATGTGTGAGGCGCTCAGCAGAGGATTTAGAGGTCATGACATATTCCCAGGAGGTCACTCTGGGAGTGTGTGCAAGACCTGAGTGAGGTGGGCAATGTCATGGCATGAGTGAGTCATGGGCTAGCCAATGGATGATGCTTCTCTCCAGCCGAGACCTTCAATCAGCAAATTGTAGAGCCCTCCGACCTCGGAGTCCAAGTTAAAGGATTGGGAGATGGTTCAGAGTCAGCCCTAGAGGGCACAAACAATGCCAGCCGCAGCTGCAAGCACCGCCTATCACTGCTCAGTGTGGCGTGACTCAAAAGAGCTCCAGCCAGCGGGCTCTGACAGCCCTAGCCAGGGCAGCCAGGACCCTGCCCTGAGGGTGCACGGGCCCAGAGTGTGGGAGCTTCATCCTCACTGGCCTCTGGGTTTTGGAGAGCCCTCTGCAGCTGGAACCCCAAACCCTGGCCCCTCTCTGTGTGGGACAGAGCAGGTTTCAGGGCCCGGGCTACCCCAGGTGGGCGCATGGGGCTGAAGGCTGGAAGTGTTCCCCAAAGTCATTCATTCAATGGGGGTAGATCCCCCTCCTGAAGCTGGCAAGTTTATCTTTGTTTCTTATATCAGTTTTATTGAAGGGTAGTCTTCATACAATTAAAGTCACCTTTTCTAAGTGTATTAAAACAAGAAGAAAAAAATCACTGCCATCAAGATGATTCTGACTCACAGCGACCCCCTTTGGGTTTCTGAGGCAGTAAATCTTTAGGGAAGTAGATTGCTCAGTCTTCCTTCCGCAGAGTGGCTGGTGGGTTTGAACCTCCAACCTTCTGGTTAGTAGTCAGATGCCTTAGGCACTACACCACCAGAGCTCTTCTAAGTGTATAGTTTGATGAATTTTGAAAAAAGTCATGTAACCACCACCACAATCCGAGATAGAACGTTTCTATCTCACCAAAAATTTCCAAAGCATTCAGTCCATCTTCTTCTCCCACTTTGGCCCCTGCCAACTGCTGATCATGTTCCTGCAGTTTTTGGCTTTTCCAGAAAGTCAAGCAAATGGAGTCAGTCAGGATGTACATTTTGAATCTAGCATCACTCACTTAGCATAATGCTTTTGAGATTCATCTGTTGTTGCAAGGATCGAGAGTTCCATCCTTTTTATGGTTAAGTAGTATTCCATATATTGAATTATACCACAATTTGAGTTGTTTCTAGTTTTCAGCAGTGACAAATCAGGTTGCCACACACACACACACACACACACACATACAAGTCTCTTGGTGGCACACGTTTTCATTTATTCTGCACAATGTGATAAGTGAATGTTTATCTTTAGAAGAAACTGATAAACTCTTTCCTGCAGTGAGTGTATTCCGTCTTTGTTCTTATCCCCACTGGTAGAACTGTTCTCTTGTCATTGACAGAGGGAGATACATCTTGACCGTTCCGGAAAAACAGGGACTCAGTACTTGTGGTTCAATGAGCTCCTTGATGTGAACTTTTGCCTTGTTTGGAAAAACAGTTTGGGATATTTTTTCCCTTAGGCCCTGAGGAGTTACCTTTGCCTTAGTTTCTACCCAAGAGGGTTTGTTACTATTACCAGGCTAATTGGCATTTTCTGGGTAAGCTGGAAACAACAGGAGGTTTGAGTATTTCTGTCTGGCCCTAGGCTGCAGCCTGCCCTGTGACTGGTAAACACCTTGCAGGGATTAGTCAATGTTGTTGTTGTTGTTGTTATGTGCCATCAAGTCGGCCCCAATTCATAGCGACCCCTCCTTGGGTTTCCGAGGCAGTATCACTACGGAAGTAGGATTGCCCAACCTGCCTTCTGAGGAGTGGCTGGTGGGTTTGAACCGCCAGCCATCTGGTTAGCAGGCAAGTGTCTTAGCCACTATGCTACCAGAGCTCCCGGATTAGTCAATAGACTGTGCAAATGAGGTGAGTTGTCGCCTACTTTGCAGATGAACAGGAGCTCTGGTAGCTTAGTGCCTAAGGCATTAGACTGCTAACCAGAAGGCTGGCGGTTCAAACCTACCAGCCAGTCCTCGGAAGGAGGTTGGGCAATCTACTTCCATAGTGACACTGCCTCGGAAACCCAAGGAGGGGTCGCTATGAGTCGGGTCCGACTCCATGGCACATAACAACAACAACAACAACATGGCATTGGCAGTTGGAAGGAAGACTGGGCAATCTACTTCCGTAGAGATACCGCCTCAAGGAGGGGTCGCTATGAGTCGGGTCCGACTCCATGGCACATAACAACAACAACAACAACATGGCATTGGCAGTTGGAAGGAAGACTGGGCAATCTACTTCCGTAGAGATACCGCCTCAAGGAGGGGTCGCTATGAGTTGGAGACAACTCCACGGCACATAACAACAATAATAACATGCAGATGAACTGTCTGTGGCCTGCTGAGAGGGAATTGGTTAGTTCCCGGCCCTGGTGGGAGTGCCATGTTTTGAAATTGACAAGGAGTTTGTGTATTGAAGCAGCCAGCTCCACAGAAGGTTTTTGAGATAAAAAGAAGCAGGAGGAGAAGCAGAATGAAGCAAGAAGTAGAGAGAGAGGAAGGAAGGAGTCTCCTAAAACAACCTAACACTGGTCAAGGGCTGCAACATTGAAGACAGTGAGAGACCCAGAAATGACCCTGTGGCAGAGTCATCCGCAACAGACGGCAGGGCCAAGAGGAGGCCTGCACAGTCAAGAGCTGAGAGAGTGCTCCTGAGCCGGAGAAGGGACACTTTACCTACCTGCTTCCTGAGCCTTAATGATAAACCACTTAACTGCAAGTATGATCTGTGAGTTCCATGTGGCCACTGCAACAGATTACCAAACCTGTGGGAGGACAGCTGGTGACAGAATTAGTGAAAAAAAAAGATTGGACAGCGGAGGTATGTCTGACCTTCACCTCATAGGAATCATCTTTGGGCTGACCTTGATTCTCATCATGCCCCCTGAAGTTAGACGGGTTCTGACTATGCTTCTGACCATACTGCTACTCCTGCCATTTTACATTAATTCAGAGAGAAGCTCAAAGCATGAATATTTATAAAAAGCATTGCTGTTTTAGTACTTCAAGTACAAACTGCAACTCAAGGGTTAAGGTCAGAGTCCACCTCTACAGGGTGACCAACAGACCCAATTTGCCTGGAGACACCAATGATTTTAGCACTGAAGGCCCCATGTCCTAGAAAATTCCTGTGGGGCCAAACTGGCACAGTTGGGAACCTAGCATTGAGTGTCAGGCACTCTGCTGGGCCTTGGACACATATCACATCATTTTACCCATAGCCAGTGTCAAGGGTATGTTTGCTTGTCCCCATCTCGCTCATAAAACAGACTCTGAGAGGTTAAGTTCCTTGTCCAGGTCCACCCTCCAGAGTAGGTGGAGCCAAACTTTGGCACCGAGCCTGCCAGGCTCAAAGCACTGGTCTCTCAGGGCAATAGACAGGACTGTCTAGTTGCCCATCTGTGGGTCTCAGGAAAGGAGCCCAGTCTCTGAGCTCCCCAACACAGGCCAGAGAGTGGGCTTGGGTAGGGCTTTGCTGCCCTCTGGTGGCAGAGGGGCTAACACTCTGGGTCTGAGTCCATTCTTGGGGCAGCCCATGGTGGTGGAGAGGCCCCCTTTCCTTCCCGGAAGCAGGGACTCAGTTCTGGTCCCAGCAGCTCTAGGGACTAATTGTTGTAGTTAATTGCCATTGAGCTGATCCTAACTCATGATGACCTATGTGTGCAGAGAACTGATCCAAACGGTTTTGGAGGCTGCAACCTTTTGCAAACAGATTCCAAAGCCCATCTTCCAAGGCATCTTGGATAGGTTTGAACCACCAACCTTTGGGCTAGTAGCCGAGACATTAACCTTTTTGCACCACCCAAATACTCTCGGGTGCCCTAGGAGGGCACCACATAAAGGGCTCCCATCAGGGTCTTGCTTGGTTCATCCATCGTGAGTCACATGCCAACCAGGCCCTCACAGATCCAGGGTCAGATCGCTGGGTTTGAGTCTGCGTGACCCTGAGTTCCTTACCCCTCACTCCTCTGGGCCTCCATCTCCTTGTGTGAAAATGCAGGATGATAAATATGTCCAACACACTCAGAGCATCCTTAGCCATTGAAGTTATTTATAGCTCCTTCCCATTCCTCCACCTTTGTGTGTTGGTTCACTTCATTCATTCACTTTACTTTCATCCAGCAGGTAGCTGGGTCTGTGCCAGACCCTGAGATGGAGACACTGTCCCTGTCCTCCTGGTTCTGTAACCCTCTGCTAATGTCGTCTCCCGTCATGCATTCAATGAATTCCATTTATTTATGGTTCATTCAATCTTCCTCACACTCGAGCACTTACTTCCTTATTCATTCAGTCACTTGATCATCCCATTTACATATTCATTCACTCATTTATTTTGGGGGGCAGCTGTGAACTCCCTCCGTCCCTCCTCAATCCCCTTTCCCCCAAGCCTTCTGGCAGCTCTCACTCTGCACAAGGCCAGGGTCAGAGGCTGAGATTCTGGCCCAATCCTCAAGGACCTCTCACGCTGGTGAAGAGGCAGATGGTAAGGACATGCTCTGGGCACTGTCACACCAGCCATCGAGACCCAAAACCCAGGAAGCACTAAGAAGGAAGAAACTGACTGCCTGGAAGGAGAGCAAGCAGAGAAGTCTTCATGGAGGAGGTGGCATCTAAGCCAAGCTATGAAGGGTCTGTAGGAGTTCTCCAGGAAGAAAAAAGAAACTCCAGGTAAACTCTTGTGAGTACATGGAAAAAAGCGAGGTGCCCAGGCTCCTGGGGTGAATGATTAGGGTGAATATGTATGCTCGGCCTCTGCCCCCACCCAGGCCAAGCCCACCCTAGGTTCCAGTGGCAAGTATGCCACCCTAATTCATCACCCTTGGCCTCTCTGGGAATCCACCAGGAAGCCAGGACTAATCTTTAGAGACTGGACACCCTCCAACTATCCATCTGTCTGTCCCAATGGGGACACAGAAGGAGAGCTGTCCTGGCCAAGCAGGCTGAGTGGGTGAGCAGCAGCGTTGAGGTGCCTGGGCTCCGAGATCCCGTGTACATCCAGGAAATGTTTATTGGGTGTTTTGCTGTGATCCAAGGAATTCTGGTGCTGTAGTGATTAAGGCCTTTGGCTGCTAACCAAAAAGGTCCGTGGGTCAATCGAACCCACTAGCCAGCCGCTCCACAGAAGATGAGACAATCTGCTTCCATGAAGATTTACAGCCTTGGAAACCCAATGGGGGTCGCTATGAGTCAGAATCAACTCGATGGCAGTGTGTTTGGATTGGGTTTCATCTTGCCGTGATTCAGGCCCTACCCCAGGCCTAGGGATACAGCAGTGAAGAAGACACAGCTTCTGCTCTCTGAGGAGTGAGAAATGATAACCAAGAAAACTAGTGTCTGTAAAAGCGTCCAGGAACACACCCTGGAGGTTGCACAGGCGCTGCACAGAGAAAGAAAGACAGCACTTACCCTCAGTACAAAACCCAAACCCAACTCACTGCCATCAAGTCAATTTGGACTCTGGTAGCGTAGTGGCTAAGGCACTTGACTGCTAACCAGAAGGCTGGCGGTTCAAACCCACCAGCCACTCCTCGGAAGGAAGGTTGGGCAATCCTACTTCCGTAGTGATACTGCCTCGGAAACCCAAGGAGGGCTCACTATGAGTCAGGGCTGACTCCACGGCACATAACAACAAACATAAAGAGGACAGAGTAGAACTGCCCTAGAGGGTTTTCGGGGCTGTAAATCTTTACAGAAGCAGACTGCCTCATCTTTCTCTTGCAGAGCAGCTGGTGGGTTGGAACTGCTGACCATTTAGTTAGCAGCCTAATGCCATAACCACTACCCTCAGTAAGCTGGTGTTAAAAAGGATTTACTTTGGGATTGGGGCCTGTGTTGGGTGATTCTGGGGAGGGTTCCAGTAATTGGCCTTTCACTCTGGAATATATGCTGTTAAGAAGCATAAGTTCTAAGACTGGATATCAATAAATATTTAAAGTGAGAAAGAGGAATCGAGACTAAAGCTCTGAAGAATGTTGTTGTTGTTGTTTGCCATCGAGTCGGCCCCAACTCATAGTGACCCCTCCTTGGGTTTCCGAGGCAGTATCACTACGGAAGTAGGATTGCCCAACCATCCTTCTGAGGAGTGGCTTGTGGGTTTGAACCGCCTGCCTTCTGGTGAGCAGTACAAGTGCCTTAGGCACTATGCTACCAGAGCTCCTGTTGTTGTTGTTGTTGTTTTGTGCCGTCGAGTCGGCCCCAACTCATAGTGACCCCTCCTTGGGTTTCCGAGGCAGTATCACTACGGAAGTAGGATTGCCCAACCTCCTTCCGAGGAGTGGCTGGTGGGTTTGAACCGCCAGCCTTCTGGTTAGCAGTCAAGTGCCTTAGCCACTATGCTACCAGAGCTCCCACCAGAGCTCCTAGTCACTCATATTAGCCAGAATGAGGAGATGTTGGTCTTTTCCTGGTCAGAGCAACTACTCTTGTTTTTGTTCAAATATGATTACAGAGCAGTCTTGTTTATGTCTGGATCCATCGTGGTTTCAGAGTGGCTTTGTGTGTTGTTAGTGTCCTGTGTAATTGCTTATCTCCATCCAGTAGCACGCCACCGAGGCTTAGAGCTGTGGGCAGCTTTGCTTTCTCCTAAAGCTCATGGACTCAGTCAAGGTATGTTTGCTGAGTGCCAGGGGCAGAGTAATTCGAGGTGGGTAAAGACGGTATGGCCCCCCTCTTCACGGAGGTCACAGTGACACATTTACGTGCTGTCTTAAATAAACAAACAAACAAAAAAAACCCTCACTGCTGTTGTCTGTTGGACTCATAGCGACCCCTCCTTGGGTTTCCCAGGCAGTAGCACTACGGAAGTAGATTGCCCCACCTTCCTTCCGAGGAGTGGCTGGTGGGTTTGAACCGCCAGCCTTCTGGTTAGCAGTCAAGTGCCTTAAGCACTAAGGTTCCCAATTAAACAACTGGGGATAGTTAAATGTGAGGAGGAGGACACCAGATCAAAGGAACAGCCAGGACAAAGCGGAGGGCGGCAGGGAGAAGATGCTGAAAGCCATTAGCGGGTCTGCGTCGTGGTGACACGAAGCGCAAGCGAGGCAGGAGAAATTGTTCAGAAATAGGAAATGAAACTAAGCAGCTTTGATTAAAATACCCAACAACGCCTT
Organism: Orycteropus afer afer; assembly: GCF_000298275.1. Classification (NCBI taxonomy): domain Eukaryota; kingdom Metazoa; phylum Chordata; class Mammalia; order Tubulidentata; family Orycteropodidae; genus Orycteropus; species Orycteropus afer. The sequence continues at coordinate 1,490,564 of NW_006921593.1, forward strand.
GGGGCTCATGAATATTCAGCAGGGTTCTTCTGCCTGTCGCCCCGCCCACTCCACTAAGTACAGAGACGGCTCTCGCGGCTCTGCGCGCTGCTTCGACGTCATAGGTGCGCGCCGGCACCGTCCCTTGTCTGGGAAGCAGGAACGCGGCCATGGCTAGCTCAGCTGCCTCCGTGGTGCGACCGCCCAGGCCCAAGAAAGAGCCGCAGACGCTCATCATCCCCAAGAATGCGGCGGAAGAGCAAAAGCTCAAGCTGGAACGGCTCATGAAGAACCCGGTAAGACGAGGCACTGGGTCGATGGCCTCTCCGAATCCCACTCCACCCCGTTCCGTTCCCGGCTCTAGCAGCCCGCGGACGCACTTGCTCACCTCCCACACTCCAAAGCCGGGACTCCGAGCCCCCGTGACCAGCCGCCCCTGGTTCTTAGGAAGGAGTAGGCTGCCCCTACTAGGAGGTAACGAGCGAACTTCCTGTCTGCCCTCAGTCCCTGGTGAAGACGCTGTCGTGCGGCTTCGGTGCGCTAAGACCCTTTCCAGTTGAACTTCCTCTCAACGAAAACGTTAGACTGAAAAGATAGAATCCACTGGTTTTCCCAAGGGTGTAATGCTTTCAAAACAGCACCTGTTGTTAGAGGGGCATTGCCCGAGAACGGGCTTCTTTTCGCTCAGTTGTGAAAACAGGTGAATGAGAAAGTCTTTTAACGCTCTGGCTGGAAAGGGTTGATTCTCTCTTAGTAGTGTGAGAGGTTCCTAGCCATAACCACTGACTTTCATTTCTGGGTTCTGCTCGGGAAAAGTATAACCCTGGAAAGGCTGTGGGCTGTGCAGTACCATGGAATGCACAGAATGAAATAAAGCGAAGACCGCGGGAAGACTATAAAATCAGCAGAGCAGCCTGCTTCACTACCCGAGTTAAAATGCTTTAGTTCTAAGAGATGTGACTTTGTCAGCAGAGTCATGATAATAACTGCATGTGTTTTTAAATACTGTGTTTAAATGTTGCAGGACAAATCGGTTCCAATTCCAGAAAAAATGAGTGAATGGGCACCTCGACCTCCTCCAGAATTTGTCCGAGATGTTATGGGTAATGTCTTGTATGCGTATAAATACGGTGTTTACAGCATAGATAAACCCTGTCAGTATTAGATTTCAGATAGAAAATTTGAAAATGAAGAATATTGTTGCTTATAGGTAGGCATTGGACAATTTTCCTCTGCAGCATTCTTCAGAGTGCATTGTGTTTTCCTTAGTGGAAATCTTTTACCAGTGATATTTTTTTTCCCCCTTTGGATCCTTTTTGTGCCCACTGTCTCATTTATGTTACTTGACACGTGTGGCAACGTGTTGTTGTTAGTTGCTGTCGTGTCACTTCCAACTCATGTGACCCCATGTGTGCAGATGAGAACTGCTCTGTAGGATTGTCTAGTCTTTGACTTTTTGGGAGCAGATCACCAGGCCTGTCTCCCAAGGTACCTGCTCATGGGTTTCAACCACCAACGTTTTGGCTAATAGTCTAGCACTTAACCATTTGCAACACCTAGAGACTCCTAATGGGAATAGTTTTCTTTTTATTTTATGTGTATTTATATGCATAAATTAATGTAAACTAATTGTAAAAATAATAAATACATAAGTAAAAGTAAATATATAAAAAAATTAGAACCACTTTTAATTTATCATTCTATCTATAACATTCTGGTTTTGCCTTCTGAACCTCTTTAAAACCAAAGCCATTCATGATTAACAGCAAATGTTTTTACAGAATTTTTTGTTGTTTTATACAAATTGTTTTGTAACCTACTTTTATCACTTAATGTAGCGTGAACATCTTTTTGACTCGGGTTGTTTTCTCAGTTACTAGTCACTGAACCACAGTCTCCTTTTCCTGTAATAGTACAGTAGAGTGGGATTTCTAGTGACTTTGTATTCAACATTCATGCATAGAGATTTAATGATGCCTACGATAGTTCCAGGAGCTCTGGTGGTGTAGTGATTAAAGCACTTGGTTGCTAACCTAAAAGATAGATGGTTCAGACCTACCTGCTACCCTGGAAGAAAGATGGGGCAGTCTCCTTCCATAAAAATTTACAGCCCTGGAAACCCAGTGGGGGTCACTATGAGTCAGAGTCAACTCGATGGCGGTGGCTTTGGATTTGGTTTTGGTTTTGGATGATGATACCAGGCACTGTGCTAGATTCTGGGGTATAGTACGGATAAAAAGCTGGCCTGGTCCCTCCTATTACTTTTGGTTTCTTTTTTGAATCCCTGTTGCTTGAAAGTAGACTGAGGTGGTAACTAGATTTTGTTAAGAACTCTGGACTGTCCTGGCTTTAGGTTCAAGCGCTGGGGCTGGCAGCGGGGAGTTCCATGTATACAGGCACCTGCGCCGGAGAGAGTACCAGCGACAGGACTACATGGATGCCATGGCTGAGAAGGTCAGTGAGGGAGGAGGTGGACTGAGCCTCTGGGCTTGGGCAATGCGCACTTAAGAGCCTTTAGAAAACAGTGTTTGCAGAATAGCAGTTAGAGCTGATCACGGCTTGTGTGAGAACTACCTGCTAAAGTTGGGATGGAAAACAGACATCAAACATCAAGCAAAGTCCAGGTTACTCCTCGGTCAATCTCAGCACAGCAGGTTGCTCCCATAAGGAGAGCAATGAGGCAAGGAGACTCCCACGTGGTGAAAGGGCACAGCAGGTTCTCCCCTCCCGTCCTGGCCATGGAATGGAATGGCACGCAGGATTCCCACGTACATCTCCCCCTGACTGTTTCCCTGATGTCCTCCTTGCCTTGGGCTGAATGCCAGCGCAACTCCAGTTCACTGTGTGTTTGCTGTGAACAGTGCTGTGCTTTCGCATGTCTGCTGCTTTGAGGATTTGGGTTTTCTAGCTTTAAGGCACGCATTTCTTCATGGCAGGTGTCAAATAATAATTGCTTATGTTAAGAGCTTAAGAATTACTTTAGAAATTATACTTTAAAAACTGTTTAGCTTTCTGTTACTTGTCTGGGAGGGCCAGAAACCACTCTCCTAATGCTCTTTTAAAATACCCTTTGGGACATTTCCCGTTTTATTTTGCTGATTGAATTTTCAAATGGTTTTATCCCCACCGAAACTCTTGTTTGATTTTTGTCTGGAATTGAGTTGAATTTGTAACTTAACTGGAGTGTGAATGGATGCTGTTTAGTCATCCCTCCTAGAAACCGTGTGTAGTTTTTCATTTGTTTGTTCTTTCATCTCTCGATGATGATTTGTAGAGAATTTGCATCTCTCACCACACTGGTTCAGAAGTATTTTACGTTTTTTGATAAGTGATGCTGGGTAGCCCTTTGTATTTGACAACTGGCTGTTAGTGACCAGAGTCCCTGGGTAAGTGGTGGACGTGCTTGGCTGCTGACCGGAAGGTTGGAAGTTTGAGTCCATGCTGAGGCGCCTCAGAAGAACAGCCTGGCGCCCGCTTTTGAAAAACCAGCCGCTGAAAGCCCTGTGGGGCCCAGTTCTACTCTGACCCACAGGGGGCGCTGTGAACCAGGCTCAGCTCACAGCAGCTGGTGATCCAAAGAAATACACTGACCTTTGCAGTGCTCTCCTTTATTTGCCTACCTTACTGTTAGCGAAGGAGCTCTTTTGGCATGGTGCCTAAGACATTCGACTGCTAACTGAAAGGTTGGTGGTTCAAACTCACCAGATGCTCCACGGAAGGAAGATGGGGCAGTACTTCCATGAAGATTTACCGCCTCAGAAACCCAGTGGGGGTCGCTGTGTCAGAATCAACTTGGTGGCAGTGAGTTTGGTTTGGTTTTGGTTTTAATGAAAATCAGGTATCATTTGCCTGCTTCCTTTGGATTTTCCAAATACACATCTGTCTTCTCTGACCTTGTATCTGAGGGTTAACACTTTGTCCTTAATCTTAGTACATGGACTTAAAAAGTCCTTTTCAGGCCTGATGCCTTTCATTTCCTAGAGACCTTTTGCATTTTAGAGAGATAAATGATATTTGTATGTATTTTAAGAAGAGAAAGGAAGCTCTGGTAGCGCAGTGCCTAAAGCACTTGACTGCTGACCAGAAGGCTGGTGGTTCAAACCCACCAGCCACTCCTCAGAAGGAAGATGGGGCAATCTACTTCTGTAATGATACTGCCTTGGAAACCCAAGGAAGGGTCACTGTGAGTTGGGTCCCACTCGATGGCACATAACAACAACAACAAGAGAAAGCCATTTTACTCAATTGCATTTGACTTTCTAATAATTTAGTTTTTGAAAAATCAAGACTTACATGCTATAGTGTGGAGGGAGCTTGAAGGCATCATGCTGAGTGAAATAAGCCAGTCACAAAGAACAGATGCTGTCGGAGGTCACTTACATAAAAACAGGAAAAGGCAAATTTATAGAGATCATAGTTTTGTTAGTGGTTACCAGAGGTAGGAGGGAGAGGAAAGGGGAGTTAATGGTGGTGGAAAAATGGCATTGATGAAGGGTAGGCTTGCACAGCCAATTATTGTAGTTGCTGTGAGTAAGTTGGACACCTATACGCAGCTGGACTGGCAAACGTTGTGCTGTAGATACATGTACAACAATGGGGGGAAGAAAGAGTAGCTGCTGAGGCTGCTTTTGTCCAACCAAACAGCCATGGTTTAGTCTCTTGGTTTGGAGGTTTAGGGTCATGGTCTCATGGGACATCCTGGTTAATTGGCCTAATAACGTGTTCAGTACTTCTGTTCTGCCTCCTAGTTCACTGCATAGTGTCTGGGGTTTTAAACTTGCAAGCAAACATCTGAGGCGTAACAGTGGGTCTCTACTCACCTGAAGCAGCAGAAGGAGAAGCAGGAATAGTGTTACTGGGTCCTTGTGACCCTGAGCAGGGTCTTCGCTTTCTGTTGACGAAGAATTGAACAGGAGAGGCAAAATGTGCACACGAACCAAAGGTTATTAAAGAAAGATGAGAGGGGAGGGGCTTTTGCCTAAGCTAGTCTCCAGTCTCTGTCAACAACAAAGGGTTTCCTAGGGTTTATAAAGGGTTTGGGGCAGGAATAAGGAATAGGCGGGGATTTCCGGGGAAAAGGTGGGGTTATGACAATCAGGCGCGCATGCAGGAGACAGCCAAGATGGATCCCATCGCAAAGGCTGTCCAAACAAAGAGGAAACCTGTCGCAAAGGCTGCTGAGATAGTGCCATGACTTGTTCTAGGGTGTTGTGCATACGTGATGTCTCTAGACCCTGGTTCGAGTCCCAGCAAGGGACTCCTGTTCTTGACTGCCTCTGATGGAAGGTCACTTTGCTTTTAAGTTGCATTTTACAGCATGTGCTCTGTACCTGGTGAGGTACTTGAAGGACAGCTCTGAGGTTTATCGGCATTTTACAATGGTCAAGTTTGTGGGGTCTGTTGAAATAATTTCATATCTTGCCTAAGAGTCTGGTTTGTTAATGGAAAGCAGTTCTCTGTAGGCAGCAGCAGTGTGGTGGTCTGCCACACAAAACTATTCCAAGAGTACTGAGTCAGAGGGTTGTTTGGCCTGGCTAGTCTGATTGCCTGCCGGTCTCAATACGGGGAAGATATGGAATGTATAGCTAATTGCCTCCATGAACAGCTGCCTCCTTTGCCATGAGACCAGAACCAGATGGTATCTGGCTACCGTTACTGAACATTTTGATCAAAGATTCCGTGGCAGAATCCTGGTCAAAAGGGAAAAAATGCAGAACAGAATTTCAAATTCTCATGGACTCCAGACTTTCTGGAGCCGTGGGGGGTGGATGAGTTGCTGAAACTATTGCCCTAAGATAATCTTTAAACTTTAAACCCACAATATCCCCCGAAGTCATCTTGAAACCAAACAATAGTTTAGTTTAACTGGTTAAAAAAAAAAAAAAGGATCTCCCTTGCACATTATGCTCTGAAGACCTATCTACATGGGATCAAATTGACAACAGCAACTGGAAAGTTTAGGTGGGAACCTTAGGGGGCAGTGAGATTATGTTAATGGAGGAATGACTCAGAAAAGGAGGGTGAGAAGGGTTGCCCCACTCAAAAACCTCATCAGTGTCACTAAATTGTACCTGTAGAAACTGTTGAATTGGTGTCTGCTTTGTTGTGAATATTCTCAACAACAACTAAGTAAAATTTAGGGGGGGAAACTGCATTCCTGGATTAATTGATCTTAGAGAAAAAATTACAGAATATAAAGATTGTGCAAAAAACTAATCAGATTTTATAGAAGTTCTTCCTATATTAGCAAGTAAAGTGGTTTTAAATATTCACAAAATAGGATCCTGTTTAGTGATTAAATGGCACAAACTACTGATAAATTGAACATAGTAGTTTTTAAAATATCATGCTGATCACATGAAGCCCTGCCCGGAGGACACCGTAGTACAGATTCTGTTCTGTGTTATGTGAAGTTCTAGAATAGGCAAAACTAATCCATATGAAAAAGAAATTTATAGTGGTGGTTGCATTGGGGCTGGGGGCTGTTGAAATAGGAGTTCTTTGGGAAGAGGTTTGAGGGAACGCTCTAGGGTGGTCAGGTTGTGTACTGAAGATGTGGTCGTTTTGTCTTATATAAGTATTACCTTACCAGTAAAGAACCATAAGCAAATAATAAACTCTAGTGAATGATATGCATGCTTCAATGTTTACATGTAAAATGCCCTAATCTGTGCACCTGACTTTGAGATGCATCCAAAAAACAGGATGGGTGGACAGAGAGAAGCATGCATAGGTGGATATCGATGTAATAAAATGAGTTGAGCACACGGTTAACTGTAAAGTGCAGGTGGAGGGTATGCACCGTGTAATTCTTTCATCTTTTCTGTGTTTGGAAATTTTCAAAAGAAAATGTTAAGGAAAAATACTAAACCAGAGATACAGAAGGAAATATGTATGATCTTTGTGGAATGGCCAAAATTGAGTTGAAAAAGGCCTTCTGGCGTGGGGTTAGATTGGAGTCTTTGCAGTGGTGGTTTTCCCCAGCACAGGCTTGTCCCCAGCCTTTCTCGGCTCCCAGATGGTAGTAGCTCTTCAGCTGCTGCCATTTGCTGGTGGCGACATTCTCAGTCCTTGTGGAAGTTTCAGGTGGCTTGCCACATAGCTGTACCACATCTCTGCCATGTGAGTTTGCCAGTGTCAGAAATAAACAAAGCTCTGAGTATAGAAACTATTGGAGTACTTTTATTTTTAAACTACTTCAGGGGGAGGAAATAGAGCAGGCTGTTGCCTCAAACACCAGAAATTAGTCTGATCTGTGTATGTGTGGAGATATATATATTTATGTATGTATGAATATATACATTCCTATATACATAGGAATTTGTTCTGTAAATTTTCACCCAAATATATATATGTGGTGTGTGGGTGTGTTAGAGAGAGAGATTTAGGTGAAAGTTTACAGAGCAAATTCATTTTCCATCCAACAGTTAATTCATATTTTGTTTCATAACATTGAATGCAATCCCCATAATGTAATAGCTCTCTTCCCAATTCCTCCTTGTGGTTGATTACCTTTTCCCTGTGTCCTTTTTTCCTATGCGGTCCTGCCCTCTGAGCTATCTCCCTGCGTAAACGCTGCCATTCTGATTTCCCATGGTTGCTTGAACTAAGGAGTGCACCTACCTGGTGTAAATGTTCACTTTGTACACCTGTCTATTGTTTGGTTGGAAGCCACGGGAGTGACTTCAGTTCTAGGCCTGAAGGGTGACTAGGGGCCATGGTCTCAGTTTCATATGCTTTTGAGTTGTGTTCCACGTTTTTCTCCCACTCCATCCAGGATCTCCTGTTTTGATCCCTTGCCAAGTGGTTGACAGTGGTAGCTGGCACCATCTGGTTCTGGTCTCAGTCATCTAGGTGAGGTTCTCATGGTCCAGTAGTCCCTTGGACAGACTGTTTCCATACATCTTTAGTTTTCTTCATTCTTCTTTGCTTCAGACAAGTAGAGACCCATTGTTGCATCTAGATGGCCACTTGCAAGCTTTAAAGACCCCGGTCGCTACTCACCAAAGTAGACTAAAGAACAATGTTTTTGTTGGTGAAGTTTGTATATATTGATTAAAGACTCAGAAAATGCAGAAAAATGTTTCACAAACCTTGACATCCATACAACACAAAAGATTTTGTTCAGGTGGCAGGAGACAGGCTCTGAGGGTTTTTTGTTTGTTTGTTTTGAAGTTAGAGGCAAGAGAATGCTCACCCTTTATCATTGACTGATGGGAACCGTCTCACCACTGATGGGGCGGGGTCAGCCTTTCCTGGCGGAGACCTGGCCTCAGCCAGATTGGCAGCTAGTCACGCTCTCCACGCGGTTCATGTGGTGGTGGGTTCAGCTTCCTCAGCAGCACAGAGTAAGACGTTTTCAGCCTAATTTCTAAAGAAACCAAGTCCTTTTAGGTGTAAGTGGTTTGCTTTAGTTTCTTAAAGGAAGGCTTTTCTTTTTGTTTCTTGTGTTCGGCTCTCAAAGAGTGAGCTTCGCTGCTTTGCTTCCGCATCACTCTAAACAGACCGTGCAGCCCGGGTGATGCAGACAGCAGGGCTGTGGGAGCCTTCTCCTCCCCCCTTGCCAGCTCCTGCGTTTCTGCTCCCTTGACAGGATGGCCAGGACTGGAAGAAACGCGGGGTGACATTTTGTGTCAGTCAGTATCTCTGTAGTCTACAGAGGCTTTTCTGTTGTTGGCTCCATCGGGTTGGCACCGGCTCGTGGCGAGCGTGTGTCCGTCGAGGGAAGCGCTGCCTCGCCCCGTGCCGTCTGCAGGATCGTTCGTGTGTTTGATCTGCTCTTGTGGCCTCTGGGTCAGTCCACCCAATGTGAGCTTCTCTTGTTTTCACTAACTTTTTGCTTTACCAGATAGGATGTCCATGTCTAGCAATTGGTCCTTCCTGGCGGCATGGCCAAAGAAAGCGAGCCAGAGTTTCACCATCAGAAAGAAGTCACACAAACAGAAGGGCTGTGTGTGCATAGAGACAGCTCGGGGGCCAGGAGTGCATGGAGGGAAGGACACAGGGAAGAGGTGGCTGTGGGGAGGAAGTGGGAGGGGAGCTGCTGCATGGTGGGAAATTGCAGTCAGTGTCAGGAGACGGTGTATGTGAGCTGCTGAATGGAAGGTGGATTTGCTCTAAACTGTCACCCAAATCACAATAAAATAATAATAAAAAAAAGAACACAAGAGAAAAGTAGATAATATTGCAGAAAGGATGTGGCGCTGGCATCCTCTGACCTCCTCAAACTTTACCCGGAGGAGAGAGAGTCACCATCAGGAGCATCAGCCCAACACTATCCCTGTGAGGTGCAAGTCGGACATGCCACCACCTCCAGCCTGTTTTACCAATTCTGACACCAACTGTCCCTCCCATAGCCTCTCTGCTTCTCTGCTGGGTTTGATAATTCATTGCAGTGGCCACTGACAATACTTAAAATTATGGGGTTTATTAGGGAAGCAACAGGTTATAATTCAGGATCAGGAACACTCAAAATACAGTTCTTGGATCAGGACAGCCTCCCCTCTGCCACGCCTGTATGCATGCCTCTCTGTGGCCCTTAGCCTCTTGGCCAGGCCTTTGCTCTGCTTGGGCAAGTGTTACAAAGCTCTGGAGACTGGCAAGCCCACAAGGGTCTCTAGATCCTGCTGCCACTCTCTGCCGTCGCAGCGTAGGGACCTCAGATCCGAGGATGCACATCACTCCTGGCTCTTCTGCTGTCTGGATGGCAGGGAGATCCCCTTTCCTGCCTCTGGGAAGGCTCATTTTAAGCCTAGCAAGATGGCTAACCAGTCTACACGTTAGGGTTCCATACACATTATTTGCACAGTCCTAGCCCCACAAGGGTGCCACATACCTTATTTACCTTATTGTTAAGCTATCCAGTCCCCTTGGTGGGCTACAGAGCACCTCACATTTGCATAGTTCTACCAATTCATCTAATGGGAGTCACAAAGACCATGGCTAAGAGAGCCATACCAACTAACCGCCTGCACTACACATGTCTGTGTGTGTGTGTGTGTGTGTGTGTGTGTGTGTGGTATAGCAGATGGTGGCTGCTTTAGAGTCAGTATTCATTAACCATCGCTAGCATTGCTATTGTTGTCTGGTGCCGTCAAGCCCGTTTTAACTCCTAGTGGCCCATGTGCCAGGGTGGTACTGCCCCATGGTGTTTCCTAGGCTATAAATATTGACAGGCAGGTCACCAGGTCTTTCTCCATACAGGGTGGGAGTGAACCACCACCGGCTTTTGGTTGGCAGCCAAGTGTTTAACTGTTGCCACCAGGGCTCTTCTAGCTAGGTTTAGGTTTAGGACTTGAAAAGTCTGCAATTCTGGCCCTGCCTGTTCCATTTGATGAGCTCCAGTCACTGTGCTTGGCCCAGCTAAATAGGGACCATTGGTACCGCCTCTGCCCTCAAAGACTGGAGCGTGCTGTCTCATACCTTCTCTTTTATATTTTGTTGCACATAAGTGGTATCATCAAGTGGAGAGAGTTACTTTGCCATCAGAGAGTTATACATTGATTTCCTGCCCAGCTTGTGGGCAAATCTGCTGCAAAAGACCTCTTTAAAATGTTAAAAAGCAAACATGTCACTTTGAGGACTAAGGTGCACCTGACCCAAGTCATGATATTTTCAGTCACCTCGTATGCATGCAAAAGCTGGACAGTGAATAAGACCAAAGAAGAATTGGTGCATTTGAATTGTAGTGTTGGTATAGCGTAGTGAATATTCTGTGGACTGCCAGAAGAATGAATAAATCTATCTTGGAAGACAGCCAGAATGTACCTTAAAACCAAGGATGGTGAGACTTTACCTCACACAGCCCCTGGAGAAACACATCATGCTTGGTAAAGTAGAGGGTCAGTGAAGAAGAGGAAGACCCCCAGTGAGAGGGATTGACACAGCACCTACAACAGCAGGCTCAAACGTAACAGTGATCGTGAGCATGGCACAGGACCAGGCCGTGTTTTGTTCTGTTGTACACAGGGTTGCTGAGAGTCAGAACTAACTCAGCAGCATCTAACAGCAACTGGGGGGCAACTGGGGGAAAGTTAAAGTGCTGCAGGTAGCCCCCCCAGTGGTGTAACTTCTAGAACTTTCATACCCAGCCCAAGTGACACCCCTTACAGGCTACCCAGATCGAGGTGTATCTAAATGATGTGTTTTTTGCAGCAAAAATTGGATGCGGAGTTTCAGAAAAGACTGGAGAGGAACAAGATTGCTGCAGAGGAGCAGACTGCAAAGCGTCGGAAGAAGCGGTAAGGGCACTGCGGCATCACATGGCTATAGTAATCAGGCTCCAGGGCAGGAAGGGCAGAGTGGCCAGCTGGGGAGTGAGGTGAGTCCTTCCTGCAGCCACAAGTCCACCCGTACCAGCTGTAAAGGTCTCGGATGTTTCACCTTGTGGTAGGACACATCAGTAGAGCAGTGACTCTTCTTCCCTAGCGTTTTTCAGAGCCTCCAAAGCTTAGACATCAGCACTTAGGTGATCACCTGGATTTTGTTGCTTCCTTCACTTTATTTCAACATCATGTTTAACAAGATGCTCTAACCAAACTTCCCAGTTAGTCTCTTCCTTAAATTAGGGTCTGTGACTTCCCCAGGTGACTACATGATTATTTGGGTTGTTTGTGTGTCTGTGTATGTGTTTAATAAATTGGCCCTTCCATTTCCAGAGAGCTGATAACAGACCCTAAATATGTTGGGATGAAAAAGCACCTCCAGTCCTTCTGAGATTGCTTTAATCACCTAGGACTCCCTGGGGTTTAATCTTGATGCGAAATGGAAACAGCTTGTTCATGTTGACAGTGTTGGAGGAGCAGAATCATGAGCAGTTGTTTCCTTCACGTTGTCAGTGTAATGCTCATTCAGTGATAAATTTCTAAAGGATGCCAGCAGTGAGTGTTTATTTTCTACACTGTGCAATAAAGTGACTAAGGAGTCAATGCACTTACTGTCCATTTGCAGTCAGAAGTTAAAAGAGAAGAAGTTATTGGCAAAGAAGATGAAGCTTGAGCAAAAGAAAGAAAAAGAAGGTGAGTGGTGCTCCTTTGTCCTGACCGTGACCTTTGTCTCAGGGTTGGTCGCAGGGCATGAACGCTCAGGAAATGCTGAGGTTTAGACTTTGGGGCTGGTTGACTGGCCGCTGAGGAAGTGAGGGCTCGTTTGTACTGGGTAGGACTTCTGTAGTGTCAGAAAACCAAACTGGCATAAGCAGAAATGAACGAGCGGCCCACAGCGGCAGGTACAAGGCAGACCTCCCTTCAGGCTGGATGATAAGGAAGCTGCATGATGTCACTGGCATTTACTGTTTTCTCCCTTTGTCCCCTGGCTCCCTGTCCTCCGACAGGCTCATGCCCCCTGGTGGTTGGGAGGTGCCTACGGCTACTCCCACGCCTGCATCCAGCCTCCGCCTTGCCCAAGGGGAAAGATTAAGAGGATGTCCCAGCATGTCCAGCAGAGGCCACCTCTGATTGAGTTGCCTACCAAGTCAGTTAAGAATGCTTTAGATTACGAGGAACTGAAAACTCAGCTGTCAGTCCTTAAACAAAGAGGAGTTCATTTTTCTAATATAACGAGCTCTGTGTTGGGGGGGCGGGGGGGCTCAACCACTTAGCAGTGTCAGGCCAGCATCTCTGATGTTCCCTTGGCCTTTACCCTGTGGTAGGAGGTGACCGCTGCAGCTCCTGGCATCATACCTATGTTCGAAGCAGGAAGAAGTGTTTTCACTGCTTCCCCCGAAGCACCCAAACCCAGCATATGTTACCGTATGTCTCATTGACCAGTACTGGGTCACTTGGTTAGGTGAACAGAAAACAAGATTGTCATGACTGCCTTAAATCTGCCATGATCATCTCTGGGAGCTGGGTGCATTACCCTCTGGACAAAATTGGGGTTCTGGTAACAAGGAGGAGTGGGTCAGCATCTCACTGTGCTGCCACCCCTGTCCTCCTCTGAACCCACCAGAAGGCCAGGGATGCCATCCACTCCCCAGGAGCCCATAGGGTGAGAATAAGGAAGGGAGGGGGCCCAGATAGGGAGAGGGCCAAGGAAAATAGCAACTGTCCAACCACATTACTGAATCAGCAGCTGTTCCCTGATTGGCTAGACTTGGTTCCTGGGTAAATGAGTATGATTTTTGGTGTTAAGAGAAGGTGACTTTCATTGACATCCTGAAATATGATTGGCCCCTTCCAGAAGCGTTTCGTTAGGAGTTGGACATTTCCTGCGTGGCGCACTGTGGTTTTAGACCGTTCCTCACCTTTTCCTAGAAGAAATTATTTTACACAGCTCAAGTGTGACTCATCGTGCCTGCCCTCCCCTCCAGCATAATGCTCATGGGAATAGGGACGTATTGGGGCCGAGAAGAGGAGGACTGGGCACGGGAGCCAGGCTCCTGTTCTTTTGAGGGGAGACTAGCTTGGACTGGTGGGCTGCGGGTAGTCCGACCTTCCCTCTTCCTGGTTTGTTTCTGCTGTTGCTAATTGTGTGTGTAGCCACTTTCCTGAACTGTAAAGTCTGTATGATTTGTTAGCTATTGCCCCTGAAGTTTGCTCAGTTAGTTTCAAAAAACACAAACTCGCTGCCATCGAGTCGATTCTGACACATAGTGACCGCTCCTTGGGTTCCTGAGGCGGTATCTCTATGGAAGTAGATTGCTCACTCTTCCTTTTGAAGAGTGGCTGGCGGGTTTGAACCACCAACCTTCTGGTTAGCAGTCATTTAGCTTAGCAGTTAGCTAATGATTGGATAGGATTTCTTTAAATGCCTTGAATGGATAAATCTGTCTTTGCCAAAGGACTGTGTGTGTGTTGGGCCATGCTTTTACCCTCTGCAAAATCAGAAAGGAGACCCACCACCGTAGAGTTGGTTCCAACTCGTAACGACCCTGTGGAATAGGGTAGAATCCAACGCTATCAATCTTTTTTTTTTTTTTTTTTTTAATTTTTATTGTGACTTGGGTGAAAGTTTACAGAGTGAATTCATTCTCCACACAGCAGTTCGTACACATTTTGTTTCATGACATTGACTGCAGTTCCCCACAGTGTAGCAGCTCTCTTCCCACTTTCTCCCTGTAGTTTCTTCCCTGTGTCATTCTTTCCTGTGCACTCCTGCCCCCTGAGCTGTCTCCCTGTGCAAACACTGCCCTTCTGTTCTCCCACGACTGATCATTCTAAGGAGTATATCTACCTGATGTAAACGTTCACGCTGTATACCTGTCCATTGTTGGGCTGGAAGCCACAGGAGTGAGTTCAGTTCAGACCTGAAGGGTAACTAGGAGACGTAGTCTTAGGGGTCTCACCACGCTCAATCAGACCAGTAAACCTGGTCCTTTTTTTATGATACTAAGTTTTGTTCCCCATTGATCTCCTGCACTGATCCCCCCCTGAGTGGTTGACCATGGTGGCTGGGCACCATCTAGGTCTTCTGGTCTCATGGTCATGCAAGCTGAGGATCCCATGGTCTCCTGGTCCCTTGGACTAATCGTTTCCATGCGTCCTTGGTTTTCCTTCATCCTTCTTTGCTCTGGACAAGAGATCCATTTCCGAAGTTCTGAAAAACGTTGGTGCTGACAAGTTCTGCCATGTTCCCAGTGCTTTTGTGGAGGAGTAGACTGTCAGAGGTCTTTCTCGGCCTTTCCGGAAGTGTTTCCATCCGTTTGAACTTTAACTGACATGGATCACTGCATTTGCAGTGAGTTTCCTGTCGACTTCAAATGTTTGGGTCATGTTACTTACTTATTCTGACAACCTCTTTTTGTTGAAGGTTTGGATTTAGGTCTGTCATTTTATTTTTCCTGTTTTGTTTGTTTCCTCTGTGTTGTTGTCTCTGTTTCCCCTTCCTGCCTTCTTTTGGGATTATTTGAGGGCTGAATTTTTTCATTCTCAAAGCTTGAATTCACACTTACGTGATCAGAGCTGTCTGAAGGCAGGTGTGAGCCATGCGGCTTTACAGAGAGAATAAACCTTAAATCACTAGTCATTTTAAGCATAAACTCACCCTAAAATGGAAAGGACTCTTTAAAAGATGGGTTGTGAGTTATCTTGGGATATTTGTATGTACTAAGGAAATGTAAATCTGATGAGTAACATTTGGATTGATTTTAAATCATTTGTTATTGTTGTTGTTATGTGCCTTTTTAGCATCAAAAAATGTCTACATCTTGCTTTATACTTTTTTCTGCATGTTTTTTATTTTTTTATTTTTTAGGGAAAAAAAATGTCATTTTAAATGGAATTCAGTCCACAACATTATGAACGTTCTCTGATGCAGTAGCAGCTCCCAGAGAGCTGTCAATCTACTGTGTTTGTTTCATATCTTGTAACAACTGTTACCTTTTTTTGTTTAATGGTTTTATTGTAAAAAATACATCTATGTAAATGTATGTCCATATATTAAAAAAACGAAAGTTGTCGTTTTGACATTTTTTTACATATACGATTCAGTGACATTGATTATGTTCATCATGTTGTCCAGACATCACCCCTGTCCGTTTTCCCGTTCTTCCACCGCTATCAGCAGAAACTCAGGAAGAGTCCTCTTTGTCCTCCCTCCCATCCCTGGTCACTGATACTGAACTTGGTCTTTATACATTTGCCTGTTTCATGGTGAAATCACACTTGTCCTTTGTGACTAACTTTAACTCAGCATTGTGTTTTCAAGATGTGTCAGAACATCACTTCTGTTTAGGGCCGAGTGATACTCCACTGTGTGGATGGACCACATTTTGCTTATCTGTGCATCAGTTGATGGGCGTTTCAGTGGTCCCCACCTCGTGGCTGTGGTGAGCACTGTTGTCCTGAACACTGTGTACGTGTGTCTGCTTTCCAGCATCCAGTCCTCTTCCGTGTATCCATAGGAGTGGGATTGCTGGGCCGTATGGTAGTCCCGTTTCTAACTTTGTTTTCTGTAACAGCAGTGCCATTTTAAGTTGCCACCAGCAATGGATGAGAGATCCAGTTTCTCTGCATGCGCCCCAACAGCCGTTATTTTCTGGTTTGTCATTATAACCATTTGAGTGATGTAGGGAGTGGTATCTCCTGTGGTTTTGATTTTTGACGTCCCTGATGACGGGGAGCATCTCGCCATGTGCTTGTCAGTACTGACTCTTCTTGGTGTTGGTTTGTGATCATAACCGTTCAGGGGTGGGAGGACAGTGGTATCTCCTGTGGTTTGATTTTTGATCTCCCTGATGACTGATGATGAGGAGCCTTTCACCGTGTGCTTGTTGGTACTGTCTCTTAGAGTTGGTTTTGTTGGTTTGGTTTAATGGTTGCTCTAAAGAACAGTATATTAACCAGGGAGTTACCATGTCTGTTGCTTTTCCTTCATTCTTGGTGTTTGGAACTTCCCACTGTACTATTTCCCTTAAGTCTGTCCTTGGTCATTAACTTAGAACAGGTCTGCCAGTTACGCGTTTTCTTTGTTCCTTCAAAGGCACATTTAACACCTTCATTACTGAAGGACAGCCTCACTGGACAGGGGATTCCGGGTGGCAGTTCTTTTCTCTGAGCTCCTCAGAATGTTGTTCCCCTTCACGTGGCCTCCCTGGTTTCTGATGAGAAATTTGCAGTTGTTTGAGTCATTCTCTCATCATCGTTGTTCTCTGGCTGCTTTGAGGCCTCTTTCTCTGTGGATTTCAGCACTTTGGTTGTGGTGTGTGTTAAGGTGGCTTTCTGTGAGCAGTTTATACTGTTTGGAGTGAAGCTGAGCTCCTTGAATCTCTGAGTGTATGTCTCCAGCCTTCTTATGTCTTCTGTTTCTTTGCTGCTGTTGTCAGTGTTGCAGTTCACTTCAAGAGTGTCCATCTTTACTTCTTGAGAAAAAAGTGTAAAGAGCTGTTTGACGTATTTGTCTATGCTTCAGCCTGTCTTGGTCATCTCAGCATTTGCGTTGGTTGCCTGTATTTTCCCACACACATTGAGATTTTCCAAATTATTCGTGTGCCAAATAATTTTCTGTCCTGGACATTTTTAATTGTATCCTGAGGCCCTGGTCTTGTTTAAACTCTGTGGAGAATGTTATTTATTTTAACAAGCAGTCAACCCAGTTGCATTCAGGACACAAGTCCTGACCAGCCTTCGGTGGATTGTGGTTCCCATGTCAGTTCTGTTTTCAGAGCTGCTCCTTGCCGTCTGGATGGGTCGTGCATGGCATCGCCCAGGGGCCAGGCTGAGCTT
Organism: Orycteropus afer afer; assembly: GCF_000298275.1. Lineage (NCBI taxonomy): Eukaryota > Metazoa > Chordata > Mammalia > Tubulidentata > Orycteropodidae > Orycteropus > Orycteropus afer. Next base: position 1,507,705 of record NW_006921593.1, read on the forward strand.
AGTTCTGTGAGTTCAGTTCCCGTACAGAGTGATTTGGGCCAGACCCACGCATGTGCTGCTCTTGGTCCCAGGGGTTCACACACAGCTTTCCAGGATCTCTTTTCCAATCTCTCCCTCTCCATGATCTCCCCTTTACATTTTGGTTTCCCGGGGCTCCCCTTTTTAGAAAACCGGGGCTTTAGTTACACCATTCTGCAAGTCCCTGCATCTGTGCCTGTAGCCAGGGTCGAGCAATGGGAAGAGAAAAGAAAAAGCAGCAGGAACTTGACTCACCATCTTGGGACCACAGCTCCTCTGATCAGAGAGAAATGTTTCTGTCCTTCAAAGCTAACAGTGCCTTTAGGTCCCTGCTGCCACTGGTGACCACAGCAAGGTTCCTGGGAGCTAGGGTCTGAGCAGAAGGAACGTCAGGGGCCCTTTTCTCACCGTTGAACCAGACCAGAAGGCTTCTCCTGGTGCTCTGTCCGTGGCTGGTCCCCACTTCTGGGTTTTGGGTCCCCTGGAGTCTGGGATGGAGGATATTAGAGGAGAAAGTGACGAGGCAGGAAGCTCACTGCCGCTCTGTGGCACTTTCTCCCCAGTCTGCCTGTTACCATTTACTTTTTGGAGTGAGTCCTTCAGTAGCTGCTCCATGGTTAGGAACGTTGGGCCAGGACGGGCTGGGGCAGAGTCCTCCAGCGTCCACAGAGATGTCCGCCTAGGCCGATGCTGACCTGTTCATGAAAGCTCATTGGGTGGATTCATTCTCCACCTGAGAAGCAGCCGAGGAGCTTTGGTGGCACTGTGGTTAAGACATCAGGCTGCTGACCCAAAGGTTGGCAGTTCAAACCCACCAGCCACTCCATGGGAGAAAGATGAGGCAGTCTGCTTCCGTAAGGATTTGCAGCCTTGGAAACCCCACGAGATGGTTCTGCTCTGTCCTGTGAGGTCACTGTGAGTTGGAATCGACTCAGTGGCAGCGGGTAAGGAGCAGCCCGACTCATTCTCTTGTTCTTCGCACCCACAGAGGTGTCAGACGACTTCAGAGGAAGTCTGCGGTAATTGAATAAACCTAAGCTCTGGGCTCAGCTCCCACTCTGCCTCACTCTGACCTTAGCCACATGGCTTCCCTTCTTTGTGAGTGAATTTTTTTTTAACTTGTAAAATGATGAGCTTGTCTTTCAGTAAATCTAATACTGCAATTTGGTGACTTTGTCAGATACTCTGCTGGCATTAAGATGGACTGTGTTTGGGGTGTCCCTCCCTGGTAAACCGAAGAACTCCTAGAAGAGGAAGCTAGGTCAGTCTGCTGTGAGGCTGACCTTAGTGAGCTTGTACCACTGGCTGGAACCGCATAGTCACTTTGTAGTAATCGGTTCTTGCGTCGAAGGAGATGATGGCAGCATCAGAGCTAGGATTTCTTAAATGCCCCTTTCAGCCCCTTTTAGACATTAGGCACTGTGGTCACACGGCCTTCCGTCTCCTTTCTTTAATTTTCCCAAGGCTGTGAAGAGGTTCCAAGTTTTAGTGCTTCCAGGTCCGTTTCATGTGGGCCCTCCCGCTTGCTGCCCGCCTTCTTGTCCTCTCACTGCGTCTCGCACCTTTCTGGGCCCGCCCCTGTGTCCTCTCACTGCATCTCCCGCCTTGAGCTAGTTCTGCTCACCAGGTAGACGCTGCTCTTGCTACTTCATGGCGTCCGTCATTGTAGCTCAGTGGTTTCCAGACTGAGGGTGTGAGCCTTTAATCACTGGGTCAGGAATCAGTGTCGAGGTTGCAGCCTTCTTTCTTTTAATGAAAATAGACTAGAAAATATCTGAGTGTCTCACGTGTAGCAAGAATAGTGCGTTTGGTGAAATTTTCTCTCTGTTTCTCTGGGGGGTGTGGGCTGCAGTCGACAGCTGTGGGAACCACTGGTATAGAGCTGGCCTGCTCTGCACTTACCTGTGAAGCTAATGCCTATACATTTAAGAAATGATCAACTCTACGTGCCGATGGATGCTTCATACCAGGCAGCAGAAAGGAGCACGCTGTGAGAGTAACTGGCTTTTCCCACGCCTTCTCGGTTTCCCTCCATGGTTTTCACATTGTGACAGTGTGTAGATTTTGCAGTTGTCTAGTTGAAATAGAACTGTGATGTGGTGACACCAGTCGTGCCACAAGGTGGCTTCTGCGCACCTCTGGGTTCTTGGGCTTGGAGGCTTGCAGATCACTCGGTGTCCTGACCTCTTGGCTCTTCTTCTGAAACAGGGTCTAGGGCAGCCAGGAGTTCCATCCTCTTACTGGGGAGGAAGGGGGCCCACTTGTTTTCCACACTGGTCCAGTAACTCGGTGAGGAGACCCTGCAGTGTGGGATTGCTGTCTGAGCGACACCACTGGACGGCATGAAGCCAGTTCAGATTATTACGAAGCCTTGAACTTGCAGATGTTACAGTCGCCGCCAGTGTTCCCTGTCCGAACATAGGCCTGTGTGCCAGGAAATCTAGGCTGTTTGCTCCCAGATACACCTGGAGCAGGATTTCTCAGCCTTAGCACTGCTGGCATCTTGGACCAGGTGACTCTGTGTTGTGAAGGGCTGACCTGTTCATTGTAGAATGTTTAACGGTATCCTGGCCTCTGCCCGCTAGAAGGCAGCAGTGGCCGCCCCCAGTCCTGACAATCTCCACACATCGCCACGTGGACCCGGTGGGGGTGGAGGGGGCACAGTTGAGAGCTACTGATCTAGAGGTGTCTGGTGCTTGGAAGGCACTCAGTACGTGTTCTGAATGTAACTGTTTGGTTTTTTATACGTATAAATGCTGTGTTGGAAAACTATCCGTATTTGTGTCTTTTGACAAAAAGGCAATCATATTCATTTTAGAAATTTTTAGAATACGCAGAGAATGATAAAGTAAAAAATAAAGTGGTCTGTAATTCTTACCAGAAATAAGTACATTTATGTGATTCCTCTGATTTCACTTTCCTCTGGTAGCGTAGTGCCTAAGGCACTTGACTGCTCCCCAGAAGGCTGGCGGTTCATACCCACCAGCCACTCCTCGGAAGGAAGGTTGGGCAATCCTACTTCCGTAGTGATACTGCCTCGGAAACCCAAGGAGGGGTCGCTATGAGTCAGGGCCGACTCAACGGCAAACAACAACAATGTAATTGAAAAGCTGTCAGGTAGATTCCGACCAGGGTGACCCCATGTGCTGCAGGGGGAGCTGCCCTCCAGAAGGTTTTCTGGCTGTGACCTTTGGAGACAGTTGCTGGCCTCTCCAAAGTGGCTCAGGGTTCGAACCACCAACTTTTGGTTAGTAGGCCAGCACTTAATCGTTTGTGCCACCCAGGGGCCTAATATAAAAATACATGTTACCACTATCTTATTTATATAAAGAAAACAAAAATCCTCACAAACTGGACTAATAAACAACATCATGATAAACGGAGAAAAGATTAAAGTTGTCAGGGATTTCATCTTACTTGCACCCACAGTCAACACCCGTGGAAGCAGCTGTCAGGAAATCAGACGTCATGTCACACTGGGCCTATCTGCTGCAGAAGCCTCTTTAAGGTGTTAAGAAGCCAAGATGTCACTTTGAAGACTAAGGTGCACCTGACCCAAGACTTATTTTCAGTCATCTCATATGCGTGTGAAAGGTAGACAATGAATAAGGAAGACCGAAGAACAATTGATGCCTTTGAATTGTGGTGTTGGTGAAGAATACTGAAAATACCTTGGACTGCCAGAAGAACGAACAAATCTGCCCTCGCAGTACACCAGGATGCTCCTTGGAAGCGAGAATGGCCAGGCTTCATCTCACCTACTTTGGTCATGTTGTCAGAACAGACCATTCCCTGGAGAAGGATATCATGCTTGGTAAAGTGGGGGGTCCGTGAGAAAGGGGAAGACCCTCCGTGAGATGGACTGACACAGTGGTTACAGCGATGGGCTCAGGTGTAACAAGGATTGTGAGGCTGGCACAGGGCCGGGAAGTGTTTGTTCCGTTGTACAGAGGGTCACTCTATTGTACATAGGGTTGGAGTCGACTCCACAGCACTTAACAATAACAACATTTATAAAAACGCCATATAATCCCATTTTTATCATGGAAGTATTTCCCCATGTCCTTACAATTCCACAGTACATGGATATTTTTTCTAGTTGAATAATTCATCTGGCCAAAGAGTTACGTGATACCTGCTTCCCTTGCACACACTGGCATTTTACCCAGTATTTCTGTGTCGGTGAATTAAACCTCAGAGTCCTGGATTTTAAAATATTATGTCAGCAGTAGTGTAACATAATGAAAATAAACAATGGAAAAACCCAATACAATCATCCCAGTAGATCCTAATGGATTGATTATCTGCCATCTGTCAGTTGTCTTTTAATCTCTTTCCGTATGCACACGTCACTTTATGTATTAAATACAGTGTGTGGGCAGTTTTCCATTCTGCTTATACGAGTATCCCCATTCCTTCATATTTTTTAGAATGGACATGCCATATTATACTTTCCCCTTTAGTAGACACTAGACTGATTTCAGTTTTTCCCTCAGGAGATACTTCCTTGCATATCATGCACCTGTCTCCCTTCCCCTTTCTGGTTATTTCCTTCAGATAAGTTTCCAGCAGTGGGAATTGGTAGCTCACAGCATAGGAAAGAACATATGGCTCTTGAAACGTGTTGCCAGGCACTTTCCAAGGGTGGTACTGGTTCTCTGCCCTCAGTGCTGTGCAGTAGTGTGCCCTTGAACCACATCCTTGCCAGCATTGACTTTGAAGTCTTCTTCCTCCATGCGTGTAAGAATGGTGCATGTCAGAGGACCTCGGGGTCTTCCTGGGGCTTAGTAAAAGCCTTACAGAAATGAAAATTCAGGTGTGGCTGGGCCACAAGAGCAGCCTCCACTTCCTGTGCGGGACACATACACACACACACACACACACACACACACACCACTCACCACCTGTTTGCAGCCTCCAGAGCTCCTTTGAGAACAGAGGTTGTGTTGTCATCCATTCTTTGTGTAAATAATAACTGTAGGTAATGTTTTTTGTGAACTGCCCCAGTGGTGAGTGCTTTTCAGGTGTTAACTCATTGACTACTCACAGCAGCCCGGAAGGCAGGCCAGATGCATATCCTCATTTGACGTACGTACGTGAAGGGCTTGAGGCACGGAGCCAGGAAGGTGCCTAGGAAGCTGCAGAGCAGGCCAGGGTTCGAGCCCGGTAGCGTGTTTCCATTGGCCAGGCACCTCCCACGAGGTTACCCTGCGGGAGCCCATCAGAAGGCTCGGAGGCCTGGTGCAGACAGAGCTGCCCGCTTCGCTGGTGGAGGCCGGTAGGTAAGGTTCCTGGAAGCAGCCCTTGCTGCCTTTCACACTGCATGCGGTTTGGAAGTGAATGTAAAACCTTGCAGTGGGTGTTTGTCTTTCCTTGCCAGTTTGGCTTTTGTTGCCTGGGCTATATGCTAATTTGGGGTGCAGGGCAGTGTATGTGGAGCCAGGCTGGAGTCTGTCTGTGGAGAGAGGCATTGTGTGGACCAGGGGTCAGGTGAGAGTAACTGCACCTTCTCAGAGGAAATCATGCCTGAGAGTGCACGTCTGATGGGATCGGGCCAACAGTAAATGAGAGTTTTTGTTGCCCTGCACTCTTGTCAGCCATTGGTATTAACTGTTTTTTGGATTTTAGCCATTCTAATAGGTGTGCAGGGAGCTTTGGTAGTGTAGTGCCTACGACACTTGACTGCTAACTGGAAGGCTGGCGGTTCATACCCACCAGCCACTCCTTAGGAGAGTTGGGCAATCTACTTCCATAGTGAGACCACCTCGGAAACCCAAGGAGGGGTCGCTATGCATCGGGGGTGTGACTCGAAGGCACGTAACAAGAAGTAGGTGTGCAGTGGTAACGCATTATTGTTTTAATTTGTGACAGTGTGCTTTGTTTATTGTTGTATCTCTAACATAAGTTCTAGTACCTGGTGGAGCTGGAGTTGAAGCCAAAGCCCACATCAACAGAGCTGCATCAGTGGGATTGGCCAGCATGGTGGGTCGCAGAGCCAGGCCGCAGGGGATCTGAGCAGAGACACTGCTCGGGGTGGGCCGTTGTCATGCCCTGTGCACAGTCATAGGGGGCTGAGTTCTGCCCCTGCACGGGCCCAGGGAGGATGCCGCTGGGCCGGTGCCCGTCGGGGGAGTGCTGCCGGCTGCCCAGCTGCTCCCACCTTGCCACGCCTCTGCCGGTGACCACTCACCAGAGGCTTCCCCTGCACCCTACCCCAGGATGCGCCTGGGGAAACTTGAGCCCCTTGCTCGGCTGTGAGACCGGAACATGGCCTGGGTGCTCGCGGTAGACGAGATGCCCGAGTGCAGGCTGGTGCACAGTTTTGACAGCAGCCTCTCAGGCACTGGGCAGGAGCTAGGCACCAGTGCCTACAGAATGAGCAGCATGTTGGCACTGTTCATTTTCAGGCAAGAAGATTCCAGCCTTCCATTGGATGGTGAAACTTAACGGCCACCTTTTCAGTACGTGACATGTGCTGCAGAGTCACCAGCAGTAAAATTGCATGAGGAAACAAACGGTCACTTACTTGCACCAAGATACCGTGAAATTCGGATGCTGGATAATCAGAAAATGTGAGATAGGCCTGAGATTAGTGGAAAATCGGTAGAGGGCATCCTATGAGTTGTATTCCATGACAGATGGCTACAGACAGAGTGCCAGCAACATGAGGGTGAGAAGTGGATCGGACGGCCCAGGAGACACTCCACAATTTCAGTGTTCCCACGTCCACGGGAATAGCTGGCAGGACACGTGCGAGCCTGTTAAACGCAGGGCTGTTTCTGTGGGTCCCGCAGAACGCCTCTCCGCTTTCACTCAGGTGAGTCAGCATCAGCCCAGCATTTCCTCCAGGAAGCACAAGTGGAAAGGAGTGCCTGTTAGGGTCCACCTTTAAAGAGAACAAGAACGGGGCATGCCTGGATCAGCTCCACTCAGCTCGCTGCCAAAGCTAGACGTTCATGCCTGGAGGAGCACGTGGGAAAGAAGGCCGACTGAGAGAAAATGGGGAAGAGAACTGCCTGTGGAAAGGAAACCTCAGTCGTCCTGTGACAGCACAGTCCTCACAGAGCGCCGTCCGTGGCTGGGTCCCCCCACCGCAGTTCTTCCCCAGATCGTCAGCGACAGGAGCGTCACAGGCCTGTGATGAACGGCAGCGGCTCACAGACCAGTTCTTATTTCTACACAAAACTGTTCTCCAGGTGCCGACTTACTAAACTGGCAAAGGAAGAGTTCGTGCACGTTGGTGGTGCTGCTGGCGGGATGCAGCTCCGTGACTCACTGAAGTCGAGGTCGGTTAGGCCCCATCAGCTCCCTGCATCTGCCGGGAGCAGCCGAGCAACACACCCTGCCAGGGCCGCAGCAGGTGCTCCAGCGTGGGTCCTGCAGTCTACGCCCAGAAATGGTTGCTCAGAAGTCGTTTGAAAAGTCGTGTGGGTGTTTAATGTACCTTGGCACCAGATTGACCACGTTTACTGACGGGGTCCCACTGGTATTCACCTTGTTAGCAGTCAGGTGCTTCAGAACTTTCAAGATAAGAATCTGATTTTCTCCACATAAAGCTGAAAATGGTGATGTAATTTTGAAGTGATGTCCAAGGTAGATTAAACTTTGTATTCGGTACCAAATCAGGTACACGCTTAGAAGTGTGTGAAGACTGAATCTAAGAAGTCTTGGGATTGGATTTTACTATATAAAATATTGTTGAGAACACAAGATGACCTTCAGACAAGCTGTGTGAGGGCAGCTCTGCTCACTGTCACTGCCATGGCCGAGTATCCCCATGAGCGGGAGCCCGTCAGCGCGCGTCCGGCTTGGAGGCCTGGTACAGACAGAGCTGCCCTCTTCGCTGGCAGAGGCCGCTAGATAAGGTTCTTGGAAGCAGCGCTTGCTGCCTTTCACTGCATGCGGTTTGGAAGTAAATGTAAAACCTTGCAGTGGGCGTTTGCCGTTCGTTGCCAGTTTGGCTTTTGTTGCCTGGGCTATATGCTAATCCGGGGCGTGGGGCAGTGTATGTGGACCCAGGGTGAAGTCCATCTGTGGGGAGGGGCACTATGCGGACCAGGGCTCGGGAGAGCAACTGCACCTTCTCAGAGGAAATCAGGCCTAAGAGTGCACATCTGATGGGATCGGGCCAGCTCAGGGACGATCAAGCCAGAAAGATGGGCTGCCTTGGTGAGAGGATCGATGTGAATCCTAATAGGCACAAAGACTTCCTTGTTTTTGTTTGTCACAATGTTAGTGAAAAACTTTCTGCTCCGGCTTCCATTTTCAGCATTGTGGGTTCTGGTTTTTTATTTTGCAGCCGTATCGCAGAACTCGTGTGGTCTTTCTCCTCCCTCCCTCCCCTCTGATCCTCCCCACTTCTGCTCTGTTTCCTAATTTTCATTTTAAACATTTTTAAAGCCCTGCCTGAGACACTGAGAATAAAACAAACAAAAAAAAAACTCACTGCCATCGAATCATTCCCACTCATAGCGACCCTTCCTTGGGTTCCCGAGGCAGTATCTCTACAGAAGTAGATTGCCCAGTCTTCCTTCTGAGGGTAGCTGGTGGGTTTGAAACGCCCGCCTTGTGGTAAGCAGTCAGATGCCTTAGGACTGCACCACCAGAGCTCCCACACTGAGAATAGGTGACCTCAAAAGACCAAGACCCACTGCCGTCGAGTCAGTTCCAACTGCGAGCAACCTGGGAGGACAGAGTAGAACTGTCCGATAGGGTTTCTGAGGCTGTCAGTCTTTGTAGAAGCAGCCTGCCTCATCTTTCTTCCATGGACCTCTGCCACCCTTTTCGGTGGCAGCCGAGCACTTTAACCACTGCCACCAGGGCTCCTGTGACCGCAGCAGGAGGCAAAGGTATCAGTGCTAGATAGCTTCTGATCTGGTGTTAATGTAGGAGGCTTCATTATCAGCCGGATGGACTTGATCCTCGAACACTAGACATCGTAAATCACGTGTCCCATGAAATCAGATCCCGAATCGATCACGGATAAAGGTTCTGGTTATTAACTAGGGGCTTTTTCTATAAAAAGAGTGCCTCTTTCACACAGCCAACTGCTTATCTGCCAGCGTACTTTCCTAAAGGATCCACTGTTTTCTCCTCCCTTCCCCCAAAGCCTTCCCACAATTCATCAACAAGCATTTTTGAAGCCTATGGGAGCTCTGGTAGCATAGTGCCTAAGGCACTTGACTGCTAATCAGAATGCTGGCGGTTCAAACCCACCAGCCACTCCTCGGAAAATGGGGCAATCTACTTCCATAGTGATACTGCCTCGGAAACCCAAGGAGGGGTCGCTATGAGTCTGGTCCGACTCGACGGCACATAACAACAAGAACAACAACAATGGCATTTAAAAAAAAAAAAATCAAGTTAATTCTGATTCACAGCGACTTTGTAGGACAGAGTAGAACTGCCCCCATTGGATTTCCAAGGCTGTAAATCTTTACGGAAGCTGATTGCCTCATCTTTGTCCTGCAGACCTGTTGGTGGGTTTGAACTTCCAGCCTGTTGGTTAGCAGCTCAGTGCATTAACCACTGCACCACTTTGGGGAAACCTTCCATTCCATTTTCATGACGGTGCATTTCTGTCCATTTGCCCAGAGTTTTGGCTTTGAATGTACTATTTGATATTCATCTTTGTCCAGAGGGAAAGAAGGGGTGATTTGAGTTTGTAAGCTCTCCCAGAAGACCAAATACAGTGGATCAAAGCTTTGACATTCTGTGATGAATTCATAAAGCAAGTTAATCACTTAATACAAAGAAGCACTGTCTCAATGTAATTCCATCTTCGGTTTGAAATATCTGTAACTCCTGTAGACCTGCTGGAAGAGAGGTCCCTTCCTCCCGGTTTCCCTGTACTTTGGCCACGTGTTTTCTATACCAGTTGCTTGGGAAGGAAGTGAACTTACCTTTTAACTTGGTTCATAGTTTTGCTCATGTGTTTAATTAACATTCCTTTTTGAGGCCTGTGGTATAGGAGACTCAATTTTTAAGGAAACTTTATGTGAAGTCTCAGGATTTATAGAACAATACATTGCCATTTAATGCTGAAACAAACAAAACCCTAGTACCTGGCAAGAGGCAAGCAGTTAATGTTGAACGTGGGTGGATTGATTTGTTGAATTTCCGACTGACTCGAACATACATGGGTCATATAGCAGACATGTAGCTTTCTCCTCATTCAGAGTGGTATTTCCAGCCCTGACAATGTGTCTCCCTCCCACACGATTCCATTCTGTTTACTGTTCAGTGACGTAATGCATTCTTGGCCCTTCCAGCCACAAGGAATACTTTGAGCCCTTCTGTGCTCTTTATCACCCCGGGGATCTAAAACAGGTCGTTCCTTCAAGGGCCACTGCATCTGTGTTTTAGGGTTTCTTTAATATCAGGATTAAAGATCAAATCTTGTGCTCTTGTCTGTTGTTCAGAGCCATGTGAGTTCTTTGAGGGGTTTAAGATGAACAGAACATGACAGAGGTAGTGAAACTTAACAGGACTGTTCTCCGTGCTCAGCTTTGGAGCCCAGGTCCTAGAGCAGAGCTTGCCGGCAGCTACGTAGGTGTTCTGCTTCCCTAGTGCCACTCTGACAAGAGTATACCACAAACGGGATGGTCTTAACAAACAGGAGTTTATTCTCTCACAGTTTGGAGGCTTTAAGTCCAAGTTCAAAGTGCCAGGCTCTAGGGGCTGGGTGAAAGCCCCTCATCCTTGGGGTCCTGCTCTGCCTCCTGCTCCTGGCCCACTAGAGGCATTTCATCACTCAGACAGGTGATGGCTGCTGAGGCTGAGAAGCCCCAAGGTTGACAAGTAAAAAGGCACAGTCTCAATGTTACCAAACCACACAGCAGACCATTAATTTAGTCCTAAGGTCAGCAGAGCATGGCAGGCTGCTTAACAATGACACGGCTACATGCAGGGTCCAAGCATGCCATGAGCTAGAGACCATTCCCAAGGCTTCTCCTTATATACAGGAAGCAGACCACATTCCCTAAGGCAACTACTCAGCTGGTTGTGGTAGATCCCACCCAGGAGTTGATTGCCAGTCTCATCATGGGGAATAACTACCGCCAACTGCCCAGCCACTCACCCAGGCCCAGCCGAGTTGACACACACAGTGAACCACCACAGTGGGGACTGGACTGCAAGCAGTGCACCAAGCCTCAGGCCACTCGCCTCTGCCTGTGTGTGACCAGTCCTCTCTGGTTGCCCCATGTGTCCTTCTCTACGTGGGCCATGACGTGAGAAGGCTTGGGGACCACTGCCCCGGAAGTCCAGGGAACACAGAGCAAGAGTCTTGACCCCTCTCCAGCACCTTGTTGGACTCCAACCATACATTTTACTCACCTGCCTCCTGGCCCCACCTCATTTTCATCTTGCCTCAGTTCCTTCTGTATTTCTGAAGGCAGGCTAGGGTGATGGTTAAGGGCAGAGGTCTAAAGACTCAGGTGGGCCATTTCTCCATCATTGGAGAAGGACATTGGCATTGCGGAAGATGAACCACCATGCCTTCCAATGTTCTGGCCAAACCTCAGATGCGGGCCCTTCCGGCCAAGCATCTGTGAATTCCTGTCATAGAGCGTCGCTGTGTCCCCGGGGTTGCAGCTCTCTCTAAGTGTGCAGTAGCAGAAAGAAGGCATATGCAGATCTGTACAGAAATTAGGATTCCATGAAGGAGTTTGAGGAGGCGAGGAAAGCTGGCGTCTTATAGAATGCAAAGTGATTTTGGAACATAAAGAACTTCTTTGGATTGAGTTCCATGAAGTTACTGACTAAAGGGTGGTCACATTGACTTCCATGAGGTCACTGACCTGTGTTCCTGTGAAACGTGACTGAGCAATCCAGGTTTGAATCCTGGGTCCTTGTCCTGCAGACATGAGACCTTGAGCAGTAAATTATGTAAGCTCTCTGAACTTCATTTTCCTCCTCTATGAAATGGACATATAACAGTGGGGCTTATCTCATAGACGCTATTAGAATTAAACCAGATGGTGGGTGTAAGGCGTAGCACAGTGCCTGGCATCGTGGGTATCCAGCACAGACTATCCTCACCTTGTGTGCTTTTGAAACGTCTCATTCTGTTGGACACGAGGTGGAGGAGGAGGAGGAAGGATGTTCTAAATGCAGTGGCATCTTGGAGAAGACGTGCCCCGTAGTGTCCCATCTGAGGGTGTGACGGTGCGTTTCACACTGCACTGGCCCTTGCTTGCTCCCACCAGGGCACTCTCTGCCTGAGCCTGTGATGAGGGCAGCACAGAGCGCAGAGTGTGAGCAGGGTGCAGGGGCGATGTGTCTGAAGGAAGGAGGCCCATTGGTGGCCAGGCCGCTGTGCCTGCAGGTGACTGCCCAGAGTGGACCGGGCTGGGCTTTGCCTTGTTACGGTTCTCACCCACCCCTGGCACCCCAGAAGAGAGTGGGGAGGAGGAGGGGGTGCTGAGAACAAGTTGTTTCTGCTCCGTGCTTTGGCCGGCTCTGCTGCATTGTGGGTACTGGCAGTTGTGCAGGGGAAACTTGGAGACCCACAGCTGCACATGGACTGTCAAGAGGAGGGCTTCTGGGCCTGTGTTTGGGAAGAGCCAGGAGGCTGGCAGATTGGTGGTGGGCGGAGCCCTCTGCTGCCCTCTTTCTGAAGCTCCATCTGCAGACTGCAGTGAGATTTGGGGTGTCAGCAGGACCATTAAAGAGCCAGGTCACCCCACCAGGCGTTTGTCAGTGACGCAGGCCAGATGAAAGGCACTGAGACCTGATTCACGGGCCATCGGGGTCCCTGGTGGGTTGCTGGACCTTTTGGTAGGACGGGTCCATTCGGCAGAGTGGTGGTAGATCAATTCTGTGACCAGCTCCCTGGGGGAGTGGTTGGGGCCGGATGGGAGGTGAGGACTGCCTTTGGCTCCTCCTCGATGTATGATTAGTTCCTAATTCTCCCCCTAATTAAAAAAATAATAATCTTTATCTCTGAATGGAGCTCTGGTGGCAAAGTGCCTAAGGCATCTGACTGCTAACCAGAAGTTGGGGGTTCAAACCCACCAGCCACTCTATAGAAGGCAGACTGGGCAATCTACTTCCCTGGAGATTTACCACCTTGGAAAGCCATTGGGGGTCACTGTGAGTCGGAATCAACTCAGTGGCAGTGTGTTTGGTTTGGTTTTTCATTATCTCTGAGTGAGTCCCTGGGTGGCACAGTTGAACACTCAACTACCAGCCGGAAGGTTGACGGTTAGAACCCACCCCGAGGCACCTCAAAAGAAAGCCCTGGCCATCTCCTTCAAAAAAAGTCAACCATTGAGACACACAGTGGGGTCCACTCAGTCTCTCAGGGGACATCCTACCCTGAGACGCACAGTGGGGGTCCACTCAGTCTCTCAGGGGACATCCTGCCCTGACACACAGTGGGGTCCACTCAGTCCCTCACGGGACATCCTGCCCTGACACACAGTGGGGTTCACTCCGTCTCTCAGGGGACATCCTGCCCTGACACACAGTGGGGTCCACTCAGTGGCACCTGGCTTGGTTGTTTTCTTGTTTCTCCTCGGAGTGAATTCCTGTGTATATGATCTGAATGTCGTGTGGTTACAGGATCCAGTCAGTGCCAGGAGCAGCAGTCCAGTAGCCCTGAGGAAGCGTCTGGAACAGAGGAGGAGGAAGAGGAGGAGCCCAGCTTCATCATGAGGCGATGACCGTGTGTGCCACAGCAGCGCGTTCTGTGACTGGGGCCTGAGACCTCATAGGTGGCCAGAAGAGAAGAGTGTCGGCTGGGACTCGGCCCCCCAGGACTGGCTCAATGAGAGCAGTGTGTGCAGCGCTCAGCTGGTGGGACAGACGGGGGTCTGCCGAGGGCGCTGCGTGCAGGGCTTGTCGCCGGCCCTGCTGATGGGGACGGTGTGCAGCCTCCCGCCGCTGGTGCCTGTTCACACAGCGATGAGTTTGGGGTTTGTTTCTGTGAAGGGAACTTGGATTGAGTAAAGAACAGGAACCTTTAGGTTGTGTTTGGACATTTGAGATGTTAATTACAAAAGCTGCAGGGAAGGCTGTGAAATGACACGATGGACATGGAGCCCCGAGTGCCTGTTAAACAGGCCGGACTCGCAGGAGGAAGTGGGCTCAGCTCCGGGTGACCCACTGCAGGACACCTGGCCTCCTCCAGGGGAGGGAGCAGGCTGCCTTCCCCGCAGAGGACCTGCCCCACCCAGCAGCTCCCTGACACAGGTGGATAGGGACAGCCCGGAGGAGTGTGGGAGACGCAGGGGCTGGGGCACAACCACTGGGCTGAGTGCTAGGTAGGGGGACTTGACATGGGAAAGAGGCTCTTTGGAGAACATCTGGAGACTAGAAAACTAAGCAGGTAGAGAATCCAGGGTGGGCTGAACCTGAGTAGGAGGCATGGGGAACCCTAGCCACGCCAGGTAGGGGTGGGGCTTGAATTGGCCGGAAGTAACTTCTTCATCCTGAAGTCAAATGGGATCCAGAGAGAAGAGGGGCCAGAAGAGACTCAACCTGGACCTGTGGGTGGAGCTGTCAGAGCTTCTGCTCTTCAGGGCCTTCACTCTGAGTCACATGGGTCCCAGGGTCAGAAGGGAGGGAGTGCCCCAGAGTCAGGAGGCTCGGCGAGAGGCCAGGACCCCAGCTGTGTGTGCCTGGATAGTGTAGCCTAGAGCCAGCTCCCGTGGACTGGCCCAGAGTGGAACAGGCACCTCTGGAGTGTGGGGACTGGGGACACGGGATGACTGAAGTCAGCCTTTGACCTTGGGCACTTTCACACCAGTGCTGGGAACAGAGACAGTTTCTAACCTGAGCCTTCCCTTGCTGTTTTGATTCTTTCTTCCAAGTTCCCAAGTCTGTGTTGTGCCTTTTATGGCATTTGATAATATGAAGGAAATGGTGGTTTTGAGTGACAGGAAACCGAAACACAGGTTGCTTTTTTTTCACTTCTGTAAAGTATAGATTTCCCCAGCCCCACCCTAGCCATGTGACTTCCGTGATCATACCTGCCCATTTGGTGGCTCAGGTCACAGGAGTTTTTCATTTTCAGGAAGCTGAGGTGAAGACTCGGCCCTAATAAATGAGGACGCGCCCTGGCTGTATGTTTTGAATCCAGTGTGCTTTTGTCAGGGACTGGCTGGTCAGTTTTGTGTTTTGTTTTTGCTTCTGTCTTTGAGTCTTGGCTGCCTCACTGCCCCGCATGGTATGTGCCAGTCTCTGGCTTTGTCTGCAGCCTGACTCCTGGGTGTCCCTTCAGCACTTGTCATGCCCCGAGGCCCTGTTTTGAGCCCGTTGTTGTGGCTCTTGGGTCACCTCACTGAGGGTTTTCCTTGTTCTTGCCGACCCTCTCCCCAGCAGTGTCCTGTTCTAGTGACTGGTATCTCCTGATGACGTGTTCAAAGCAAGCAGGTTGAAATCCCACCATCTTCGCTTCTGGGGAGCTTTCCGATTGTTTCTTCTGAGCCTGAGTTGCTCTTCTGGCACTTCATGCTATGGTTGGTTTTCTCTGCCCGCAGCACAGCACAAATGCATCAGTTCTTCTGTTTTCTTTTGTAGTCGTCTGACTTCTCATGGACATGAAGCAATTGAAAAGAAATGTGAATCAATAATTTCTTCTAGAAGGATCAGCACAAAGCTGGTCCCCCTGAGGCAGAGGTTGAAGGTGTCCCGCATGTCCAGCTGCTGCAGACCGCTGTGCTGCTCTCGTCTCTAACGTCTGCTGCTCCTTTTCCTCTCGGCACCCTCCTTCCTAGTTCACTGCAGTATCTCACAGAACTCAAGAACCGTCAAGGAGATGGCTGACGTGGTTGTGGGGGCTGGCAAGTCCCAAATCTGTGGGTCAGGTGTCAGGCTGGTGGTCTCTGCTGATTCACATGGTTGCAGGGGCAAATGAACCCAAACCAGCAGGTCAGATGACAGGCTACTGGCTCAGGTTCCAAGACCTGGAGGTCAGATGATGATGAGCCAGACGCAGGATCGAGAGCAAGAGAGAGAACTTCGCCAGAGCACTCACACACCATACCCTGACGGAGACCTCCCATCACTTGAGCAAGGAAGTGCAAAGGTGTGACTTGAATAAGGGTGGTAACTGAGGTAAGAATGGTGACTCCAGTCACATCCTCTAGTAAGGTGATGACTCAAGATACAGCCCACCCTAATCCTGCCTTATTCACAGAACAGACTTCTAAATGAGACCATAACCACAGGCATAGACCCTAGGATTTACTTCAGCTCACAAAATGAAGGACATTTACATAACTGCCATACCACTGAAAGTCATGGTCCAGCCAAGTTGACACATAACCTTCATCCTCACAGGTTCCATACACCTTATTTGCGTAGTCCCACCTAGTCACCGTGTGTGAGTCACAGAGACTGGCTAGCAGAGCCATATTAAGTAATTCAGTGCATCACGCCATGGCCTGGGTGAGGTGCACCTTAGTCATCAAAGTGATGTCTGCTTTTTAGAACTTTAAAGAGGTTTTCTGCAGCAGATTTGATTTCTTGACTGCTGCTTTCATGGGTGCTGATTGTTGATCCAAGTAGGATTAAATTCTTGACAGCTTCCATTTTTCTCCATTAATCATGCTGATGTTCACTGGTTCAGTTGTCAGGATTTTCTTTTTCTTTGTATTCCAAGTGTAATCCATACTGAAAGCTGTGGTCTTTGACCTTCCTCAGTAAGTGCCTCAAGTCATCTTTGTGTTCAGCAAGCAAAAGGTCTTTCACGTGGCCTCCTCAGACCTCTGCCCTTCCTCACTGCAGTCGGTAGCTCGTGGCGCATGGAGAAGCTGTCAGATCAACCCCTCATGCCTCCCGGCTCATCTGCCAGCCCACCCGTTGAGCCCGCGTGCTCTGCTTTCCCTCCTAGCACAGCACACAGGGGTCCCTGCCCACCCTCACCCAGTCTTTGAAGCTCCTGAGTCTCCTACCAGCAAACAGACGTGCTCTGGTGCCTCCTATCTTAAAACAAAAGCCCTTGTCTCCAACTTCTGCAACTATCATCCTGTTCCTCCCCCTTCTCAGCCAAACCTTCCCAAAGAATTCCGTTTGGCTTCCACCTCTTGTGCTCTCAGCTGAGTTTTCATCCCCACCGTTCCACTAAAGTCCTCCTTGTCAAAGAAGCCACCTTGCTAAATCCATCCCTTGACGACACTTTGTACAGTTTTTCCAGCTCTGTTGGCGTTCCTGATATACTCCCTCAGGCTTGCTGCCTGCCTTCCCCTTCCTTGCTTGTCCTCTGCTCAGACTCTGAGTGGTGGGGTGACCTGGAGCGCTCTCTTCCACCCTCTGTCAACCCTTGGACCCTGTGAGATCTCACCCGGCCCCTTCAGCAGCACGTGTCCCAGATACCATCTTCACTGGTGCTTCCTTGGTCTCTGCTTCAGCCTTCTTCCACAGCTCCAGACTCAGGGCCAGCTTTCTGCTTCATTTCTCTCCTTGCATGGTCCTCCAGCTTGGTATTCAAAAAAAAAAAAAGAACAAACTGGATTTTCACTCCCTGGGCAGGTTCCAAAGAGCCCTGGTGGTCCAGTTGTTTAGCACTTTGCTGCTAACCAGAAGGGTGGCAATTCAAACCTACCAGCGGAAAACCGTAGTGGGCCGTTCTGTTGTCACATGGGCTCACTGTGAGTCACCAGCAGCTCGGTGGCACCGAACAAGCTTGTTCCTCCACTAATCTTCGCACCTCGGTAAATGGCACCACTCTCCACAGTTGCCCAAGCAACATAGGGGTCATATGACCTTGGTTCCTTTTTCTCACCCGCCCCCACATCCGTCCATGGTAGGTCCTAGATCTCTTCACATCTTATCTCTGCTCAGGCCACATCTTATCTCTGCTTGGGCCACCCCAGTCCAGGCCTCCACCGTCTCCAGCTTGGATGAAAGTCATAGCCTCCACTCATCTTCCCGCTTCCACTCATGCCCCACCCTCCCCAAGTGCATTCTCCACCAGCTCCTGTCCCTCTCAGTGTTGAGCCCCCAGTGGTTCTCCTTACATCACAAGACCCACCATCCTGCCCCTGCCTACTTGTCCCTCCTGTCATGCTGAGCTCACTTTGGCTCCTGCCTCAGGACCTTTGCACTTGCTGACCCTGGCTGGATGCTCTGCCTCCGGCTCTGTAGTCAGGCCTCAGGTCAGATGTCACATCCTTGGAGAAGCCTTCCCAGCCACTCACTCCCCACCACTGTTCTGTTTTCTCCCACGGCACCTAGCACTTCCTGGCTTATCTGTACCCCACACACACACCAACACTCCCCACACCTGCAAACTAAAACTGTTAGACCTTCAGCACTTTGCTTGTCTTCTCCTAGCTGTTCCCCTAGTGCCCGTACAGTGCTTGAGACATACTAGATGCTCAGTAAATGTCAGTTAAATGATGGCACAAATCCCAGAGACTGGAAGCAAACAGGTCTGTTTGCGTGTACGGCAGGGAGGACTTTGAAGTTGTGTAGTTGATGACGCTCATGGGAGACGGCTAAGGCAGTGCTCCTAGCCCCGTGCGTCAGCATACCACCACCTGCAGAGCCTTCTGAAGAAAGCCAGATCCCCTGGCCATGCCTCAGAGATCTGACTCATGTGGGGCCCAAGATATGCATGGTAAGCAGGTAGGTATCCAAGGACTTTACCGGGGAGCCCCGCCTCCCCATACCTTGAGAAACATGCTCTGGAGTGTGTTCAGTACTGTTCCTGTTTCCAATTTAGTTCCTGTTTTCAACATTTACATCTTGAACAATAACAGGAACCAACTTGAGTTAGAGGAGCGAGGTGCTACTGACTTTGGAAGTAGAAATAATTTGTGCACCTTGCAGGGCTGGACCGGAGGGTGTGTGCTGCTTTTTGTAGTCACGTGACACAGGCTGTTGCATCCTTTTCCCCTTTGGAAGCTGACTTCTGTTTAGTATTTGGCATACTTGACTAAAGTGGCATGTGATTACTACGTATGAGCATGTTTCGTTAAAGGGAACACCCTCAGAAGTTAACAAGGGGCACATCTTATGAGGCAGCTTGTTTTTCTTACTCTGTAGAATGTAGCAAACGTTTTTAAGTGCTTCATCTAAAGGGTTCCAGGGAGCACCTTGTTAGGCAGGGATAATGGTGAGGAAGATAAAATCCATCCTTCAGGGAGCTCATCTGCAGGTCAGACAAGACCAATCTCGGTCCGGTACAGCTTGGGGCCTCTGACCCAGGCTCGGGGGCTAGGGAGCGCTGAGCTGAGCTCCCTCCTGGTAGTTCAGAACTGCAGGGGTGTGGTGAGAAGACAGCTCCAGCCCTGGTAAGGGGGTGGGGTGAATGAGAACAGGGACCCTGTAAGGAGCATTCACTATGCAGTGTGGGGGGCACATGTGAAAGGAACAGGTGGGAGGCTTGTGCAGTAAGGCAGACCAGGGGTGAGGGTGGCCTGAATTAGCAGAGGCATGTGGGCACAGGGAGACCTGGGGGATATTCCAGAGACACAGGAGGTAGAATTCACAGGATTTGAGAGGGAGGGGAGGATCGAGGGATGGCACCAGATCTGTGGTGTCACCCTGAGACAGGTGACCCAGGAGACAGAGCAGGTAGGGAAAGGTGATGAATTCAGCTGTGGGCATGAGGTTGAGGGGCCTTTGGGACATCTGCCACGAGGTGTCTACCAGACTGAGGGGGTCACCCCTGCTGCACACACAGCCTGGAGCAGGGGGAGCCGATGAGACCGGGCAAGTGTAGAGAGGAGACCTGAGCAACGCCCTGTGGACACCCACATCTGGGGTGCAGGCCGCACAGGAAGCACCCACACGTGGGCAAGAGTCAGGTGGGGCCACCAGGGCTGAGGAAGGAGGGGTTCCCAGTGACAAAGACTGGAAGACCCCTGGGAGTTTGCAACCTGATTTCAGTGGACTGCAGAGGGCTGAGGAGTAAGTGGAAGGCATCCTGACAGCGCTCTAGAGAAGTGTGGACATGAAGTGGTGAGAGGTGGCGGGAGGTACAAGGAGGTAAAGACGCCATCAGGAGAGAGGTTGCAGGGACCGGGCTGAAGAGGGAGGGGGAGGCTGAGAGGGAGAACATCTCAGAACGTCACAGGTGGTGGGCAGAGGACTGAGTGAGGAGAGTGGGACCCCTGGATTTAAGATTTCTGGGAGGAGCTGTGGTGGGTGTTGATGAGGACTAGGCCTTAGGAATGAGTGGCCAAGGGGACAGAACTGGCACACCCAGGGGACTAGATGCATCAACTGTACGGTCATGCAGATGCTAAGGCCTGAGGTAGAGAGGAAAGCAGGGCCCGCCTTCTTCACGGAACCAGGAAGCAGCACTGATGAGACCAGTTGGTTGATCACTGAGACCCTGAAGAAGGAGTCACTTGAAGGTCAGCCAATGAGGGAAGTAGCTCAAACTGTGGCCCAGACCTCTGGGCTGGCTGGCTCTTCCTTGCCTCCTGTGTACCCCCCACTCCACAACCTCTGCACTCCGATTGGATTGGCAACTGTCCCATCTCTCCCGTTTCAGCATGGTGCGGCCACCCTCCACCTCTTCTAGGAAAAATGCTGCACTCTCCGTGTGGCTGGGAAGCTGGCTCTGAAATGCACCGGTACCGAGACTTGCGTTTTGCTTCTGTCGGGACACGCTGGATACCTGTGCTTGGGGGTGGAGGCACTGCTCCGGGCCTAAGCAGCTCTCAAAAGGATGTGCAAAGTCAGGCTTAAAGGGCAAGACCACAACAAGCAGACGCCTGTTGCTGAAAGAACCCTCACCTCTGATGAAATTGCCATCGATTCACAAAGCGTTTTCTTCCTGTCTTCCAGTTCCTTTTCCGAAGAGCTTAAGGTCTGAAAGCCACAGCATAGGACTTGGCTCTTGACTCCTGCATGTAGGACATGCACATGGTCCCATTCCTGTAGCTGTCTGTCATGGGGGGCAGGAGTGGTGATCAGACCCTGGGGTTTTCCTGGGCCCTTAGTCTATGAGCCTAACAAGCATGCCCGGCTAGGTCAGTAGCAGGAGGGGAAAACCCGTGTAGTCATTCTCAAGTGTCCCCCTGGATGAACGGTACCATCCTGTGGCCCTTGGCCTGTGAAATGCAGTTTGAGTATAAACGGATCTGGCATGTGTAACACCCACTCTCCAACTGTCAGAAGAGCCAGGCTGACACGAGTGGAATTTTTCTTTCCTTTAGATAACTGTGTCAGCAGTGCATGCTCTTGTGACAGATGCAAAGAGCCGATGTAGGGCACGCAGCCTTGCAAGCGCGGAGGAAGGACTCCGCCGGGCCGCCTGGATCCGATGCCCCGAAGTGAACCCATTTTGCCTGGGAGTGAGCGATTTATAAACACTTCCTGAAACGAGCATTCCTGTCGTAGGATCTCCGTGGTAGCACCAGAGAGTTCACGGTTAAGGGTGAGCAGTGCCCCGCAGGAGCCAAAGCTCTAGCGAAATGGAAGGGCTTACGCAGAAACGACCTCTCTCGGTTGCTTCTGGCCTGAGCTTTGCAGTGAGACGGTCCATCCGGGGCCCGCGCGTGCCGCATTTGGGTTCAGTCCCCACCCGCCTCGCTGGGCCTGTCGGAGGGGCGTGCACCCACCTGCTCTGGGGAGTGCTGCCACAGCGCCATTGGGAACCACGGCCCTGGCACACAGCCTCACCTTCCACCCCCTCTTCCCACCCCACTCACCTCACACCTGCCCGCCCTGCAGTCTGATAACGGAGTCCCTGTTCCTGTTCCCTGCAGGGTGCGCCCTTATTTGCCCATTCCCCGCCCCTCCACCGGGCCAGGGATTGAGTTTGGGCATCCTCGGGGCTCACGGCGCCGGGAACCCAGTGATTCCCATTCTGCGTTCAGACGCACACCCCTGGGACCGGGCTGGGTTCCCCGGCCTGCACTTGCCGGTCAGACCCAGGGGTCAGAGAAAGCTCAGCCTCAAGGCGGGGCCTGGGCCCAGGGGACCCGTGCGGCTGTGAGCTCGGCCTCGCCGCCACCGCGCTCCACGGTTAAGACCAGCGGCGCCCGGCCGCGGAGGGAGGTCTTCGGTCGCCGGGGCCGCGGAGATGGGTGTGGTTCGCTGTTCCTCCCTGCCCCGCCGGGGCGTCCCCGGGCGTGCAAGGACTCGGCGGCTCCAGCCTCCGGCGCCCTGGGCTCCCCTGGAGCGCCCGCGGCGCCAGCCCCTCGGGCTGGCCGGATCACGTGGCCCGCGAGCGCCCCCGCCGGGCCCGTCACGTGACGGCGGT
>NW_006921593.1:1530236-1632711 GCF_000298275.1 Orycteropus afer afer
CCCCGCCCAGGCGGGAGCCCGGAATTGGACCCGGGAGGTTCGAGAGGGGAGCAGCTGGTTGGGGGTGGGGCAGATGGAGAAGGGTGGGACTGAGGGCGGCCAGGTGACCCCACCCCTCGCAGGATCCCCGGGCGGGTGCGGCAGGGAGACGACTTGGGTGGAGGGCAGAGGCGCGGGCTGAGTCCGGGGCCCTGCGGCCCCTGGGGCTTCCCCAGCGGAAGGGACAGAGATGCAGGTGAACGCCTCTGGGGGCTCCCCGTGGGGGCTGCAGCTCCTCCCCGTGTGCGTGTGTGTGTGTGTGTGTGTGTGTCCCCGTCCCTGTGGGGGCTGCAGCGCCTCCCCGTGTGTATGTGTGTGTGAGTATGTGTGAGTGTGTTCCCGTCCCTGTGGGGGCTGCATTGCCTCCTGTGTGTGTGTGTGTGTGTGTACGTGCCCCCGTCCCTGTGGGGGCTGCATCGTCTCCTCCGTGTGTGTGTGTGTGTGTGTGCGCGTGCCCCCGTCCCTGTGGGGGCTGCAGCGCCTCCCTGTGTGCTTGTGTGTGTGTGTGTGTGTGTGTCCCCGTCCCCGTGGGGGCTGCAGTGCCTCCTCCGTGTGTAGTGTGTGTGTGCGTGTGTGTCCCCGTCTCTGTGGGGGCTGCAGCGCCTCCCCGTGTGTGTGTGTGTGTCCCATCCCTGTGGGGGCTGCAGCATCTCCTCCGTGTGTGTGTGTGTGTGTGTGTGTGTGAGTGTGTCCCCCCGTCCCTGTGGGGGCTGCATCGCCTCCCGTGTGTGTATGTGTCGTCCCTGTGGGGGCTGCAGCGCCTCCTCCGTGTGTAGTGTGTGTGTATGTGAGAGAGAGACAGTTAGAAACAGAGGTAGGTGACCTCGGGCGTGGGAGGGTCTGCGTGGCACTCGCTCTTGCCCCAAATGTTTAAAGGAAGTCTAGTCCAACCCCAAAAACGGCCTCTTAAATGTTTCAAACGAGGCTGCCAAGAACTGCGCCTCTTGAGAGAGATGGGCCCCATTATCCCACAAGTCCCTGTTTCTCGGGCTGATGGCTCCTAATAAGCCCGGGAGCTTGAGCGTGGCTGTGGGAGTGGCTGCCTCCTGAGTGCCCCACACCGCCCCCTGCCCGTGCCCCGGAGTGGGGACCAGACGGTGCTGCAGCTGAGGCACAAGGCCTGGCACGGGGAGGGCACGGGGGTCCTTTAGGTGGACTTGAGACTCGTCCTGGGCAGCACCCCCTGGAGGAAGTGGCTTCCTTACCTTCCAGACCTGCAGCCCTGTCTAGAGACCCAGGCTCCAAGCAGACAGCCAGCCCTTCCCTTCCAGCTCTGCTCACGCTGGGGGCATCAGCAGGGCTGAGACTGTCCTGAACGCTCACCAGAGGCCCCCTTCAGACCTAGCTGCCTGAGAACCTCACTCAGTGGTGGCCCCAGGGCCCCGTCGTTAGTTGTCACCCCACCCAGCTGCCTTTTCCCCACATTGGAGGCACCATTGCCTGCCTCCCATCCTCGCAGTCAGTCAACCACTGGGCGCACGGACCAGACGGAGCAAGTGATTCCCAGATTGCTCCACTCTCCAGTTCCGTCCATGCCCCTGCGACCCCCATGCTGCCAGCAGCCTCCTTTCCACCCAGTTTTCCCAGCCCCACCTTCACAGCCAGCCTTCATGCCGTGTCCCCAGGAGGATGGGAGCCCCCAAACGTGCGCCTCAAACTCGGCTTCCTGCCTCAACCCTTGCGCACACTCAGCATCCTGTCTTTAAGGGAGGACCGCTCTTTGCTAGGGCTGGCTTCACTACCTGTGTCCTTGTTCCCTAACTACTCTCTGCTGTTGCCTGCAAGGACCTTTCCTCTGGCCAAGGCTACAGCAGCCACCCCTTTCTCCGCTCCCTCAGCCCTGCGGTGGGCAGTGAGTTCCCTGGTGGAGAGTCTCACCTCTCATCTTTGTGTGGAAGGCAGCCCTGTATTGGGACCCAGGTAGCACGGATGGAATGCAGGATGCAAGATTGGGGATGGGCGTTCTGAGGGGCCACGGGGGTATTTTTCTTGCCCTTCACCCCTGCACACCCTGAACACTGTCCGCATGATAATGGCAAAATCTGGTAGTAGGTGGGGGGCGGGGGAGAAAGTGTGTGTTTCCGATAACGCCATTTTTAATTATTTGGAGCTCACCGACAGATCGATTAGTGAGCAGCGTCCCTCTGAATCCTTCCCCTGGGAGGGGCTGTTCCGATGATTAAAGGGCCTGAGTTCAGAGCTGCTGGCTGCAGACACGGCGGGCAGGAGGCAACCACAGCTCCCAAGTTGGCATTCCGATTCATGACCTAGTAAGTTGGCACCCTCTGGCAGGACAAGAAGGGCGCAGAACCGTGCCTTTGCAGCCTGGGAACAGAACAAAGGGAAAAGCGCCCCAAAAGAGGGCCCTTTCCCCACCTCCAGGGCCCTCTCAGGGCTTAGCATTTACAGATCAAGTGGGGGGCCTTGGGGACGTTTCCTCGCCAGCCCACTCACTGCCCGCCCTGCTTCCTGGGACCCAGCAACACTGATCTGCTTGTAACAGCCTTAAGTCTGCTTTCCACGGGCCTGTGCGAGCTTGAATACAAAAGCTAATAGCCGATGCCAAGTGAGCTGCAAGGTGTCCGTGTCCTTGAAGCGCGCTCTGCAGATTAATTGGAGCGGGATCCCGGCCTGTCGCCGCCCAGGCCAGTCTGTGGGCTGCATGAGGCCGCCAGTCGCCTGTTTCAATCAGTAGAGGTTTGGGCTTAAAGTCACAAATCACCACCTCTCTGCTCTTCAGCCCACGTTATTGGCAAGCCAGATGTGTGCGTGGGGGACTCGGGGCTCCTGTGTTCATGTCCCCGTGGCACGTCCTCATCTCAGCGGGGGGACCGATTGTCATTTTGCTCACAGTCTCCGTTACAGCCTGAATGTGGCTTTTCTTCAGTTATATAACCAAGTATTTGTGAAGGTAGATGTACTGATTAAAATTGAACTTGGATCTGAGGAACTAGCAGCTACTGTTGTTGTTGTTTGCCGTCGAGTCGGCCCCGACTCATAGTGACCCCTCCTTGGGTTTCCGAGGCAGTATCACTACGGAAGCAGGATTGCCCAACCTTCCTTCCGAGGAGTGGCTGGTGGGTTTGAACTGCCAGCCTTCTGGTAAGCAGTCAGGTGCCTTAGGCACTATGCTACCGCAGCTACTTGGAGGTGTTTATTTCTTCGTCGTCACCTGGATATTGAAAAGCTGTCTTGGGTCTTTGGTGTGTTCACTTGTCCAAGCTGCACAAGAGTCCGGTAGGGTGGCAGTGTCCCTACTGGGAGATGATGAAGACAAGGTTGGAAGGAGCAGGTGTCACGCTCAGGATCCCCTAGGGACAGTTAGAGATTTGATTTAACAAGTCAAGTCCAGGTTTTGTCATTGTGGGTGCAAGCCTTTCTCTAAACGCTACAGCTTCTTGTTCCTTGAGGGCAGAAACAACTGTGGGATTTGTGGGGCACCCTGGGCCAGCCTTTGAACTCCTTCCACCCAGTGGCCCTGGGGCCACCACACCTGATTTGGAGTCTTTTTGAGGGTGGGACTAACATTGCAGAGGGAGCACCTTTGAATGTTGCGGGGATCTCTAGAGATGCATGCTGACCTGCCTCCCCTCCACATGGTCCCCACATTCTGGTTTGGGGCCTGTCACCGGGACCAGGGCCCCATCCTCATGCCTTTGGATGCCATGGCTCTCTCTGGCAGGGGATGGACAGGTCCAGCCCCCTGCCCCCAGAAGGTTAAATGGGCTTGGCTTCCGGCTTTTCCAGGCCACGGGAGCGCTCTAGGATGCCCGAGGGCACCTCTCTACTGCCCCAAGCCTGGCTCCCACCATGAGTGCCGAGCTCAATGTGCCTGTGGCCCCCTCCACGCCCGCCTGCTCTGAGCCCGGCCACAAGGGCATGGATTACCGGGACTGGGTCCGTCGCAGCTACCTGGAACTGGTCACCTCCAACCACCACTCAGTGCAGGCCCTCTCCTGGAGGAAGCTCTACCTGAGCAGGGCCAAACTGAAGGCCTCCAGCCGGACGTCCGCCCTGCTCTCGGGTTTCGCCATGGTGAGTACCGTCGCGCGGACAGTGGGAAACGCGGGCAGCCAAACAGGCCTCTGCTGCTCAGGACTCTGGCTTCAGGGAGCACGGCGTTCCCTCTGGGCTCCCTCACAGCCGAGATGGACCATTAGGAATGCCCCCCACATCCCAGCTCCTCCGAGAGACCTGCTCTTTCAACATACAGGGTTGCTGGGGGATCCAGGGTTGTCCCCATGCCCCAGCGCCCTCAGAAAGCCTCAGAAGACTCTAGCGACCCTGTTGTTATGTGCCGTTGAGTTGGCTCCAACTCATAGCAACTCCTCCTTGGGTTTCTGAGGCAGTGTCACTACGGAAGTAGATTGCCCCACCTTCCTTCCGAGGAGTGGCTGGTGGGTTTGAGCCGCCAGCCTTCTGGTTAGCAGTCAAGTGCCTTAGCCACTATGCTACCGCTACCAGAGCTCCTAGCGACCCTATAGGAAAGAATAGAACTGCCCCATAGGGTTTATAAGGCTCTAATGTGTATGGGTGCAGACTGTGTCAGCTATCTCCCATGGAGTTGCTGTGTTAGAACCCCCGATCTTTTGGTCAGCAGCCAACCACGGCACCACTGGGGTTCCTTTAGGAATGTTGGTGTGGGGATTAATTAAGTGTCTCCAGTGTCCAGTACAGAGTTTCCTGGAGAAAGGTACCCATGGCTGCTCCATCTTGGGCAACACCCAGGAATCTGGAGATGAGGAATTTGAGCAAGAACTGTGGGAGTGACTGCAGTGTTTAGTTTAGCCTGACAGTTGGGGACGCACACACTCCCCGAATGTGGCCTCTGGGTGACGAAGCAGAGCCTCGGGCCTGACGCCCACTGCCAGCTGGGACTTGCCCTCTGCGTCATCCCCGAGGACAAGAGTCAGCCTTGGGCAGAGAACCATGGAGACCTCCTGCTGATTCCAAAGCCCCCAGTCCCTCAGCCCTCCTGGCAACCGCCCGGGTGGGTGAGGCTGTCAGGATTCAGACTGAGAATGTACACGGCTGGTTCATATCACTGGGGCCACCCCTGCGTCTCTGTCATACGCTCACAGGTCCTGTTGGACTGGCAGGGATTTTTTTTTTCCTTATGTAAAAACAATTGTTTTTATTCAGCCCAAGACCTCAGTTGTCACATTGGTAGCACAGAAGGTCGAAAGTTGTGCATTGAGCCACGGTGGCTGCCCCCGTGAGCTGTCTTCTGAGTGGGCCACCCTTGGGAAGAATGAGACCCGGGAGTCAGGGAGGGAGTGACTGACATGCTGGGTGAGGCTGAGGCCATCACGGAAGGACAGTCATGTGTGTTTATGTCTGTAGTCTGAAGCTAGGCTTACTGAGGTCACGAGGGTTTATGGTTTTGTCTTTTTTAACATAATCACAGGAACGCACAATCGTTGTGCTAACTAAGGCTTGTAGTGCTTTTTTCCCATGGTTTCCATCCCATTAAAGAGACAGAGTAATTAATTAATTAATTAGCTTTAATTAGCTTAATTTTAAGGAACATGTGTGAGAAGCTTAGATGTCACAATTAAGATCAGAGCTTACTTTGTACCCATCAGAAGAATCACAATATTGCATTAAGTTCTTCTGGCCTTTTTTTTCTTTTAACCCTGAGAAGCATTGCCTTATATAATGCAGTAAGGTTCACTTCCTGTGTGGGGCCCGGGTCTGGAGGTCTCTTCCTGTCTGCAGCTGTCTTTTGAAGACGCTTTCTTCCAAATATTTGCATTTCCAAACTTAGGATCATTGTTTTCTGTAGCCAACAGGATGCTCACCAAGGTGAGGGCCTCACAGTCACTAATTAAAATGTAAAAACAAGCCCTGTCTATCAAGTGAGAGAGGCAGAACTTCTGGAGAAGAGATTCTGAGACTCAGCAGGAGCTTGGGGGTGGGGGGTGTTGGAAGTGGTCTTTGAGTGAGAATCTGATGACTGGACCAGGCAGGTCCCCCGTGTTGTCTGTCCTTGGCGTGGCAATGTCACACTTGCTAGTCACAATTCCTGCCTGCCTGCACCCCTGCCTGAGTGCCCTCTCGGGAAGGCCGCCCGCTGACATGCGCTGTGAGCTCCCCCAGCACCCAGCACGGTCAGCAGGGCAGAGAGGGCAGCCGTGGGCCACCCAGCTGGATTAGTGAACTCCCTGCTAGTCAGGCAGACGGAAATGAGTTCAGCAGTGGAGCGCCCCGGGGACGTAAGTGACAGACGCACCTGAACTCTAAGCCACCGCTGAGGAGGGCAGGGACTGGCGGGGAATATGGACAAATGAAACGAGCCCTTTGCTGGAATTGAATTGTTGGGTCCCTGGGTGGTGAATGCATTCGGCCGCTAACTGAAAGGTTGGGGGTTCGAGTTTACCCAGGTGCCCTGGAAGCAAGGCCTGGCGATCTGTTTCCCAAAACCCAGCCATTGAAAGCCCTGTGGAGCACACAGTTCCCTTCTGGCCCAGGGAGTCATGGGGAGGGTGCCCTCTGACTAGAATTGTAAGGCTGTTCCATTTTGCCTAACGGGAAGCTCACTTCTTCATGTGTATCTTTGCCCTCACACAGAGAACCAGTGATCTGAGACCCCCTCATAAAAGCTCGGCATAAACATTTCATTTTGGCCCTTTCTCCCTGTGAGGTGGAACGGAACCGCTTTCCTGATGGGCAGCAGCCTGGCCTTTCATCATCTCTGTCTCTTATCTCAGAACCCTCTTCCCTTTGCAGCATTCTTTCGTAATTATAGTTGGCACTCTGTGGTGACAAGAGCCCCAGGCCACAAGGCACTGAGAAGGGACCACCCCTTAGCCCCCGGTTTCTGTCTTTTTGGATACTTTTCAGAATGGCCCAGCAGTGAACACTGCGGATGCTGTTCAGCTTGTGGTCCATGCGGAAAACCAAACTCACTGCCGTCGAGTCAATTCGACTCACAGCCACACCTCCTTAGGTTTCCGAGGCGGTATCTCTACGGAAGTAGATTGCCCAACCCTCCTTCCGATGAGTGGCTGGTGGGTTTGAACTGCCAGCCTTCTGGTTAGCAGTCAGATGCCTTAGGGACTGTGCCACCAGAGCTCCCTGTGGTCCACTGTTGTTGTTGTTGTCGTTATGTGCCGTCGAGTCACACCCAACTCATAGTGACCCCTCCTTGGGTTTCCGAGGCAGTATCACTACGGAAGTAGATTGCCCCATCCTCCTTTCGAGGAGTGGCAGGTGGGTTTGAACCGCCAGCCTTCTGGTTAGCAGTCAAGTGCCTTAGCCACTATGCTACCTGCTTTATCTTCTTTTTATTTACCAGATGTTTCATTTCACAAGGTTGTTCAGATCTAGGATGCACCCGGTGGGTAGAAAAGCCTTCCTCTGGCTTTGCTCTTTCCGCATCTCACCCCCCTTCTTGCCTCCTTGGATCATCTAGTTTCTCACCTTTGGGTGTCAGGGAGAAGGCTCTTGCTGCATCTTTGTGGCATGAGGCCCAGAATCCTTGCTGGGTACTAAACCCTCCACCACGCAGTCCTCAGTGCTGGGGAACAGGGCAGGGAGAGTTATTAAGGGAACTGGTAGACACGGTCTTGAGTGCTGAGCACGCTGTGAAAGCCCCTTGGGGTGTGTAGTGAGCAGGACCTGGCCTGGCTACCACAGACGGCCTCCAGATCCCTTTGTGGGTTTTCCCCCTTCATTTAAAAATAATTAAGTCCCACTAAAAAGCTTGTAACAATCGAAAACCAAAATCAAACCCATTGCCATGGAGTCAATGCTGACCCACAGCGCCCCTAGCGGACAAAGTAGGACTGCACCATAGGGTTCCCTAGGCTGCAGATCTTTCCGGAAGTGGCAGTCCTTCTCCTTCTCCTTCTCCCACAGAGCGGCTGGTGGATTCGAGCCACTGACCATTTGGTTAGCAGCTGAATGTCTTAATCGCTGCGCAACCAGAGCTCGTTTAACAAAGCAGCAGCCCCCAGCTTCGCAGCAGCCCCCAGCTTCCCAGCCGCCCTCCCCGACAGCTGTGTGGAACTCTTTCCGTTGTTTCTTCTGGCATTTGCTCTGATTTTAAATTCCAGGCTCAGCCCTCTGCCCCGCCACTCACCCCAATTTTAGACACTATCTGCCGGCATCCGGTGGCTGGCTGCTGACGGAGTGCACGCCTTCCAGCCCCGCCCCCTTCCCACAATGCCCCTCCTGCCGGTGACCCCCACTTCGGCCATGTTCATGGCTCCAGAGATGAGAGCTCGCCCTTTGGCTCTGGGCTCAGCTGAGAGCACAGCGTGGTGGGTGTGAGACCGTCTCACACCGCCCTGTCCTGCCCCGTCCCGCCCAGCCCATGTGCGGCTCCAAGGGGGGGTGCATGAGGAGCTTGTTTTTCCCTTTTGAGGGGTCGGTTTTTACTTCTTACAAGAACAGGAGCTGTTCCTCTTGGTTTAGAACTAATAATGGTAAAGGCACACAGAATGCAAAATCATGACTTTCTTGAACCCATCAGATAGCTGCTGGGGTCGAAATCCGAGCAGAACACCCCAGTGTAGGGGGCCACCCCCGTGTACGCCCCACGTTCTGTTTCAGGAAGGCAACAGAGGACAATTCTTTTTCCCCAAGCTTCTTATTTCTTTCTTTTTAAACTTTTCTTCAATGAGCTCTTTAAAAATCGATTCCGACTCACAGCGCCCCTAGAGGACAGAGTGGAACTGCCCCATAGCGTTTCCAAGGCCGTAAATCTTTACCCAGGCAAGGCTCAAACCAAACCCACTGTCCTGTGGGTGCGGACTCACAGCGCCCCTGTAGGGCAGAGTGGAACTGTCCCGTAGAGTTTCCAAGGCTGTAAATCTTTTCAGAAGCTGACTGCCTCATCCTCCTCCCTCCGAGCAGCTGGTAGATTCGAACCCTTGACCTTTTGGTTAATGGCTGAATGCCTTAACCACTGTGCCACCAGAGGGCCTTGGCTCTTCTTTAGCTAACCCAAAACAAGGAAGATTAAAGATGAGTAAACAGCGAGCAGAGGGCCCTCTGGTCACCGAGGCCCAGCACTGGGTGAGTCCCTGCCCTGCCCACTGACCCCACCCAGCAGCACTCAACTCTGCCTCTTTTTTCTTTATTTTAATTGTGGTGAAACGTATACAACATGAATCTTGCCGTTTCACCCATGTTTAGGTATATAGCCCTGCTGCTGTCAAGCCCGCCCCGACTCATAGCAACCCTTCTTGGGTTTCTGAGGCGATATCACTACAGAAGTAGATTGCCCAACCTTCCTTCCGGGAAGTGGCTGGTGGGTTTGAACCACCAGCCTTCTGGTTAGCAGTCGGATGCCTTAGGCACTATGCCACCAGAGTTCCCAGGTATAGCCCAGTGGTGTTAATTCATTGTGTGGTCATCACCCCCATGTAGCCTCCCAAACAGAACCTCTGTCCCCGTGATGCAGCCACTCCCCCAGCCCCTGCCCCTGGCGACCGCTCATCCTCTCTCCGTCTCTGCATTCACCTGTTGTAGATACTTCCAAGACACAGGTCATAGGTCTCGCTTCCTTCACGCAGCGTGACGTTTCAGCGGTCCGTCCGTGTCGTAGCATGTGTCAGGATTTGTTCCTTTGGGTGGCTGGGTCGTACCCCCATGGACGTGCCACGCGTTGACCTGTCCCCCCGCTGACGGCGTGGCTGTGCCTTCCAGGTGGCCATGGTGGAGGTGCAGCTGGAGACGCAGTACCAGTACCCGCGGCCGCTGCTCATTGCCTTCAGCGCCTGCACCACGGTGCTGGTGGCCGTGCACCTGTTCGCCCTGCTCATCAGCACGTGCATCCTGCCCAACGTGGAGGCGGTGAGCAACATCCACAACCTCAACTCCATCAGCGAGTCGCCCCACGAGCGCATGCACCCCTACATCGAGCTGGCCTGGGGCTTCTCCACCGTGCTGGGCATCCTGCTCTTCCTGGCCGAGGTGGTCCTGCTGTGCTGGATCAAGTTCCTGCCCGTGGACGCGCGGCCCCCGCCCGGCCCCCCGGCCAGCCCAGGCGGCCACACGGGCTGGCAGGCCGCCCTGGTGTCCACCATCATCATGGTGCCCGTGGGCCTCATCTTCGTGGTCTTCACCATCCACTTCTACCGCTCGCTGGTGCGGCACAAAACCGAGCGCCACAACCGGGAGATCGAGGAGCTGCACAAGCTCAAGGTGCAGCTGGATGGGCACGAGCGAAGCCTGCAGGTGGTGTAAGGACGCCGGGCGCCTGCAGGGGGAGCCAGTGGGCAGCAGAGCCGGGCGCCTGCGTCTGGGGGAATCTCGAAAAGGCCCAGTGTCGCCGAGGCCGCGTAGACACTGCCAGATAGTTCAAAACCAAAGTTTTACTCCTGTCCTAATGCTATGGCACTCAGGACAGTTTCCCTCCAAAAATGGAATTCCTCGCTCAGTCAAGAGACTCGGTTGCTAAGAGCAAAGGAGTCAAAGAAAGGCTGAGCCTTTCCGGGGTCAGAAGCACGGCCCCGGGGCTGTGGGGAAGAGAAGGGCAGCTGAGTGGGCTCGGGGTGAGCTGTTGGAACGAGTGTTGGCGGCAGGCTGAAGATGCTTGAGGGCACAGCCCGTCGGCTCCATCCCAGGAAGGGCTCTGAGCCAGTGGTGCAGGGTGATCTCGGAGACCTGCAGCCAGAGCGGGCAGCGAGCCTGGCAGGGTGCCCTGTAAGATTCGGGCCCTGCTGGGTAGCATGTCTGACCCTGTCACACGACTGTGATAGACTAGGGCTGGGATGGTGGGGTGGCCTGGCCTGGTGCCCCTTCCCAGCCCAGGCACCTACCGCCTCAGCGGCCCATGGTGTAGTATAACAGGGAGTGAGACTCCACCCTGGGGAAAGCTCTCAGGGTGAAGGCCGGGCCAGGGTGGGGGGTGCGGGTGGCGGGCATCCCACACGACACGGGTCTAAAGTGACGGAGCTCACCGAGGCGCGCTGAAGCCCACCAGGCTGGAAATCTCTCTTCCCAGCCAGCCTGGGACCCTGGCTACACTGACGCATGAGGCCACCAGGCTGGCAGACAAGCCCCGAGTCTGATGGCCTCCACCTTCAGGCCACAGAATGACCTCTGAGCTGTGTCAGCCAGCCCTCCGTGTCCCTCCCTTCTGTGCTAGCAGGAGGCCAGGAGCAGGAGGCCTGTCTGTTCCCTACTGCTCCGTCCCAGGAGAGTGAGGCAGTCTGGGGGCTTCCTGTTTGCCTGGCCTGTGGGTGGTGGAACCAGGGACCAGCCCTGGTGTAAGTCCTCCTTGTAATGACCCTGAGCCCCTCTGCAGGGAGGGTGGGGCCCCACACGGTATCCCCATTCATGGGCCTCCAGGCCTCTCATGTTTACACAGCTGTGCTCAGGGTGGGGTCCAGTGGGGTCACCAAGAGTGTCTGGTTAGCTTGAGCCCTGTTCCTGGTGGCTGCGGACACACTGCAGCACCAGCATGTGTGGGCGCTGCTGTCCCCACACGGCTTTTAAGAACCACGTTTACCACTTTTTCCAATGATTGCCTGCAGAGGGACGCCTCTTCTGTTTGTATAAGTGGGTGTCAGACAGCTCTGTTCTGTGGTCTCATTTCTACTGACAGCTCACCATCTCTGTAGGGTCTGGGCTGTCAGTGCCTTGAAGGCCTGGCTGGCCTGGTTGGGGCTTCTGGGGCTATGATACAAACCCTAACCTGTGACCGCAATGCCGAGGCCCTCGGGGGAGATGTGCTGCGCTCAGCCCGCATCCTGACACCTGTGGAGAGGCCTGTGCGTCACATCCAGTCGGGAAACGTCGTCTCCAGGGCGTGCACATCCTTTGCAGACATCTGCCTGCATGCCTGCCCTTTCCAGAAGCCCTGGTGCGACTCGTCGGGTTCAATACGTGTTTGTTTTACAAAAAGGCTTCAGTGACACAGCAGACCCGCCGGGAAGGCAGGCCCTCAGGGCCAAGGTGGCTGCTTTGCTGGGTATGGGCTCTCCCGCACAGGAAGGAAGGTCGTCACACCTGGTCAGCGGCCTGTCGGCATCAGGGTCAGAGAAGGCCACCCGGGCGGGGAGGACACCACGTACCATGTCATCTTCGCCCTCTGATGGGAAGAACAGCATTCCTGTAATTTCTTGCCTTCAGCCACAGGACTCGGCTGGCTCCCATCTCCTAGCTCTGAGGCACAGGGAAGACAGACTTTCAGTGGGAACAGAGACAGCCAAGGGGACAGGGAGCAGCAGGCAGGAGAGGCAACCTGGGGTGGGCTCCAGCGCTCCATGAGGGCTGCTGCAGCAACAAGGGGGCAGGCGGGGAAGGCGGGGAAGAGCGAGGTGCAGGCTAGACCTCTGGCTGCCGGAGGGTTCGCCTGACTCGGAAGGGTGTTGAGCACAGCGGCCTCTGCCCGGGTGAGACGGGTGGCTGCGCTGACACCACTGGGGCTTGTCTGTTTTCCTTTGAGAAGAGCCAGCCAGGTGCTCATCAGACAAGCTCCCCAGGTTCTTTCCAGGATAGAACACGCTCCCCACTTAGCACCTGCCCAGAAGTCCCAGAACCCAGTGTCTATTTTAGGAACAGCGACAGCAGAATGTATTTTTAGCGGCTTCTAGGAAGGTGTGTCTGTTGAGGCCAAAGCCACCCAAACCCCAGTGGATCAAGGGTCACGTGCAGAGGGTTCCTGGCCATGCCAATCAGTTCTACATGCCTGGGTACCATGCAGATCATGAATGGTGTACATAACCTGTCTCATGTATAGATTTTAAAAACATTGTCCTGGATTGAACCAAATAAACCGAAGCGATTACGGCTCCCTCTGCTCTCCGTGGAGTGTCCTTCCCTGCACAGCTGGCCCTGCATCCTGGAAGGGGCAGGCACTTCGGAAGCCCCCACCACCTTGTCCTAATGGCTGGCTGGTCACCAGCCGCAGTGCCCTAACAGGCCGCCCAGGCCAGTGGGGGCTGGAGAGGCAGGCACTCGGACGGCTACGCTGCAGGCTCCCTCCATGGAGGGGAGAGGGTGGGTCAGCAGTGAGCACCTCTGCCTGCTGCTCTCCTTCCCAGGCCGGGCTCTCCCTTCCCGGAAATGGAGGGGCAACCCATGTGTGCCACTGAGCCAACCAGAGCCCATCCGGACAGGGTCGGGGTGCAAGTCCCCACAGTCCCCATGAGAGGAGCCACCGAGGGGTAGGTCCTGCGGTGCCTCCTCCAACAGCAGGTTCCTGTGGCTGTAGGGCCAGTGCTGGCTGTCCCCTCGGGCAGCACACCCTTCCCACAGCCAGCGGGGCACAGGCCACCTTCTCAGAGGAGCATGTCATCCTTGATATTTTAACTTCCTGACACTTCCCCTGAGGCTCCTGGGAATCGGGGGCAAAGCTGCCGGCAGTGCCTGCACTCTGCCCGTCCTGAGGGGCCAGACTGCCCTTCAGCCCAGAAAAAGGCCTTCCCAGGCTGTGGGTGGCCCGAGAGGTCTGGGGTCGGAACAGCGCCTCGTACCAGCAAGCCCGTTGCCCGGTTTTCAAGGCCACTAGCAAGACAACACTCAGAATGGGGGCTGAGGTTTCCTTAAGGGAAAAATGGGATTAAAAAAAAAAAGACACCGACAGCCCCTTCCCCAACAGACAGGCACAAACCCACACAAACATGCGAACACACAGGTGCACACACGGGGCACAGGCACCCACGCACTGGCAGGGCGAGAGTCGTGGCTGGTGGCTCCGGACCATTTCCGCCGGAAGCCTCCCAGCAGACTCACCTCTCAACCTGGAGGCCCTGGTGGTTGAGTGGAAGGGTCCTAGGTGGTCCCCCGTGTGGGCCCAGAGATGCCTTCCAGCCCATTCAGAACCTGCTAACCCCCCTCTCCAGCCCCAGCTGTCTGCTAGGCCTCCCACAAGTTGCTCTGGGGCATGGTACCCAACTCCAGGCAGGAATGACTTGAGAATATCCGTGGACTGAACTCAGCAGCCCTTGCCCTTAGTCATGGCCGACCCAGACCTCACTGCCCGCCTCTCAGAATGGCACCAACTTCCCTGATGTCTTCCCAAAGCAGGGCGGGCTGAGGACCTTCAGCGGCGCCACCCCTTGACTTCTGTGGAATCGGGTGCTGCAGGAAGCTGCCTCAGGCCAGACAGCGCCCGGTGAGCGTGCCGTCCCGGGGCTGTACCTCCTCAGTTTGAGACTGCAGGAGGGTTAGAACCAACACACTAGCCTGCACACAATACGTCTGGTTCTGCACGAATGCATGAAGGGCTGTCCGAGATGCAGGATTAACAGACGCCAGCTACCCCCGCATGCTGATGCTGGGACCCTGACACCCGGAAGCTGGGTGTGGGTGCAGCATGGCAGCCTGCCATCTCAAAGCCCTGCCCTAGGAGCTCTGTGAATGCCCTCGCGCGGGGAGGAATCACTGCGGAGACAGCAGGTCACATCCAGGCTGACAGTCTTCATACGGTGGCTTCAAGGACTAACACGACTGCTGGCGTCACCGACTTGGCTCCAGCACTGGACTACTTCCTAGTGTGTTCTGCGGGACTGGAGAGGGGGCCACCTGCCCAAATGTCCAGCAAGCCCCGGGTTACCCCGGTGCACTGGCTACAGCAGGTTTCTTCGCCAAGTGTGTTCCCCGAGCCTTAACGTGCCTCTCGGGGGGGGGTGGGGGGGTTCAGGGAGGCGGGTTCTCCCAAATGCCCTTCCTGTGGAGCCCCTTGGTGGCGGCTCCTTGCGGGCTCCACCCAGGGACAGGGTTGCACTAAGTAAGGTCCAGCCTGTGGGGGGGCAGACACCCACCGGCCCCTCTGGAGTAGACCACCAGCCCCTCTGCTGCTCAGATGCAGCAGGGACGGCCTGCCCTGGATGCCCACTGAGCCCAGAGACACCTGGCAAGAGGCCAGATTCTTGTCACGCTCGTCTGGGAGCTCACTTCCCACCCCACCCACCAGGCAGCTGGGCCTCTGGCAGACACTTGAAACCTGAGAGCTTCTCCGCTCTCTCCCCGTGTCCTGCAGACCCACAGGTGGCTCAGCAGCTGGGTGGCTTCTTAGCAGACAGCCCACGGCCGGCCGGCAGCTCCTCCTAGCTGACAGCAACTCCCGGGTGGGCTGAGTGTGTCTGGAAGAACCAGACCCAGCCACGACCTGGACTTGGCTTTGACGGGCCGGCTCCCGCTGAGTTTGGCTCCCAGCACAAGGGCGGGGAGCGACTGTGTTTTGTTTGGAGTCCTGGCTGCTGAGGGAGAGCTGGCCACACAGGTCGAGGGCTGGCCGCACCCTGACCTCGTGGCCTGCTCCTCACCTGGTCACAGGTGCACCAGGGCAGCCAGCCTGTCCAAGTGAGCACGCCCCACAGCACCAAGAAAGCACACAACCTTGCAGCATCCTGGCAGGGGAGGAGTTTTATTTTCTTTTGAACTTTTTAACGGTATTCTTTGCAGGAGGGATGAACGGGCTCTGGGTTTCCCTGCCCTCATCACACCCCCGTGGGGTCACGACCGTGCCACAGGCTGCACGTGACTCAAAAGCTTCCCCAACACTCAGAAGCCTGAAAGAACGGGAACTTCCAGGTGTCCCCCAGTTCCTGTCCTCAATGCAGCACGCTCTCCAAACGAAGGGAACGCTGGGGAACCTCATTAAAGAAACCGATCAAGGAGAAAAGAGCTTTAAATGGTACCAAAATTATTTAAGCTCAAGTTAACCCCACTCTCTGAAAACTATGACAACCAGAACACAAGTGACCACAGCACAGGCCGACGGGGACAGACCTGAGGTGAGTTCTTGTCAACACCTGTGTGGTGTCAGAGGTCAAGCTGATTCCCTGATGAGCTGGAAACAAGCCTTTGCCGGGGGGGCCCCCCCTTTAACCCTGGTGAGAGGTCGGTCGGCCTGGCAGGCCCCACGCTGGCTCCGTCCGCGAGGCGGCTCATACAGGTCTTCCCTGGAAGGAGAGGGCGAGCTGCAGGAGCTGCTGCCCCAGGGCCTGCTGCTTCCCTCCGGAGCAGAACTCGGCTGACAGCTCCCGGAAGGTGGCGCCGACGCGGCGGGCGGTGATGTGTCTCCGGTGGATGGCATGCTGCCACTGGTGCCGTGCCGCGCCCGAGAGCACCAGCAGCGACCGGCGGGGCAAGGGGATGGCCACCTCCACGTCCTGGCACAGGATGGACCTGCTGAAGGCCAGCACACCTTCCACCAAGGGCTCCAGGGAGCCAGGAGGCGCCGGGCAGAGCAGGAGGCTGCCGGGCGCCTCGTGGCCCATGGACAGCACCGTGGAGGAGAGCAGGCTGAGGCTCACCAGCCGCTCCCCCCACAGCCAGGAGTCATCCAGGTGAGGGTCGATGGCCGAGCCCCACTCAGGGCGGTAGTCCAGGTTACACTGCTCGACGGGCCGGAAGTCCTCCAGGCCGGGGTAGAGGGCCATTCTCCGTACCACCTCCCAGCTAAAGCTGGGCAGGCCTCTGAAGCCAGCCACCCTCAGCTTCCGTTTCCGAAAGTTGACCTTAGGGCCGTAGTCCTGAAGGATGAGAACAAAAAGGTGGTGAGAAGTGGTTGCGTTTATCATGGTGTCAGCCACAGGCTGGGTCTGAAGACTGATCCAAAGACGTCAGTCTCAGTGAATGAGCTGGGCGGAAACGTGACTTCACAGTCCTGACATTCCAGCGGGGAGGCGGGCCACTGAGAAGATCTAAATACTAAATAACAGAGCAAACGTTAGTTGGCAGTAAACGCCAAGGGAAGAACCAAGCAGGAGGGGGCATAAGGTGCTGGGAGGGCTGTCTTAGCCTAGGTCTAGCAGGGCTAGAGACAAAGGGCCTGTGTCCAGGTAGCGTGTTCTGGGATGTGATCCCAAACAGTGAGGGTGTGGGTAGGTGATCAGGGAGGGAGAGAAGGCCAGTCCAGGGCTGTATCAGGAAGCAGGTCAGCCTGGGGTCAACTGAGGTTCACAACCATCAGGGAGAACACAGGAGCCAGGGATTCCAGTCACGGGTACAGGCTCCAGAGCACTGAAGTGCATGTGCACACAACGTCATGCACATGTTCACAGGAGCACTGCTCACGACAGCCTGCATGGCCATCAACAGGTGACTGGACCCAGTGGGGCACCTGCAGCAACAGAATGTTATAAAGCCATCAAAAGGAATGGAGTTCAGACACATGCTCCAACAGGAAGGCACCCTGAAAACATCATGCTAAGTGCAAGAAGGCAGACCCAAGGACCACATGTTGTATGATTCCATTCATAGTACACGCCATGTCCCAACTAGGTATATCCATAGAAAACAGGAAGTAGGTTAGTGGTTGCCATGGGCTGGAGAGGGGACAGGAGAATGGGGAATGGCTGCTACTGGATGCCGAGTTCCCGTCTGCAGTGATGGCGTGTTCTGGAGCTAGGCATTAATGGCTGGTGCACAACCTCGCAAGTGTACTAAAAGCCACTCAGGCACATGGTTGAAAAGGGGAAGTTTTATGGTGTGGGAACTACATCGAAGGATAAAATAAAAGCTTAAGAAGAAGCCTTGTAGGATGCTTTTCAGAACTGTGGCTGAGAATTGGCGAGAAGGGAGCCAGTATCCACCCCCATGAGGCTGACGTCTGGTCGACCTGGTGCTGACGTCTGCGTACTTGCAGGTTTCGCCTGCCCCAGGGTGCTGGAGCGAGTTGGCGCCTGCAGGCCACCCCGGGCAGCGCTGCAGAAAGCAGCAGTAGGGGAGAGGGTGACGTGCTCAGGGTTAGCTCTGAAGGGAGAGCTGACAGTACCTAAGGCATGTGACTGCTAACCAGAAGGTTGGCAGTTCAAACCCACCAGCCATACCATAGAAGGAAGACAGGGCAATCTACTTCCATAAAGATTTATTGTCTCAGAAACCCAGTGGGGGTTGCTATGAGTTGGAATCAAGTTGATGGCAGTGGGTTTGGTTTTTGTTTGGTTTGGAAATACAGAAAGAGCGGGAGACTGGGGAAGATGCCAGCTTTCTGGGCTGAGCAGGTGAGGGCATTTGCTGAACGGGGGCCCACTGTGGGGGTGAGGGGAGGGCCAAGCCCATTTTAGGGGCTGATGCTAAGAGCTTCTAAACACAGACAGTGTTCAGGGGCAGGGTGTTTAGGAGCAGGCCTCATGGAGCTCACCAAGGGAGGGAGCCGAGAGGGAAGAGAAGAGGCCCCAGGACTGAGCCTGAGGACACGCCACCCGAGGAGGCCTGCAGAGGAGGAAGCAGCGGCCCGAGAGGAGAGGCCGGTTGAGCAAAGAATGTGTTTGGAAGAGGAAGTTGTGACCAACTACATGGAAGCCCTGCTCTGACCACACGGGATAGAGCCTGGGAGGGTCGGGCGCAGGTCACGGAGGCCAGGCAGGGAAGCCGTGCACAAAGCTAACCCTGCAGGAGGGGGGGAAACAGCGTTGAGGAGAGCACAGGTGACGGCAGGCAGCCCCGGAGAGAGGCCTCAGCAGCAGGAGAGATGGTGGCCATCTGTGCACAGATGCAGGTGGCGTGGGACGCGGTTCTTTCTGCTCAGTGAGGCAAGGTCGTCCGCAGATGGTGTGGTGGTTATGTTTGTGTGTCAACTTGGCTGGGCCTGGTTGAGTGGCTGGGCGGCTGGTGGTAGTTATTCCCCATGAGGAGACTGGCAATCAACTCCTTGGTGGATCTACCACGAGCAGCTGGGTAGCTGCCTTTGGGTATGTGGTCTGCTTCCTGTATAGAAGGAGAAGCTTTGGGAATGGTCTCTAGCCTATGGCACGCTTGGACCCTGCATGTAGCCGTGTTGTTGCTCAGCAGCCTGCTATGCTCTGCCGACCTTGGGACTTACAATGGACTTGAGTTAATGGCCTGCCGTGTGGTTGGGTAACATCAGGACTGTGCCTTTTGATTTGTCAACCTTGGGGCTTCTCAGCCTCAGCAGCCAGCAGCTGTCTGAGTGAAGAAACATCTCTAGCTCCAGTGGGCTGGGAACAGGAGGCTGACCTGGACCCCAAGGTTGAGGGGCTTTCACCCAGCCCTTAGAGCCTGGCACTTTGAACCTGGACTTAAAGCCTCCAAATTGTAACCATAAACTCCTGTTTGTTAAGGCCTCCCGTGTGT
Organism: Orycteropus afer afer; assembly: GCF_000298275.1. Classification (NCBI taxonomy): domain Eukaryota; kingdom Metazoa; phylum Chordata; class Mammalia; order Tubulidentata; family Orycteropodidae; genus Orycteropus; species Orycteropus afer. The sequence goes on from NW_006921593.1 coordinate 1,549,278, forward strand.
GGTCTATTCTGGTCAGAGCAGCACTAGGGAACCAGAACTGATGGTGAGGAGGGTGAGGGATAGGAAAGGAGGCCCGAGAGGAGAGAAGCGGGGTGAGTGACCCCGGAGACCCAGGCTGAGAGCAGGGAGGGCGACCCTTGTTGGAGGGGGCCTGTCACAGGCTATGTGCCACACCGCTTCCCGACCAGGTCTGCGTGCAGGAGCAGGTACAGGGTGGGCAGGCGGGCGTCACCAGGCTGTGGGTCAGCAAAAGCAGCACAATGAAGTGAGGGGCGAAGGGTGAGTGGGCAGTGACTGTAGTAAGGGTCAGGGCGTTGAAGCTGGGTGAAGGAAGACGAGAGGGGTGAGGGAAGGGAAGGGCAGGATGGATGGGCTGCAGGTGCCGCTGGGGTCGAAGGTTGCAAGGTGCCAAGGAGTGAGTTGGAGAGGAGTGAACCAAGGGAGGAGGGATGGTCACGGCAAAGGGGAAGCCCAGGACCTCGAGGCCAGACGAGCAGGACACGAGCCAATGGAGAGAGAACTTCAGACGTGAAGGGAGGCCAGGGAGGTGAATCCCTCCTGACTGTCACCACCTCGAGCTAGCTCAGAAGAGGGGAACGGGGAGAAGCAGCCACGTCTGCCTTGGAGCACAGGCCACAGTGCTGTCTTGTTGGGAAGTGAACTGACTCAGTTGCCCCTCTCTTCCACACATCCCTCAGCCACCCCTCACCCTCAGTCCCAGGCCAGGGGAAGCCTGCCCACTAACGACCCTGGGGGTGTTGATGGAGGACCCGAGAGACCCACTCAGAGAGGCGGAGGAAGGTGAGCACAGGGTCTCCGAGTCGAGGAGGAGTCAGTCTCCAGGGTCCTCTCTGACCGTCGGGGCCCCCGCCTGAGTTCTGGCTGACGCACCTGCTTCCTCCGACCAGACTGCGAGAGCTTCCAGGGGTCCCGGTCCATCAGGCGCACCAGCTCAGCTTCCTCCTCCCGCGTCACAAAGTCCTCTATCAGCGTCACTCCTGGGAAGGGGAAGGCCCAGCCTTCGAAGTCAGACTCCTCGGCGCCCACAGCCCAGCCAGTGTGGGCGCAGTACATGAAACGGTCCCGTTTCTGCAGAAGAAAGACGGGGGAGCCAAAGCCATCAAAGCTTACCCCCCGGGAGCAGCCCCTGCCCCGTGGCCAGCTGCCTTTGAGGGGTCTCCAGTGGTCCATTCTTCCCTGCCTTGAATTCACTGCCACCGAGTTCATTCCGAGTCATAGTGACCCCTACTGAGTTTCCGAGGCGGTAAATCATCATGGAAGCAGACTGCCCCATCTTCCTTCCACAGAGCAACTGGAGCAACTGGTGGGTTTGAACTGCCACCCTTCTGGTTAGCAGTCAAATGCCTTAGGTACTACGCCACCTGCCTTTAAGCCTGGTGAAGTCTGGTGACGCCCATCTCTGCCCTCCAAGCTTCTCTCTCTGGCATCAGATTCAGAGCTGCCGTGCCTCTGCCCTGAGGCCGTGTGGGAAGGCCCAGGGCAGCACGAGAGAGGCACTCAACTGGGCCACTGCTCACTTTCTTCCTCTGTAAAAGGGAAGCGCAGCCTCATAGCCAAGGCAGTTCCCTCTGCTTCACAGACAGGCTGATGAGGCTCAGCCAAGTCAGAAACTGGCCCGGTGCTGCACAGCCAGGGAGCAGCCTACGAGTGTCCCCGTGTCACTACAGGGCATCTCCCGTCCTCCCGTCATGGGTGGGGGAGAGGACCTGTGTGAAAGCATCTGGCCCAGACCAGGGGCTCAAGGAGTATGTGAAACCCAACCCTGAGGACCCGGCCACGCAGAGGGAGCAGCACGTGCTGTGAGGCCACAGGGGAGAAGTCTTTCAGCAGAAGCAGGGGCTCTCAGGGTCCCGCCCTCCTCTCTTCATCTGCGAGGTGTGCAGTGAGCAGACAACCTCATGCTGCAAGGCCTTCAAGGCCCACCTCAGATTCTAAGCCGAGGGCAAGCTTTTCCAGGGCAGGCCCAGCAACGCTAACTCTAGGCTTGGCCCTTTGTGCCCACAGTGAGGCTCCTCTGATGGCAGTCTGCCCAGAGCCCCTGGTTGCCTTGGACAAGACCGTTAGATCTGCATGGTGGCCAGAAGTGCTCTCTGCCCATTCAGTCCTGTTTCCTGCCTGTCTAGGTCTCGTGGCATGACCCCTGCCCCGCAAGTCTCTTCTACTCCTACCTCCGTCTCAGCATCTGCTTCCAGGAGATCCAAAGGACGCAGTTGCTGACACCTCTCCCCTGTAGCTGTGCACCCGTGATCTCTTCTGGGCCTTCCTGGCTCCACCTCGGTTCCTCATGGGCTGCTCATGCCTGTCACCTCCGGGAGGGCCAGTTTGAGGGCCCTTCTGTCCAAGAAGACTTTTCCCCCACTTCCAAGCCATGGTGCAGCTTTCCTGGGGTCTCACCCAGGTATAGGTTTGCCTCCCTCCGCAGTGAGATTCATTGCTCAAGTGGCTTAGGATCATGCCCCACCGTGCCCACCCCAGCCAAGAGGACCACCAGCTGGAGAAGCAGGTCTGCCTCTTTGTTCAGTCCATTTCCCACCCCACGATAACCAGCTTCCCCTGGTCTTTGCTGCCCGTGCTCCACTAAGCAGACCTTCAACGTGGGCTCCTCATCACCACCCTTCCTGCCTCTCCCAGACTTCTCAGCCTCACTCCTTTTTTTCCTCTTATTCAAATCCAACTCCTTCCCAGGGGCAGCCCTGATCTCTCGGCTCTTCACTTCCTTAGCTGTCCCTCATTAACCTTCTTCCATCTCCTGGTCCTTCTTCTCCCCCACGGCCGCTGAACGCACTCAGGCCTCATCCTCAGAAGTCAACAACATCCCTACCTTGTCTCCTTCCAGGCTACAGCCCCGCCTCCTCCCTTCCTGTCCCACCCTCACGATTCCTGCATTTGCAGCCTCTGTTTCCCCCACCACCTCATTCCTCATCCCCAGCCCACATGCCCCCAGCATCTCCCCCAGGGGTCCCCACTCCATCATCTGTTACATATGTTGTCCCATCCAGTCAGCCCTGACCACTCGCCACACAACTCAGTACTGCTTCTAAACCTCTCCCTTGGCTTCCAATACATATTTCTCTTCCAGCTTTCTTAATTAAAGAGTTAGTTCATAAAGTAGCTAATATGTGGCAGATTATATGTATTACCAGCTTAATCCTCAGGCCAGCCCCAGGAGGCAGAGACTATAATGCCTCCTCTGTGTGAGGCTCAGGCCAGCGCTCACCCAGCCAGGACTACAGAGCCCATCAGAGCCTTTAGTGGGCTCTCCTCTTGTGGCTCCCACCCCCAGGGCCCCACTGCTGGCCCTCCATTCTTCTCTCACCCCACGCCCCCTCCTGAAGCTGCCTCCCGCGCTTTGGGCCGCCATCCCCTGTCTCCCAGCCCCACACTGGCCATCTCACTCACCAACTCCCACAGCCATCCAAGCTGGGATAGTGCTGGCTTCCCGGCTTCCACCCCTTAGTGCCACACCTCCCAGACTACCCCAGGAGCGTCCTGAGATTCCCACCTAACCACATCCAGCCTGCTCCGTGGCATCCCCACCCTCTACTATTCCCGGAGGAGCTCTGGTAGCCTAGTGCCTAAGGCACTTGACTGCTAACCAGAAGGCTGGCGGTTCAAACCCACCAGCTACCAGCCACTCCTCGGAAGGAAGGTTGGGCAGTCTACTTCCGTAGTGATGTTGTTGTTGTTGTTATGTGCGGTGGAGTCGGACCCGACTCGTAGAGAGCCCTCCTTGAGTTTCCGAGGCGGTATCACTACGGAAGTAGATTGCCCTATCTTCCTTCCGAGGAGTGGCTGGTGGGTTTGAACCGCCCGCCTTCTGGTTAGCAGTCAAGTGCCTTAGCCACTATGCTACCAGAGCTACCGCCTGGGAAACCCAAGGAGGGGTCGCTGTGAGCCCGACTCGATGGCACGTGACGACAACAACACTCTTCCTGTCTCGGAACTGAACTGCGATTGGGTGACACCCCACGACGAGAAGCCCTTTCTCTACACCCAAGACCACTCCTCAAAGACCTCACCTCCTCACCCCGCAACAACCCCGGGTTCCTGACACAGTTTGATCCTGGCCCGTCTCGTGGTCCATCTGGGCCTGAGTTCCCCCATAAGAAGTTTGTGGGCGCGGTCCCCCCTCCAGCCCTTACCTGCGGGGGAACCTGCCAGGACGGGTCACCACTGCGCTGTCGCTCGCAGATCAGACAAGTCCGGATGCCCTTGCAGCCGCATTCCTGAAGGACCTCGGGTGCCTCTGCCACTGTCACCGCCGCCATAGCCCCTACCGGGCAGCCAAGGCGCAGGCGCGGGACCGCGTGGATTTCTGGGAATTGTAGTCCTTGCCGCGGGGCGCTTAGTCCGCGGACCTGCTTCCTTCCGGTCTTCGCTCCAGACAGGCTCTCGAGACTCCGCTTTCTGTGCTCGGCACCCCCATGCGCCAGTACCAGGCTCCTAGAACGCTCGGGCAGCCGTTCAGGCCAGTACCGGCCACGCCTTCTCGCCATGGTCCCCCTCTCGTCGCGGTTGCTGATGCAGCGGGGCCGGCCCAAGTGTGACCGGCTTGGGAAGATCCGGAGCCTAGAGTAAGGGCTGGGATAGGTGCAAAGCTATGTCCGCATGTCCAGGGTCACATAGCCCGCCACCAGGGCTTGTCTGGGCTGCCCGGTCCTGGGTCCCCGGGGGTCGGGAAGATAGATTGGGGCCCTCCTGCACCCTCTGCCCAGCCCCCTCGGTTCGCAATCGCCCCCTCGCCAAGCGCCTTCCTCTAGTTATGAGATGGACCGGACTGCTGTTCGACCAGTGTGCGGGTTGGGTCCCCAGTGGCCTTACTGCTGAAGAGTGGAGTGCCCGGGCTGCTAGGGAGACAGAGTGGTAGAGAGGCAGTGTTGAGATAGTTAGAGAGGGCGTGAGGTGCACAGAGGAGCCCCCAAAAGTTCGGGGAAAACATCCTGGAGGGGGCCACGCTCAGCTGAGCCCTGAAGTATTGCAAGATTGCAAGTAAATAAAAGGAGACGGGGAGGCTGTGAATGCCCCAGAAATGTGAAGAGAGAAAACCTGAGGCTGGCAGGGCAGCCGGGGGCGTGGGGTGAGAGCTGCTTGGTCCCTGAACCCTCCACATCTGCCTCCCTTCCCCCCTCAACCTCAGCCTGTCAGGCCTGAAGCTGCGCTCTGAACACTTGGACCCCAAGCTCCTGTGCCGCCTAACTCAGCTGCAAGAGCTGGACCTGTCCAACAACCAGCTGGACACGCTGCCCGCCAACCTGGGCCTGACGCACCTGCGTGTCCTCCGCTGTGCTAACAACCAGCTGGGGGATGTCACTTTCTTGTGCCAGTTCCCACAGCTGGAGGAGCTTAGTTTGGAAGGCAACCCCTTCCTGACGGTGAGTGGTCACCACCCCTGGCCCAGTGCACGGGCCACCAGTCAGTTGAGCTCCGACGGGCAGCCTCTGAGCCATGGTTCCCTCATCTCCCAGGTCAGCGACAATCTGAAAGTCTCCTTTCTTCTGCCCAAGCTCCGTAAGGTCAATGGCAAGGAGGCATCTTCGACTTCCTCTCAGGTGGAGAACCTGAACCGGGAGCTGACCAGCAGGGTAAGAGGAAGCAGAGGGAGGCCTCGAGGACCGAGTGCGGTCAGACGTTCGGAGGACATTGAGGGGCTCTGCCCTTAAGTTGCTTAGCCTCACATGCAGCACCAGCCTAGTCTGAACAAGGTGCTGCCTCCTCTGAGATCTGGTGCTTGGGCCATTGCCCTTGGAGGCCCTGCCTTCTGGGTTTGCAGGCAGGAGAGGCCGGGTGATTTTCGGTGTCTTGCCATGCTTGACTTGAGTCAGTTCTTCCCCTGCTGGGGCCCTTTTGGATGTATGCGTATTGCTGGTTTGTGCAGAGGCTTCTGGGAGATGAGAAGGTTGAGCCGTTTCTGGCTATGATGAGTTTGGGGGCCGTGGTGCCTCAGGGAGGCCAGGAGAGCTGGGGTGGACTCGGCCTGGATCCAGCCCCTCTTGTACCAGGTCACTGCTTACTGGCAGAAGTTCATGGCCACCCTGGGCCCCGAGGAGGAGGCTGAGAAGATTCAGGCGGACTTTGTGAAATCTGCTGTCAGGGAAGTTCGTTACGGGCCTGAGTCCCTCAGCGAGTTCACCCAGTGGCGGGTACGTCCTCACCCTGTGGTTCAGGGAACTAGTTCTGCCACTTCCCTCCTGGTTCAGGTGGCCCCCAGCTGTCCCGGAGCTCTCGGGTCTGTGAGGGGTGGGGCTGTGGGGGGCGAGGGGTCAGGGAAGGCAGCCCCCGTGCCTGGAAAGGCCCTTTCCCAACTCCAGAAGCACATGCACCCCCTGACCAGACATCTGGGGAGGGGCTGGGGGCACTCAAGACTATGCCCAGCTTCCAGAGTGCCTGGCCCCACCCAGGTGCGGATGATCTCCGAGGAGCTGGTAGCCTCTGGTAGGACCCAGGTGCCTGAGGCAGACAACCCAAAGAGGACTGTGGAAGCCAAAGCCACCCCCGAGCCCAGGGTGAGGATGTCTCTTTGCAGCTCCCCAGTGCTCCATGTACCTGCTGCCACCACCCTGCCTGCCTAGCGAAGCCACAGGGGAGCGGGGAGTCCTGGGGATAAACATGGGTGCCAGGAGGATGTGGTCCAGCCCGCGATGGGGAGGAAGGAAGCCCCAGACGGATGGGCCAATGGCTGCAAGGATTTCAGCCCGCCCTCACGCCCTCCACAGGCCGGGCTGGCAGCCTTGAAGCGGCCCGGTGATGACCCACTCAGCCTCTCTCCCAACAAGCGGGTGTGCACCTCCCCACCAGCCCAGGTGGAAGGCAGGCCCATGGGCTCTGATGGCAGCCAGGTAGGCTAGCAAGGTGGCCGGGAGGAGGTGCAGAGGAGCCCGGCCTAGGCCAGCTGTGACTCCTCTGTCCCCACAGCCCAGCCTGCAGCTGGAGCCCCTGCATTTCCTGCAGTGTCACAGCAAGAACAACAGCCCCCGGGACCTGGAGACCCAGCTGTGGGCGTGCGCCTTTGAGCCGGCCTGGGAGGAGGGTACGTGCTTGCTGGGCAGGCTATGGGAAACGAGCAGACGGCCTTCAGCATAAAGGCGTGTGGGGATCATGGGAGAACACAAGGGCAGTGTTTGCACAGGGCACAGCTCAGGGAGCGGGAGTGCATGGGAGGGAAGGATACAGGGAAGAGTACCTACAGGGAGGAAGTGGGAAGAGAGCTGTTACATTGTAGAGAGTTGCAGTCAATGTCATGAAACAAAATGTGTGAACTGCTGTATGGAAAACGAATTCACTCTGTCAGTTTTCACCCAAATCACAATAAAAATTTAAAAAACAAAAGGGGGGTATGTGGGTACTCCCTGAAAGGGCAGCCTTAGTGAACTGGGGAGTCAGGAGACCACGGCCAAGGAGGGACAGGGGGCACTTTAACAAAAATGTTTTTCACTAGGCTGACCCCTCCAAACAGGGCACTCAGGAACCACGTCCCAGACCGTGGCCACTTGCGGTGGGGAGGCTGTCTGTGTGATTGACTGCCAGACGGGCATCGTGCTGCACAAGTACAAGGTGCCTGGTGAGGTGAGTGCCGGGGCCCTGTCCTGCTGGGTGGCGGGCAGAGTGCCAGGCTCGGGGGCAGAGTCAGAGGCCTCCTCACCTCGCAGCCTTGGTCTTTCATGCTGGGCCTTGGTCCCCAGGCTTGAGCCAGCATACGTGTCCGAAAAGGTAGCTTGACACCTTCAGTGTCCGCTCCTTCCCTGCCCCCCAGGAATTCTTCTCAGTGGCCTGGACAGCCGTGACGGTAGTCACACAGGCAGGCCACAAGAAGCGCTGGAACGTGCTGGCGGCTGCCGGCCTGCGGGGCCTGGTACGGCTGCTGCACGTGCGTGCTGGCTTCTCCTGCGGAGTCGTCCGGGCCCACAAGAAGGCCATTGCCACCCTCTGCTTCAGCCCCACCCACGAGACCCATCTCTTCAGTAAGACCCCCTCCTCTCAGCCCCCATGCTCCCCCGGCACCACTGTGCTGTGCCCGGACTCCCTGGGAGGGTAGGGGCTCCCACTGGGTTGGCTGGGTTTGGCTCTGGTTTGGTAGATGAGCTGGGCTCCAGGTCCCGGCTTGACTCCCAGCCTGTTCTGTGGCTGTGGAGTTTTTTGACCACATACTTGGTTCTCGTCTATCGTGGGTTGACACCTGTGGCCCTCCAGTGTGGTGAGCAGAGGCCTGCCTGGTGAGAGAAGGCTGCCTGGTGCAGCGTGTCGGGTTAGATCAAGAGGCCCTGAGTCTGTCTCGTGTCCGAATCATGACCCTCTCTGCCTCAGACCGCTGTCTCAGCCCGGGACACAGCCTGCAGGCAGAAGCAAGGTCTCCTCAGGGCCACCTATCCCCTTCCCCATTCCCTCCTCAGCGGGCTCCTATGACAAGCGTATCATCCTGTGGGACATCGGGACACCCAACCACGATTATGAATTCCGGGCCAGGTAGTGCGCTGGGGCAGGGCTGGGGCGGGCCTGCTGCTGGGGTCGGGGAGACAGAGGGCTCAGGGGCCCCGGCTTTCCTCTCCTACCTGGCAGCCAGCTGCTCATGCTCGACACCACCTCCATCCCCCTGCGGCTCTGCCCTGTGGCCTCCTGCCCGGATACCTACCTGCTGGCCGGCTGCGAGGGTGGTTGCTGCTGCTGGGACGTTCGGCTGGACCAGTCCCAGAGGCGGAGGTGAGGCGGGCAGGGCAGCTCGGGAAGCCAAGCCTCAGAGCTGGGTGCTGTCAGTCAAGTCGGGGCAGAGCCCAAATTACCCAGCCCCGCAGGGCTGGTCTCTTCCCACGCGGAGGAAAGGGTCTGGGGCCCCCTGCTCAGCCCGGGGTTCAGCAGTGGGGCGGGGCTGCCTCAGTCCCCTTTCTGGGCTGTGATCGCGTCACCTTTAACTTGGGGCTTCACTGCACCATGACAGGGATCGGCCAGGCCACTCACCGGCAGTAAGTGTTCCCCTCCTGGCTTTATTTGTAAAGTGGGGACGAGGTCGAGTGCAGTAGGGTCTGGATACGCGAGGCTCTGGAAGTGCCTGCAGTGCACCACCTGGGAGGCCCTGATAGGGTGCTTGGCACAGGATCCCTGCCTGTGTGGGGCCCACAGCCTCGTCCAGAGATAGGCATCGGACAAAGGCGGCAGATGATAAGACTGCACGGTGCGACGAGGACAGAGCAGGCGGTGCTCTGAGTGGGGGGGTGACCTGCTCAAGGTGGGGACCCACAGGGACTCGGTGAGGGGAGCTGAGGGCAGAGCAGGCGGTGCTCTGAGTGAGGGGTGACCTGCTCTAGGTGGGGACCCACAGGGACTCAGTGAGGGGTGCTGAGGGCAGACCAGGCAGTGCTCTGAGGGGTGGCCCATTGTAGGTGGGGGCCCACCAGGACTCGGTGAGGGGAGCTGAGGGCAGAGCAGGCGGTGCTGAGTGAGGGGCAGCCAGCTCTAGATGGGGACCCACGGGGACTCTGGGAGGGAACTGCAGGCAGACCAGGTGGTGCTTGGGCTCCTGCTCTCCCACAGGGAGACCAGGCGGAGCAGGGAAGTGCGTGCACTGGGCAGGGGGTAGGGAGAGCTAGGCTGACCCGGGAGGTTTGACCACAGTTTCACAAAGCCCAGCAGATGTGCCCAAGGAGAGGTGGGCAGGGTGCCTGGGGCCGGGGCCCGGTGGGTGTTGTTGGCTGGTCAGAAGTTAGAATTTTATTTTTAGTGTAGGAGAGCCCAGGGCGGATTGTAGGGCAGGTGGCAGGAGAGAAGTAGCTCCTACACGAGGGGAGCGGAGGCCTGAGACGAGACCCTTTCAGGTGACCTGCCTAGTGTCAGCGGTGGCTTCCCTTCACTCATACGACAGCCCTGTATCACCCCTAGGGGCTACCCTGGGTCCACCTCGCCCCCTCCCTCCCCCGTCCCCCAGGTCCTGTGGTGTTTCTCACCATCTCAGATGCATGCGCTTCTCCTGCCTCCGGTGCCATGGTGCAGGCCCAGCCCACAGCTGCTGCCTCACTGGCCTCTCCAGGACTCTGGGCGGTTGCTGGTGGCCTTTCCAAGTTCCGATGTGATCACGCTTCCTGATTTAAAAACCTCGAGCAGCCACTCCCCACCGTCAGAGCAAGCGCCCCCCTTAGGCACCGCGGTCTCCAGCCCCAGCACTCTGTGTGGAAGTGAGCTCAGCTCACGTCTCTCTCAGGCCCAGAGGCGCTTCCTCTCCAGAACCCTCCTGACCACCTGCCCCACCCTGGAAGCAGCAGCCCTGCACTTTGACCTGCTCCCCTGTGACACTGAAGCACACCTGGGGACCAGCTCCCCCTCCGGGGCCAAGAACTTCCCTTCTTGGTTGCATCTGGCCTCCACACCGGGCATGGCCCAGAGCAGGTGCCGGAACAGATGGAAAGCTAGTGGTTGCTGACCCAGCCTGTTCTGCTCCCCACAGGGTGTGTGAGGTGGAGTTCACCTTCCCCGAGGCCTCGGAGGCATCTGCACGGAGAGTGGATGGACTGGCCTTCGTGAACGACGATGTTGTGGGTAAGCTCAGCCTCCTGGACCCTCGGTGGGTCACCTCTCCCTGGGCTGGGGTGTGGGTCAGGGGCTGCTGGGGAGCCCCCCGTGTGAACAGCAAGTGTCTGGTGTGGGACCAGCCCAGACGCAGGTCTCGGTTCTCCCCACAGCCTCCAAGGGGAGCGGCCTGGGTACCATCTGCCTGTGGAGCTGGAGCCAGACGTGGGCAGGCCGGGGCAGCCAGGCCACGGTGGCTGTGGTTGTCCTGGCTCAGCTGCAGTGGTCACCCACCGAGTTGGCCTATTTCTCGCTCAGCACTTGTCCTGGTAAGCCACCTGCCCCACCTTCCACCTCCTGGCGCTCTGACCCCCCCCCCCCAAGTCCCACCTTGGCCATCAACCTCCCCGTCCCGGCAGGTGAGGGAATCGTGCTCTGTGGGGACGAGGAGGGCAGCGTGTGGGTCTACGACGTCCAGCACTTGCTCGACCAGCACCCTCCACTGCCAGCAGCCCCTCAGGCCCCCACGCAGGTACTGCACAGCTCACTGCCCCACCTGTGCTTGGGGCTGGCGCGGCAATGGGGGCCTGGCCGCTGGGGAGCCAGTGCCCAGCCCCTCTCTGCCTCTTGCCACCAGATCCTCAAGTGGCCCCAGCCCTGGGCTCTCGGCCAGGCGGTGACCAAGACCATGGTGAACACGGTGGTGGCCAACCCCACCTTTACCTACCTCACCGCGCTGACCGACTCCAACATCGTGGCCATCTGGAGGAGGCTGTAGCTGCCAGCAGGCCAGGGAGGGGCTCTGCCCCTCAGAGTACCAGGGACATGCTGGTGCAGCCTTTGGGCTAACAATAAGGGTGTTTTTGCCAGTAAACATTTTTTATTAAACTCTATACTGTTAAAGAGAGGCTTGTGGCATGCTGTTTACGGTTTCGTGGGCCCCACCGCGTATTCCTGGGAGTGGAGGTGCTAGAGAGCCGCTCAGGAAGTACCAGGTGTCTGTCCCCTTCTGCAAGGCTGCCACTCCCCAGCAGCCCTCCAGGTACTCCATTTTGGGTCCAGAGTGACTCTGTTTATGCCAACATCTCAGATAGAAACCTTTGAAGTATGGCCCCCTCAGTGTCTTTGTAACAAGTCGTGCAGGTGACCTCCACCCACCCCTTAGTGGCTCTGACACAGATTGTGCTATGAGCCCAAGACCGTCCGCTTGTGAAGCCACCTTCACTTCAGTGCGGCCCAGCCAGCAGCAGCCCACAGCCAGGTCTCTGTCTGCCATACTTTACTGGGAATACCAGGAGAACCTATATATACAGGAGACATAAGGGTTACGGGTCAGGGCTCATGGGATATCTACAAGGGGGGGCCCCACAGCTGAGCGAAGCCTCTGCTCAGCCTGGCACCGGGAGAGACGTGTCCAGCGGAGGGGAGGCGCTGGGCCCCCAGGCTGAGCAGGGCTCCTTCCAGGCCACTACTCGATTCCTTCCTGCTTGTCTTTGATGGCCACCTGGGGGAGAGGAAGAAGGCAATGCACTTAGCAGAATGGCTGGGGGTGAGCCTGGAAATGAAACCCAGCACCCGCTCTGCACAGTGTAACCACCGGGCCACACTGCACAGTGTAACCACCAGGCCACACTGCACAGCAGAGAACTGCACCAGGTCAGCAAATGGACCCCAAACAGCACTGGGGGCCGGGCAGCCAGGAACCAAAGGTCCCGCCCATCCTATGTCCGGCTGCCTGGGGTCAGTCAGGTGGAGCAGAGGCTATCCTAGGCAAGCTTTTGACTTTGACTTTGAAAATCTGACTAGCTATGGACCTTTCCCCCTCTCAGCTGTGCACAGACTGAGGCCCTCTGCCATGAACAGGTGTGGCCACTACCCATGTGGCCTCCTGAGCCCTAGGATCCCACCCCAGGATGAGCTGCAGCCTAGACAGGCTTTATAGACCACCGAGGAGCCTTGGAAGAGCACCTCCACAGGGTGGCAGGTGGCTTCCTGCCACAGGAGCCCCAAGTGTGCACAAGGAGGCAGATCCCCAGTGAGGGTACAGGCAGCAGGCCATTAGACATTAGTGCAGGCTTCCTGGAGGCTTCCAGGAGCCCCGCTCTCCTCACATCACACAGGCAGAGGAAATGACGCAGGGGCCGTCCTCGGTGTGAGCAACAGTTCCAGGGGCCTTGAGAACACCGTGGCACCGGGCATGCTGGCTCTAGCCTCCCCCATCCCCTGCCAGCTGGGCCCTGGGCCCTCACCCGGAAGCGCTCCTCCAGCAGGGACAGCTCACTGATGAGGTCGGTGATGGCATTGGTGAAGGCTTCCTGAGGGCTGTAGTCGGGTGTGGTCTGCACCCGGATAATGATCTTGTGCTCCAGGGGGTGGGGGACCTTGTAGCCAGCAAACAGCACCTGTGGGTCCTTCAACAGCTGCCTGAAATGCAGGGGTGGGCGGTGTGAGAGAGGCTGTGCCTAATGCCCTGGGGGCCCTGGCCATCCAGCAAGGAGCCTGTTAGGCTGAGGCCTGTAAGCCAATGCCTCTGGGGGCTGACCCCAGGGGTCCTCTGCTCTTCATGTGTAGTTTTCCCAAAAATTTGTAGGTAAAACAGATGCTTTGAAGAAGATAAACCATGTGAGGGGCCCCCCATACCCCCACAAACCTACATCCATGAGGATCAAGGACTCTAGCTGGGAAAACGAGGCTTTTAGCAACTTCTTCCCTCAGGGGAAGACAGGACCCTGCAATGCCTCTAAAGAGGGCCCCGCAAGATGGTAAACACCCATCACATCCCTGACCGCCTGGCCAGGACATCACTGGTGTAAGCAAACATGCAGTGACCGGTTTCAGGTACCGGTACCAGATAACCACAAACGCCCCCCTCATTCCCTCCCCGTCCTCTACTGAAGCTACAGTCTCTGCCACACACAGTCTAATGCCAGGTGTAACAGGTCACTGACATCACTGCGACAACTGACGGTGAGGGGGATCCTAGCCCCGAGTGCTTAATGATGCTCACTAGCACAGAGCCATTGTCCTGGGTGAGCGCTGTGGCTGTCTGCACAGTAACTCACTTATGTCAGATAGTCCATATAGACACATGGCTGTGAACACATACGGGTCAGTGTGATGCTGGAAAAAGGTGCTGGAACGGTGGGAAGCCACGGGCCAGCACCCCGGGCACTTCCTGTCCCTCTTCTCAGCTTAAGAATGTCCTTATGGAACTGTGCTTTGCATAAAGAGCCCCATGAAACATAGCCCTTGAGATGCTCCGACCTGGAACTTACGATTTAATGATGTTTCCGAGCGTGTGGTCTTCTTTGTTTATGGTGAACAAGCAGGCATTGGGCACCTTGGTGTCCTTGTTAATGGTGATCCTGGGAAGAGGCAGAGGCAGCATATGAGGGGCAGGGCTCTCCCCTCGCTCCCCAAGTTAAACCCTGCCCTTCGGGAAGGCAGGCTCAAGTCCCTCTTCCTGGAAGCTTTCCCTGGGTCTGTTGGTCCCATAAAGACCTCTCGGACTCAGAGCAGCACTGTCTGTACACTGACCTCTACCTCTCTGCTTTGATTCTTTTCTCTGAAGCAGGATTTCTCATCTTTGGCAGGACCAAGATTGGGGGCCAGGTAATTCTTCCTTGTGGAAGACATGACCAGGATCCCTGGCCTCTGCACACTACACCTCCCCTGGCACAGCCAAAAATATTCCTAGGCATTGACAAATGCCCCTTGGGGAGCAAAATGGCCCCGTGGTAGTTAAGTCTGTGTGTCAACTTGGCTTGGCCGGGTGGAGTGGCTGGGCAGCTGGATGTAGTATTCCCCATGACGAGACTGGTAATCAACTCCATAGTGGAATCTATTGTGAGCAGCTGAGTAGCTGCCTTTGGGATGTGGTCTACTTCCTGTATAGAAGACGACTTGGGGAATGGTCTCTTGGACCCTGCATGTAGCCGTGTCATTGTTCAGCAGCCTGCCATGCTCTCCCAACCTTGGGACTTTCTATGGACTTGAATTAATGGCCTGCCTTGTAGTTTGGTAACATTGGGACTGTGTCTTTTTACTTGTCAACCTTGAGCTTGCCAGCCTCAGCAGCCAGCAGCTGAGTGAGGAAAAGCCTCCAGCATCAGTGGGCCAGGAGCAGGAGGCAGAGCTGAAGTCCAAGGTCGTCGAGGGGCTTTCACCCAGCCCCTAGAGCCTGGCACTTTGAACTTGGACTTAAAGCCTCCAAACAGTAAGAGAATAAACTGTTTCTTCAAGCCATCCCATTTATGGTCTATTCTTGTCAGAGCGGCACTAGGGAACCAGAACAGGCCCTCATTTGAGAACTACTGCTTAAAAGGGAGGCTGCAAAAAGCTAGACCACTAGTCCTGCACACCAGGGGGTTCTGGGTAATATTTAATGACACTTCCATGTGGTGAGCCCAGAATGGGCATTTTGCACACTTTAAATTAGTTCACTTAATCTTCCCTAGGAGAACATACTACAATACAGCAATAAGCCCATTTTTCAGATTAAAAACCTGGGCCTCGGGCAAATCAAGCCACTTGTCCAAAGGCACGGGTAACTGGGGACCAGCGGCCAAGCCTGCGCTGCCTGACCGTTAAATCACACATTTGCAGGCAATGAGAGTTACTGACGGCGTCACACGAACAGCAGAGACATCGCACTCGCTGCAGCAAGAAGGATGGAGGCGGTGGAGGAAAGACGAGTTGGTATGATCCCAGAAGAACAGGGCTTTGGGGCCCGGCTTTCGGGGTTCGAATACGCCAGTGTCCGGAGAAAGTTACTCAGACTCGCTAAGCCTCAGTCTCCTCCCCTGCAAACCCGAGCCTCACCACGGCCTCAAGTCTGGCAGACACAGGCGCTAAGGCTCCTACACGGGCTGGAAAGAGAAGCCCCAGAATCCGCGGGTCCTGAAAGCCGAGGGCCCCGCGAAGCTTGGCCCGACCCTGCTCGGCACCGCAGGCCCCACTTACTTCTTCTCGCCCTCGAAGAGCAGGAACGACTCGAAGGCAGGAGGGGCGTTCATCTTAGGGCCACAGCCGCCTCCACCTCCGAAGCCCTATAATGCGACTCGGTCCAGATTAGTTTCCGCTTCCAAGTTAGGTCGGCGGCGTCAGACACGCTCGGTGAGTGCAACCAACTCACCGCCCCCAGTCGGACGGGAGGACCGTGCGCCGACGCGCGAGTTACGAGAGGGAGGGGCGAAAGCCGGCCGGTCGCTCTGCGCATGCGTGAGCCTGTAAACGCCATTTGGTTCGCTCATAAGTGGGCGTGGTGGGACGCTCAGACGCCTGGGGACCCACTCTAACAGAGCTAGCCTCGTCCAGGCTAAGCTGGAACCTCCGAGCTGTGGCCCTTCCCGCCCCGCTGCTTCTTGATCCCTACACGGAAGTGTATCCTTGGAGTACGCAGCGAGAGGCGTCCGAGTGGGGGACGGAGTGTGTGGTACCTCCAGCAGGTCGGCTGGAGCCTGGGCATTCAGGCACCCTAGCTCTGGTAGCGTAGTGCCTACAGCACTTGACTGCTAACCAGAAGGCTGGTGGTTCAAACCCACCAGCCACTCCTCGGAAGGAAGATGGGGCAGTCTACTTCCGTAGTGATACTGCCTCGGAAACCCAAGGAGGGGTCGTCATCACTGCCCCACAGAGGTCGGGTCCCCTCTTCAGCAAAGTGCACCCATGTGGAGTTGTAGGGGCTCAGAAGGAACTGACCCCGTAAAGGCATCCAGGCTCCTGGGATGCTGGGACGCCACGCGTAGGGCCCTCAGCCCCCTGGATTCCTGCTTGGCCAAAAGAACCAGCCTGGGAGCTCCGATGGTGAAGGCTCAGACAACCCTCCTGGGGCCAGGAGTGGGCTGGAGCCAGGGTGGTCCTTTGGGGCCTGGGATCAGAGAGCCAAGGAGGCAACTATGTGGCCAAGGCAGGGGCTGGAGGCCTTATAGGAGAGGAGGACTCTGGGTTTCTCTCCACCCTGTGTCAGTGTGGTAGTTAAGATTGTATGTCAGTGTGGCTGGGCAGCTGGATGTAGGTATTCTCCATGGCGAGACTGGTAATCAACTCCACAGTGGAACCTACTGGAGGAGCAACGTTGAGGAAGGTCTCCAGCAGATGGCACACTTGAACCCTGCATGTAGCCGAGTCAATATTCAGCAGCCTGCTGTGTTGCCCTGCAGATCTTAGGACTTTTTCAGGACTTGAATCAGTAGTCTGCCGTGTGGTTTGGTAGTATCAGGACTGTGCCGTTTTATTTGTCGACCTTGGGCTTGTCAGCCTCAGCAGCCAGCAGCTGCCTGACTGAAGAACAGCCTCCAGCTTCAGTGGGCCGGGAGCAAGAGGTAGACCTGAAGTCCAAAGTCCAGGGGCTCTCACCGAGCCCCTAGAGCCTGATACTTTGAACTCAGATTTCTAGCCTCACACAAACTGGTAGTTAAAAGTTTGTGTGTCAACTTGGCTGGCAGCTGGATGTAGTATTCCCCATGAATAAACAGGTTATCAACTCCATGGTGGAATCTACTGTGAGCAACTGAGTAGCTAGCTGCCTTAGGGATGTGGTCTGCTTAACGTAGATAAGGAGAAGCCTTAGGAACAGTCTCTAGCTTATGGCACACTTGGACCCTGCATGTAGCCGTATCGTTCCGCAGCCTGCCATGTTGTTTGGTAACATCAGGACTGTGCGATTTTGTCGACCATGAGCTTGTTAGCCAGTAGCTGTCTAAGTGAAGAGATGCCTCTAGGTTCAGTGGGCTGGGAGCAAGAGGCAGAGCTGAAGCCCATGGTCAGGGGGTTTCCACACAGCCCCTAGAGCTTGGAACTCTGAACTTGGACTTAAAGCCTCCAAATTGTAAGAATAAACTGTTTGTTAAGGCCATCCCATTTGTGGTATATTCCTGTCAGACTGGCACTAAGTAACTAGAACACCTCCAAAGCTGTAAGAGAATAAACTCTTTGTTTGTTCGAGCCATCTCACTTGTGGTATATTTCTGTCAGAGCAGCACAAGGTAACCAAAACAGTAACACCAAAAGCCAAGTCACTGTGGCCACAGCAGCGCACTTGGCCTGGCCTGCTGGCCTGTCACAGCTAGTGGAGAGCTGGGTGATGGCAGGCTTCTGTGCCTGGAGGAGGAAGGGGCTGCTGCCAGGGCCAGGCCATGGCTCAGGATTCGAATTCTAAACCCAGCCCCGCTGTGCAGTGTTCAGGGCTGCCCTGGATGAAGGGGCCGGTGGGCCTGTTTGGGGCTGTGAGGAGAGACTCATCCAAGGGATGAGTCTGTGAGGGATGTGGGGCAGGGCGAGGAAGGCAGGGATCTGGGGGGACAGCAGCCGGGAGGAAAAGGGGCCTCTCGGGTGGGGGGGGGAAGGGAGGCAAAGTAGAGGGATGGGGACTGCACAGAGGCTGTGATGGTGGCCCCAGTCCTTGGTCACCCCTGCCAGCAGCTGCTGGGGTCCCCCTGGGCCCACTCTCTTCCCCGACCCCATTACAGGACCCAGAGCCAAGCAGTCACAGCTGATTTATTGTCGTCACAGAGCACTGTGGTGCTCCCCCCACCCCAGGGGCACAGGCAGTGGCTGCAAGGAGAGTGGTGGGTGGCCGCCGAGAGTGAGGGGTGTCCTGGGCCCCAGGAGCCTAGATTTCATGAGTGGGGTGTGGGCTACAGAGGAAGTGTGTTCCCTCCCCACCTGGGCCCCCTCAGCCCTGATTCCCGAGGGTGGTCTGTTGGTCTGTCCAGGAGAGGAGATGCCTGGAGAGTCTGGGCTAGTGGCAGGAGTGTAAGGGCCACAGGAAGCAGCCAGGCCTCTCGGGAGCATGGAGCCCCAAAGTCCCCAAGAGATTTCAGGTCAGTGATAATGGGCCAAAGCCTTGCCCAATCTGGACTTCTGGACCTCCCTGCCCCCCGACCCAGGAGACCCCTAGGCCCAGCATCCCAGGAAGGGGACTTAGGTGAAGGGCCAAGAACACACAGGGTCTCCCGGCACCTGGCAGGGGCTTGGCGAGGGTGCGCTGGCCTCACGTCTGCCGTTCCAGGACACTGCTATGCTCCGAGGGTGGGACGGTGGCAGAAATGGCACTGTGGGCCTTCTTGAGGTCCTGCAACACCTGGAACAGCTGGGCGAGGCTGTCCTTGGGGGCTGGGGAGCAGAAGGCTGTAAGGGTAGAGCTGGCAGGGCCTCTCACCAGCCAGCGCCAATCCCAGAGGCAAGAGGGCCCTGGGTGCAGCCTGAGGAGCCCCGTGGATACAGATCCTGGCCGCGACTCCCCCAAAGGGGGCTCAGGGCACCACGTGAGTCCCAGATGGAGAGACCTACCTGGGCCAGAGCCCGCCTCTGTGGCCCCCCTCAGCTCCTGGTGTTTCTCCCTGTGAGGGAAGAATGATGGGGAGGCTGGTGACCTGGGGCCCCCTGAACCCGTCAACCTCGGAACCAGCTCCCTCCCTGCCCCCACTCATTTGTTCAATCAGCATTGTCTGAGGGTGCCAGGCTCTGTTCTCCATCCTGGGGTCAGAGCCGTGAATGAGTCCTGCCCTCACGGAGCTCACAGTCAACAGACAGGCAACAGATGAGCAGGCAGTTCATGTAGAACACAGCTTCAGAGAGAAAGACTCTCGTGAGATTCAAGAGTGATGGCGGGTGCGGGTGGGGGAGTAACTTTCGCAGGGGGCTCAGGGGAGGCCTCTTAGACAAGGGGGCATTTGAGCAGAGACCTGCATCTGGTAAGGGAACGAGCCATGGGAGCACCTGGGGGAGGAACACTCAGGTAAAGGCTACAACACGTGCAAAGGCCCTGGGGTGCAAATAACCATGGTGAGGCCCAGAAACAGGAAGGAAGCAAAGGCCACAGGAGAAGAGGCTGGAAGAACAGCCAGGGGCCAGGGCCTGTGATGGGAAACTGTTAGAGGTTTCACGCAGGAGAATGAGGACGTGATCAAGCGTCACATTCTAGCAGGTCCCTCTAGGGACTGTGGTAAGGCTGGAGTGGTGGCAGGAAGACCCATTCGGAGGCTACTGCACTGTCCTGGCCATAAATGGGAGAGCTTGGACTGGAGGTGTAGCAGTGGAGGGAGAAGAGGTCAGCTCTGGATTTATTCTGAACGTGAAGCCAAGGGAACTTGCTGAGGGGATGGATGTGGCAGGTGAGAGAAAGAGGGGAACCAGGGATGATCCCTAGCTTTGCACCCAGGTAGGCGGTGGTGCCATTTACAGAGAGGAGACTAGGAGAGGAAGGGGCCTGGAAGTGGAGAAATGGGGAGCCCTACTGTCTACAGTTAGGTTTGAGATAACGTTTGGATATCCAAGCGGAGATGACAGGTAGGTGGCTGGACTGGTGTGGAGCTCAGGAAGGAGAGAGGTCGGAGTCCATAGGTCACAGATGATATGTAAAGGCATGGGGCAGACTGAGGAAGAGGAGGAGAGAAAGAAAACCACAGGAGTGTGGCAGGTCCTGGAAGTCAAGGGCATGTGTCTAGAGTGGGGGATGCCAACTGTGCCCATGACTGTGATGGGCCAAGAGCAGGGAGCGCCAAGATGTGCCCATCGGACCTGGAAACATGGAGGTGACTGGTAGGGCATGAGCCTGTCCAGACTGAGTTTGAGAAAGAACAAAGAGTAAAGATAATTCCTTCTAAAGTTCTGCAACCCAGGGAGCAGGGAGACGGAGCAGTGGTTTGAGGGGCATGTGGGTCCAGGGAGGGCTTCATGTTTTCAGATGGACTGACGGCAGAGGGTCTCTGTGTTGATGGAATGATCGGGGAGACCAAGAAAAAACTGATGATGAACAAGAGAGGCGACCACGTCAGGAGCAACGTCCCTGCATAAAGGAACGAGGAGAAGGGATGTGGCCTTGGGAGAAGATGTAGTTCATGCATGGGAACAAGACCACAGACCATCCACGTCCTGACGCAGGTGGGACGGGTCGGGCCGTGGGAAGGCGAGGGTCTTATCTTGGCTGTGCTCATTTGTGTGGTGAACTGAGAAACAGCCACCAGCATCAGGGGCGGTGGGACAGCCAACAGGACAACCTGACAGAGGACACAGATTAGGAGCAGCAGCAGCACTGCCTGAGACCTGGGGTAAAAAGTTTAAAGTGGGGCCAGCAACTCTTTCTCCAGACTCACTGAGCTGCTTGAGTGCAGGCAAGAAGTGGGTGGAGGGTTGGGTTACCCAGGGATGATGAGGCTTAACCACAGAGAGGCAGCAGGGGGGCGAGGAGGATGTACCCAACACAGGCCTCAGAGACGGGTCCTGGGATCTACACTGTAAAAGTGGGGAAGTGGGGGCAGATGGTGGGCGACGTGATCAGCCCCCCCAAGAAATCCATGTCCTAGGGGAGAAAAAAAACGGTGGGGACCAGGTTTGCTGGTCCGATAGAGCCTGGTGGAACCACTGAGACTATGGCCCCTAGCTGCCCTTCAGGTCTGGAATTGAACCCACACCTGTGGTTTCCAGCCAAACAAAATACAGGCATATGAGTTGAACATTTATCTCAAGTAGATACATTCTTTGGAGAGAACAATCATGGGAGAAGGAAGGGCTGCTTATGCACAGGGAGACAGCTCAGGGGGCAGGAGTGCATGGAGGGACGGACACTGGGAAGAGGTGACTATGGGGAGGAAGTGGGAGAGGAGCTGTTGCATTGTGGTAAACTGTGGTCAATGACATGAGACAAAGTGTATGTGAACTGCTGTATGGATCCATTGTGGTAAACTGTGGTCAATGACATGAGACAAAGTGTATGTGAACTGCTGTATGGAAAGTGAATTTGCTCTGTAAATCTTCACCCAAATCACAATATGAAAAAAAAAAAAAAGAAATTCACGACCTAAGCCCCAGAATCTGTTACCTTCTAGGGCAAAAGGGACTTTGCAGATGTGATTAAGGGCCTGGCGACAGGAAGATACTCCTGGATTGTCCAGGGGGACCCTAAATGCCCTCACAAGGGTCCTATTAAGAGGGAGGCAGTGCAATGACAGGATCAGAGACTGGAGGAACTGACCGTGAAGGTGGAGGAAGGGGCCACAAGCCCAGGAATGCAGGGAGCCTCTCAAAGATGAAAAAAGAAGAAAATGGGCTCTCCCCTAGAACCCCCGGAAGGAACCAGCACTGCTGACACCGTGAATTAGGCTTCTGAACCCCAGAACCGTAAGAGAGTAAATGTGCACACCTTCTCCTCACCGACTACCTCGTCATCTGACATTTCGCACCTAGAACCACAGTAAAAACCCATCCAACTGTTTTGTGCATTCACGCCGCACGTCTGGCAGTATGAACGCTGAGGTGTGACGAGATAGTAAGACTGGCTGTGATGGTAAAGGTTATATGTCACTCTGGTTTGGCCATGATTCTCAGTGGTTTAGAAGTTATGTAATGATGTAATTTGGAAGTTAGGTGAAGATACAGTCATTCTCCATTTTCTAATCTGATGTGGTCACCCTCTTGTTTCTGCATAATGCGGAAAAATGACCCAATCTTTGCTACCTAACCATGTCAACAACTGATGAGTGGGCATGCTGCTTGGAGCCACCAAGCTTGTGGTGATGTTACAGCAGCTATAGGAAACTGATACAGCAGAGGACCACAGACAGGTCAATGGGTGGAGGACTCAGTGGGGTGGAAGGTCTGTTAGCATCAGACACCACAGGAAGTGAGAGGGAAGGAGAGGAGAGTGGCTGGAGGGTTCTGGAGTCAGTGAGACTCCAAAGGCAGCAGGGTGCAGTGGTTAGGACATGGGCACTGGAGCCAGGTGGCCCGGGTTTGATTCTTGGCTCTGCCACTTCCTGACTTAATTGGGGATAAGAATACCTACTGGCTCAGTGTTTGCAAATTAACAAGAACCAATACATGACGTGAACTGAAGTGAAGCAAGAAGAATGACACGCTCCAGGGTGTAGCCATGGGAGTACGGGCGCAGGTGGGCAGACGACTATGACTCTAGAAGGGTCCTCGGAGAAGACAGGATGTGAATGCACCACCTACGTGAAGGATGAGGTTACCCAACAAGGGAGCAGGAGTGCAGAAGAAAGGGAGCCAGGGCACCACAGGAGGTGGCTGCAGTTGACAGGTGAGCAGAAGGTTCTAGACTGACAGTGGGAGCTCAATGGTCTTTGAGGGGGTGGAGGGATGAATTCTGGAAGTGGCAATGACAAACAGGGAGGACATTCACCACCCCTCCAGGCCTTGCTCCTAAGGCGCCATGGGAAGTTGATATTGGGAGGCAAGAAGCAGCCTGGCCCTGACCCTGGGCTCCCACCACCCTGGCGCTTCCGTCCTGATCTGCAGAGATCTGGGTGCCCCTTCCCCAATGTGGCTGCCAAGAGCAGGGGGTGATGTGCCTGGTTAGAAGGGAAGTGACCTCAGTGCCCACTCAGAGCAGCCCTGAGTCCAGTCCCCCAGCACGCACGGCTCTCCATGCGTGATCTGCAAAGGCTTCCTCACCGAAGTGTGGCCTCCACGCCCAGCAGGTGCCGGTAGGTGAGCTGGGCCTCCAGGTCATGGTCGAGAGGATCATTCCACTCCTGCAGAGTCACCCGTGACCGAGTCTTATCACAACCCAGATCTGGGGGCAGAGAGAGGCCAGGGTTACAGGCTGGCCCTGCCTGTGGGCAGGGAAGAGGGACAGGCACTAGCTGAGTTCAAGTCCGTCTTGCTGGTTGTAGAGGTGGGCAAACCAAGGCCCAGAGGGTAAGAGGGATGGACCTGGGTCCCCCAGTGCAGAACAGAACTAGGGAAGCCCAGCCCAGGCATGCCTGTGGCCCCCCAAAACACCGTTCCAGGCAGAAACTCCTGAACCACAGGATGTGGGATACATGACTGCTGAGTGTGGGAACTGGGCAAGATGCACCTTGGAAATCTGGGTAACGTGGAAGGTTACCTGTGAAGATCATGGTCAAGTGGGCCATAAGGGAGTCTACACCTTGGAATGAGCTAGCCTTGCAACTCACTGGCCTTATGACTTTGGCCAAATCACCTGCCCTCTCTGAGCTCTGGTCTCCTCCATCTTACAGGCCCTGCCCACAGTGCTGTGGTGAGGCCCCACTTCACCAACAGTGTCACTTCAGTGGTGACAGTCAGAGGCTACAGGGCAGGACAGCCAGCCCCAATGTCACTTGTAAAGAGCCACCCTGCAGGGCCCTGGAGGGGGGTCTGTCTGTGGGCAAGCACCGTAGCTGGACTGAACTTTCTACACAAGGAAAGGGAACAAACTCCCTTCAAGAGCATCGGTGGCCTGGTGGCACCCCAACACCAACAGCTGACACTCCCCATCCAGGGCTGGTCTAGAACAAGTGAGTCAGGTTCTGACAGCTTCCATGGGGCTTTGGGGGCTGAGGCCTGGCCTGGAGAGCAGGGGCTCCAAGTGCTGAAGGTACTCTGGGAAGCAAGCATTCTGCAAAGCAGCTAGAGATAAGGGGGACAGTCTGGAAGGTTCTAGAACTGTGCTGTCCAGTAAGGTAGCCACCTACTGAGGCTACTTCTATGAGGCTACTCAAATCTAAGTCAATTAATATCAAACACAATTTTTAAAATTTAAAAACCCTGTTCTTCATACTATACAAAAACATTGTTCCATACCCTACTTTGGTGAGTAGCAACTGGGATCTTAAAAGCTTGCAAGTGGTCATCTAGATACAAGGATGGGTCTCTCCTCGTCCACAGCAAAAAGGAATGAAGAAAACCATAAATGCATGGAAACAATTAGTCCAAGGGACTGGCAGACCATGCAATCCTCAGCCTATATGACCCTGAGACCAGAACTAGATGGTGCCTGGCTACCACTCGGAGGGGGATCTGTGTAGGAGATCCTGGATGGAATGAATGTGAAACAAAACTCAAAATCATAAAAAAAAAAACAGGGACCAGGTTTGCTGGTCTGATGGAACCTGGTGGAACCCCTGAGACTATGGCCCCTGGCTATCCTTCAGGTCTTGAATTGAACCCACTCCTATGGCTTCCAGCCAAATAAAAGACAGGCATATAGGCTGAACATTTACATCAGGCAGATACACTCCTTGGAGTGATCAGTCATGGGAGAATAGAAGGGCTACTGTGTTTGCACAGGGAGACAGCTCAGGGGGGCGGGAGTTCATGGAGGGAAGGACATAGGGAAGAGGTGTAACTATGGTGAAGAAGTGGGAAGAGAGCGGCTACATTGTAGGGAGTTGAGTTGCAGTCAATGTCAAGAGACAAAATGTGCATGAATTGCTGTATGGAAAATGAATTTGCTCTGTAAACTCACCCACATCACAATAAAAAAATTTAAAAAAAAACCCATTCTTCATTTGCTCTGTCCACATTTCCAGAGTCAGCAGCTGTGGCTGGGGCTGGTGTACTGGGCGGCACAGACAGAGCCCATGTCCAGAAGGTTCTTCCAGACACTCCTTCCTGCCACCCCTCCAGTGCCTGAGGCTCAGGGCGCTCCCCAGCCCAGCTCAGCTCCTGGTACCGGAAGTGGGCAAGCTCAGGGCCTCCCTCCAGCACTCACGGGCAGGGCATCCTAGCGTGCTCCTTGGAGCACTGTTCTGCAACTCATTGGGCAAGAAGAGTCCCTGTCCAATGAGTTTGAGTTTAAAGAGCGTTAGAAACAGGATTGATTCTAAGAGTTTGTGGCCTCCTCAGAGCCTTTGATGTCCTGATGGTGCATCATACACACACATCTGGGGTTTTTCCCAAGCTAGCTGTCCATGGACCTCATTCCCCCCAACATCTGGAGGGACTGGCATTGTTCAGGTTAGTTTCCCCCGTGTGGCTCCCAGCCAGGCCAGCAGGAGGCGCTCACTGGCCACATCTCCCCGTCAGGGAGCCTGAGGCCTGCTGTGGCCAGGCTCCACCCCCACCTGTCTTGTCCCTCTGGTGGCAGCAGCTCCACCTGTCCCCGCGGAAGATGCCAGGGTGGTAGGAGCCCAGCAGGCCAGTGTTGTTGACGCTCACTTTCCGCAGTGCAGACAGCCACTGGTTCAGCTCGTTCACACACTGCAAGGTGTGACCTCATCAGACAAGGGCCAGGGCCTCCCAGGCACACAGCCACACACACAGACAGATGCAGACACACACAGACACAAGACAGACATACAGACACAAATACAAGACACATACACAGACATACACCAAGACACATGGACACAAAAGAAACAGACAGAGACACACACATGCACACACACATACAAAGACATAGATACACACACAGGCACAGAGACTCAAGACAGACAGACACAGGACATACAGACATGGACACACAGATACACATCCTGTTGTGCCAAACGTGGCTGATGGCGGATGGGAGACATTCGTTCCTCATTTCCAGCCCACCCAGGCAGACCCCCAGACCCCAGCCCTGTGGTGCCCCACTGGGCCCCTGCCCACAGCCAGCACCTTGCACTGCAGGTAGGCCGTCTGGGGCCGGCCGGCGTCGTCCGTGTAGATGACCTGCATGACATGCGAGCTGCCAAAGCTCTTCTCCTCCACCTTTTCTGCTGCCCGGATGTTAGCCAGCTTGATGAGGGAGCTTTTCTGAGGCCGGCAGGGGAAGACAGGGTCAGGGGCCCGGCTGAGACACAGTCACCCTCTCCCCCACTCGGCCTCCGATCATTAGGCCTGTCTCCCCTCTGCAGTGTGGGTTCTTAGTGCCCAGCTCTCCCAGGAGTGACCTCAGCCAGACAGAGGGCAGGCAGATGGTGACAGGGAGCCCTGTAACTGGGAGGGGCGGAGCCTGGGCTCCTGGGCTCCTGGGCTCCCGGGCTCCCGGCAGTCCTGGGAGGTCTGTGACTTGGAATACCTCTGGCCACCCAGCACTCCCCAGGGACTTGAAAGCAAGGCCTGCCTGGGACCAGGCCCCAGGCCTCGCCACATTCACTAATCTCCCAAGTCACCTCTGCTCCTGCCTCTTTGGGTGAGACGCGATGCTGTTTAACAGAATCTGATAAAAGCCACGTGGGACAGAGAGCCGCTCGGGCCTGAAAAACCCCCACATCTGTCAAATGCAACTAAAATTGCACAAACCCCAGAAGACAAATGGGATGACTGGGACCTCCTGAAAACCAGACACTTAGTGCATCAAAAGACTTCATCGAAAGTCAAAAGAGAACCTGCAGGCTGGGGAAAAAAGAACTTGGCAACGACCCATCAGACAAGGGGCTAATCTCTGAAATTTATAGAACACTTCAACAATTTAACAACAAAAAGACAATCCAATTAAAAAACAGGGAGAAGAGGTGACTAGACACTTCACCCAAAAAGACATCGAGGCAGACAACAAACACAAGAGATCAGCCAGCAACCCACCCACTACCATCGAGTTGATCTGACACAGCGCTCCTAGAGGCCAGAGTGGAACTGTCCCATACAGATTCCGAAGCTGTCAATCTTTACAGAAGCAGACTGCTTCATCTTTCCCCCACGAAGCAGTTGGTGGATTCGAACTGGTGACCTCCTGGTCAGCAGCCAAGCGCTTAACCACTGCACCACCAGCGCTCCTCATTAGCCATCAGATAGATGCAAATCAAAACAAGTACCATCTCACCCCAGCACTAATAAACCCAAACAAAACCCAACCCACAGTCATTGAGTCTTTACTGACTCACAGCGACCCCCATTGAGTTACCAAGGTTGTAAATCTTTACAGAAGTAGATTGCCCCATCTTTCTTCCCTGGAACAGCTTTTTCAGGTTAGCAGCTAAATGTCTTAACCACTACATCACCAGAGCTATTTCAACACTTATAAAACCAAACCAAACTCACTGCCGTCGAGTTGGATCCGACTCAGAACGACCCCTCCTTGGGTTTCCAAGGCAGTATCACTGTGGAACTAAGATTGCCCAACCTTCCCTTTCGAGGAGTGGCTGGTGGATTTGAACCGCCAGCCTTCTGGTTAGCAGTCAATGCCTTAGGCACTACACCACCAGAGCTCCTTCAGCACTAATAGCAAAGTTTAAAAAAAAAAAAAAATCCTGGCAGGGGTTTGAAGAGACTAGAACCTTCTTCACACAGGAGCTCTGGTGGCGTAGTGCCTAAGGCACTTAACTGTTAACCAGCAGGCTGGCGCTTCAAACCCACCAGCCACTCTCCAGAAAGAAGGTTGGGCAATCTACTTCCGTAGTGATACTGCCTCGGAAACCCAAGGAGGCGTCGCTATGAGTCGGGTCCGACTTGATGGCACATAACAACAACAAGAAGAACCTTCACACACAATTGGTGGGACTGTAAAATGGTGTAACCGTTGTGGAAAACGGTAAGGCACTTCCTTAAAAAGCTGGAGACAGAAAGACTATTTGACTCAGCAATCCCACTAGTAGCTATATGTCCCAAAGAAGTAAGAGTCGTGACACGGACAGTCCCTCTACATGCACACCCACGTTCACGGCAGCACTACTCACGGCAGCAAAAAGAAGGAAACAATGTAAGTGCCCACTGATGGAAGAATGGATCAACAAATGGTCCATACACACAATGGAATACCACACACCGTTAAACAACGAGGAACCTGCAAAACATTTCACAACACGGATGAACTTGGAGGAGTGATGCTGAGTAAAGTCAGCCAATCCCAAAAGGACAACTATTACATGAGACCACTAGTGTACAACGTCAAGGAAAGGGTTTCACAGAAAATGAGACAACAATTGTGGTAACAGAACGGTCTCACAAAAGAACTATTCTTTGATGGTTACCAATGGTGGGGGGGGAAGGGAGGGTAAACCACTAAGTAGAGGGCAGACGCATCTTAACTTGGGTGAAGGGAAAGGTTAAAAAAATAAAAATACCCACATCCCCAAAGGGGCCCCAAATCTAGGCTACCAGCCCCCAAGCCCTGCTCTTGCCTCCTAAACCCTCCCATCAGCTCTCACGCCAGGACCCCCTCAGTGGAAGGACCAGTCCTCGAGGCCCTCAGGGTAAGACCCACACCCCCAGCCAGGAATCCAAGGCCTGTCACGTCCACTGGCCTCAGAGACAAACACCACAGAGGCCATCTCTTGGGAGGAGAGGAGTGGGAAGCCTGGAAGAAAGTCTGAGGACACCCATCTGAGCTTTGGGGTGAGAGACAGACACACACAGACACAGAGACATACAGACACACGCGCACACGCAGAGACACACACGCACAGAGCAGAGGGAGTCGGGGGGTCCTGTGCCCGGCCGGAGGAAGTGCTCTCATGCAGGGGTGCGCCCACTGCAGAGGAGGCAGAGAGAAGGCAGGGATGGGGGCCGCTGCCCGAGGGTCTACACAAGATGTGGAGGGACAGGTGGTCCAGAGGGTGGGCCCGACCAGGTGGTCGGGAGCCAGTGCCCACACTGGGCTGGGCTGCAGAAAAAGCCAAGGGGAACACAAGAGCCAGTGAGGTTCCCAGAGCTAGAGACACTGGAACATGGGAGGCCTGTGCTTACAGGTCACCCCAGTGAGGACCAGAAGAGACCTGCTTCAGACCCGCTGCCCCTGTGGGAACGGGAGAGTGCTGCAAGCAGGGACACGGAATTGCAAGAGAGCACCAAGTGGGGGGGAACCAGTAGCCGTTACAACCCCAAAGCCAGGTTCAAGAGAGGCACAGAGGGGCCAGAGACAGGAGCCACGTGGTGGGCTTCCAAGGGAAGCAGCTGCGAATTCTGCCAAGCAAGGAAGCAAGCAGAATGCTGGGCCAGATCCTTAATCAAATCCAAGAGGAAGCTAGAAAGGAAATCAGCCACCACTAGGGGGTGTCGCCAGGCCTTCCCCCTCCAAGCACAGTTCATTGATTTCAGCCAAATTACAGAACCAAGAGAAGGCGCGGTGCATCCTGGAGGGGGACTGTTGACGGAGGGGACCTTCCTTCCCCCGCTCCCCGGAAGCCTCAGCAGCAGCCCCAAGCGCGGCCCTCAGCTCTAGCCTGGGCACCAGGCCCAGGGTCACTCTCAGGATCAGAACTGAAAAGGATCCTAGTCAGCTGGTGCCAAGGGCTGAATTCAACAAGGTGAAGCTGGAGAGACAGAAATCCAAACTCCTGCTCCTGAGTTAAAGGGTTCTTCTTTTCCCCTCTGAAGAGCAAAATAAACATGACTTGAGTAGTCAGTAGGAGGTTGAGTGTGAACCACTGTCACATGGAACTAAAAAATACATGTGACTCAGAGCGGCATCAGTAAAGGGATGATGGCCAGAATCAAGGATGTGACTCTGCAGTGCGCGGATCACACCCGTGGTGGCCAGTTCTGGATGCCACAGTCCAAGTAGGAACTTGGCAAATTAAAGCATGTTATGAAGTCTGATAAAGAAAAAAAAAATTAAAGATGACTGGGTGAGAGACTTCCCATCTCCTCCCAGTGGATTAGCTGGAAGCTCAGGGCCTTGGGGCCCTGGAAGTACATGCTCTCAGGGCTGTGGTGTCCACTGTGCTAGGGTGGAGGGACACACTGGTTCTGCTGCCCAACGGCAAAGCAGACAACAGAGAAGAAAGACACAAGAAAGCGGGCTGCAGCTTAGGACTGCAAAGACAGAAGGGGTTTTGTGCGGTAGTGAGCTCCCCGTGATCAGCAGCATGCAAGCAAAGTCTTTGGTTGGGGGGGATCTTGGAGAGGTAATCCATGACCCAGACAGGACTGGACAGGATGCTTTCTGGGACCCCATCCACTCCTCAGGAGGAAAGTTGGGCAATCTACTTCCATAGTGTTACCGCCTCGGAAACCCAAGGAAAGGTTGCTATGTGTCGGGGCTGACTTGATGACACATAACAACAACAACAATCTAATGCTGAGAGTCAGTGATTCTATGTCCTCACCTCTTCCAGGAAGACTTCCCTGGTTGTTCCAACCTCCCTGCTCACTCCAGCAGTCTTTACTAGTCAGGCTGTCATTTGGATCCTGGTCCACTTCTGTCTCACGCATCCCCCCAGAACCCCAGAGGGTCAGAGATGGAGCAGCCCTTGACTACCACCCAGTCCCGGCTCCCCACCTGGCAAGCAGAGGCATCACAGGAGAACCGGGCTGCAGAGTCACGTGGACTCGTCCCAGTGCCGCCACTCTTTACCAAGGAGCTTTGGCGCCACTTTTGAGCCTTGGTTCTCATGAAATAGGATGACACCCCAACCTTGCAGGACTGAGATGATGAGGTGAGGTAACAGGTGCCGGGCCCACAGGAGGTACTCCCAGATGGTCACAATGAGAGGCTACAAGTGCTTCCCACAGCTGCCAAGCGCCCAGGGGAAAATACAGGATCCCCTGATAGGGGCAGAGTCAACCGCGGGGAACCCTGCCCAGGGTGGAAGTCCCATTGGTGGCGTGAGGCTGTCTCTGCCTGATGGGCCATCTGACTGGCTCACTCGCTGACCATGAACACAAATGGTGACCAGAAGTAAATAATGCCTTTGTGACAAAACCGTTCAAATCTTAAGAAATAGTGTTGGCAAAATAACCTAAGGGGTCTTTGGTGGGGAAGAGGCTGGCCCTCTCACCTGGTGGGACCCCTCAAGGACCAGCTGACTCCCAAGGGCAGGGGTGTGACGAGATCCTTCACCTGTCCTTGGCCCACTCTACCCACTCAGGGGTGGGCTGGGCACCCCTGGCAGGGCCTGTCTGCCTGGGGGCCGGGCCAGGTGCATCAGTGGAGCCATAAACTCAATCCTTCTTGGAAGAAGAGACTCAGCTCACAGAAGACTCTGGCCCAGAGGATAGGGTCTTTAATACCATTTACCATGTAAATGGTATTAAGGAGCTCTGGTGGCGTAATGCCTAAGGCATTTAACTGCTAACCAGAAGGTTGGCGGTTCAAACCCACCAGCCACTCCACGGAAGGAAGACTGGGCAATATACTTCTGTACCACCTCGGAAACCCCAAGGGAGTCATTATGAGTCAGAATCAACTTGATGGCAGTGACTTTTGGTTTGGTGAGGCCCTGTGTTAGGCTCCTCAGAGATCACCTCATCTAACCCTCAACAACCTGGTAAATAGGGTCTATTATCCCAGATGTAAGGAGCTCTGGTAGCGTAGTGCCTAAGGCACTTGACTGCTAACCAGAAGGCTAGTGGTTCAAACCCACCAGCCACTCCTGGAAGGAAGGTTGGGCAATCTACTTCTGTAGTGATACCACCTCAGAAACCCAAGGAGGGGTCGCTATGAGTTGGGTCTGACTCGACAGCACATAACAACAATAACAACAATCCCAGATGTAAGGAGCTCTGGTGGCACAGTGCCTAAGACATCTGACTGCTAACCAGAAGGTTGGCGGTTCGAACCTGCCAGCCACTCTGTGGAAGGAAGACTGCGACCTACTTCAGTAAGGATTTATTACCTCAGAAATCCAATGGGGGGCGCTGTATGAGTCGGAATCGACTCAAAGACAGTGAGTTTGGCTTTTTGCATCTAACATGTACAAGCCAAGAACCCAAGGCTCAGTTGGCATCTAAAATGTACAAGCCAAGAACCCAAGGCTCAGAGAGAGGAAGACACTTCCCCAGGTAGACACAGCTGAGCCAGAACTGGAACCCAGGACTCCAAGGCCTGTTCCAGGACCTCTCTTGGCCCTCCTCAGCTTTCCTCAGAAGCACTCCCACCGCACTTAGGCACTTGCCAAGAAAATCAGGACTGGACATGCGGCCACTTATGCAGAAGGACTTCACCCTCACCGGTTGGAAGTGACCCTCGTAAGTTACAGAAGCAGCTCAATCACCAGAAACCGCCTTCTAAGACCCCGTGGACCCTGGTGTGGGCTCTGGGAGCCCTGGGAGCACCACTCACTTGCCTCCCTCTTTACCCACCTTGGAGCTGGGCGTCTTGGAGAAGCTGAGCGTCTCGGTGGTGAGGGAGAAGTGGAGCTTTTTGAAGGAGGAGGACATGAGGGGGCCCTTGCCTTTGGTTTTGTGAATGAAGAGAGGCCCCTCCTTGACCGGCAGCGTCTGCAAGCTCAGCGTCCGCTGCAGGTCCAGCTCTGCCCGGCCGGATGCGTAAGACGAAAAGACAGCTAGGTGAGCAGGGGCGGGGCCGGAGCAAAAGACAGCTGGAGGCTGTGGGAGGAGCCGTGTGAGGCACCAGCAGCGGGGGGCAGGGCCATGGGCGGAGCAGACAATCACAGGAGGCTGTGGGCGGGGCCTCGAGAGGCTAACACGGCGGTGGGCGAGACTCACAGGGAATCGCTCACCTTCTCGCTCCTCGATGTCCACGAGCTTGGTGATGAAGTCCTTCAGCTGGGCCACGCCTTGGCGCACAGTGGGCTGCAGGGGCTCCATCCATGCCTCCTTGGCCCTGGAAGCTAGCGTGTCCATGTTGCCCACGTTCTGCACCGCCTGGGGGCAGGAAGGGCCAGTCCAGCTGTCAGCTGAGCCTCTTCTCCCAAGAAGGGTTGAGTTCATGGTTCCCTTGATGCACCTGGCGGCACGGCCCCGCTCACGGCCCAGCCCAGCCCCACTGGGGATCAGAGTTGAACTGATCAGAGTTTGAAGCCTTTTGGGACTTCAGTAGGTTAGACCATTGGGGCCCAACCCATTAACCTTCCTCTGCGGGCTCTGGTGGTGTAGTGGTTAAGGCATTTGGTTACTAACCAAAATAGTGGTTCAAACCAGCTGCTCCAGGCAGTCTGCTTCTGTAAAGATTTACAGCCTTGGAAATGGGGACCACTGAGTCAGAATGGGCTGGATGGCAATGAGTTTGGGTTCTTGGTTTGCAGGCGTGACTAGAATCCTGCCTGCTGGGACCAGGGAGTAACTAGATCAGGTTGGAAGTCCCTGTTACACCACTTGGGCAACCTGGCAGGGCTCATTTTCCTTATCTATGAGTTTGGGCTCTGGTGAGATGAGCATGAGAAATCTTTGTAAACTGTGAAGTAAGGTGTCAACGTGGGCGTTATCACTGGCCTCCTCACAAGGCCTTCTGGGAATCAGTCGCGAACACACGATGGTCCAGACAGGCGCAACCTCTCCTACATGCAGTCAGGCACCCCGCCACTGTCTGCAGGCTTGTACCTTAGCCAACAGCAGCAGCGTGCGGCTGGTGCGCGCGTCCGCGTGTCGCTCCCGCAGGTGGAAGAGCTTGGGCGCCATAATGGCGGGAGAGAAGAAGCGCAGGCACAGGAAGCTGGTCACGGCGATGAAGGGCACGTTCTGAAGGGTCGACAGGGGAGAGCCGAGCTGTTCTCTCCCCAGGCCTGGCCTCCTGCGCCCTCTTTCCTTTGTTCCGACTCTCTCCACGGCCCCGCCCTGCCCTTCGTCCGCTTCCAACCCTCCACCTTCCCCACCTTCCCCGTGGCCCGCAGTCCCTTCTCCCCCACCACTTTCCTCCCTCTCCCCGCCCCAGGAAGGCGCACCTCGTCCTCGGCCCTGGGGAAGCGCTCGCGCACGCGCCGGAACAGCTGGCGGAAGGTGGCGCGGACCACCACGGGGCAGGCGCGCACGGACCGACTGAGCGCGCTCAGCAGCGCCCCCAAGTGGGAGCGCAGCGTCTGCGCGCTCTGCTCCAGCACCTCGGCCTCGGTCTGTGGGCGGTGCAGCCCCGAGCACCTGCGTGGGCGGGGCGGACCGGTGGAGAGAGGGGCGTGGTTAGCACCTGCACCCGCGGCGGGCGGCGGGCTCGGGCAGGGCCTGCCGTGGGGATAGGCACAGAAAGGCTTCAGCAGAGACAGGGGCGCAGAGTTAAGACACAGGTGGAACAGGGTAGAGTCACCACAGGTAAACCCCAGGCAGAAAGCGCCATAAACCCATTCAGAGACTGAGCCTAACCATCCCCGCTCCCGGGAACTACCCCTGGCCTCACCCCACATCCTTGACCTCCACTTTGCTCGGGTCCAACTCCACGTACTTCTTCTGCTCAAATACCCTGTCGATGACGGGACCCAGAATGCTGTGCAGATAACGCATCCCAGCCACCTGGGGACCACCAAGAGCCGGACTGGTCCTTCTCCACCTCCAGCTGCCCACCATCTCCCAGCATCAGTCTCCCCAGCTTCCGTGACTCACGCCCTTTCCCTCTCGCCCCTGCCCCGCTTGTCCCCCTGTACCCATACAGCTGGCCTGGAGGGTTCTACCCACACAAGTAGGGCAGTGGGCATGGTACGCAGCTGCTGAGTGAATTAATGGAATTCTTAGCCTTAAAGAGTAGTGGGCGTGAGTTCAGGTCCCCTCTGTCTCTTGGCCTGTCTTGGTCTCCTTGTGTATAAAACGTCAGTACAGGATGCAAACTCACCTTCAGAAAAGACTCCATGGACTTTGAGGCCAGACTGTTGCTCCGAAACAGGGTGTTGGCCTCGCCTACGAGGAGAGGTTCCACTGGGTGGGAGGACAGGGCCTCCAAGAGGAGAAGAGGAGGCTGGGCGCTCTAAGCTGGCCCCTCAGTGAGCAGCCTCCTGGCCGCCTCCCCACCCACTGTCCTCCTGCTCCAATCCCTTGCCTGCCTCCTGCGGCTCTCCTGATCTGACTCGTCACTCTCCCGGAGGAAGTTGCCTGGGTCTCTCCCTTCCCAGCATCTCCGAAGGCCCTGGCCCCCGCTCCCCTCTCGGCCACACCCTTGGACCAGCTGCTTCACCCAGGCCTCACTGGTGCGCCCCAGCTCCAGCTGGAAGAGCAGGTCCAGAAAGTCCTTGGCCAGCCCCTGCCCCAGGAAAAGCATGAGCAGGTTGGTGGCCACCTCCTGGCGGCACTCGGTGCTGGTGGTCTCCTCGATGAGTGTAATCAGCCCTGGGCCCTGCAGGGGGCGGCAAGGACAGGCAGGGCTGGGGGGGTGTGGCCAGGGCCCTTGGAGCACTACGGGGAAGGGGGACACTTGCCCAAGGGGTAGTGAGGCCTGGGCACAGCAGGCTCCCAGCACAGGCCCAGCTCAGCGCTGGCCAGCCCCCTACCGTCCTGAGGACCCGGTTTTGCCTTCTGTGGAGTGGGTTTAGGAGGACAGGGAAGACCCTCCCACCTCGTCCCCCCCGGGCACCCCTCACCTGGGTGCCCAGCTTCACCTCCCGGCACAGCAGCTGCACCAGGGGCTGGTAGCAGCTGGATGGCAGCACCGTCTCGTCCCGCAGCCATACCTCCAGCTGCAAGGAGCCCAGGTTGCTCCTGGAATGGGCAGCCTATGACCTCTCCACCAGGGACCCAGGCCGTCCTGGGCCACGGCCCCTCCCCACTGCCTCCAGTCCCCCAGAGTCTCTGCTCATAGCCTCCAGCTTGGCGTGCACAGCACTATCCCATTCTTTGCCCATGCTGCTGTCTGTCTAGAAAGTCATTCCTGCCTCAGTGCTCATGGAAACCCCACCTATCCTCAAGGCCTGGCCTTGCTCCCTCCAGACTCCAGATTGATTCCCGTGGACATGGAGGGCTCCCCAGCCTCGGGTCCGTAACTCCCAGATAACACCTCCCTCCTGGGTACACTTCACCCCTGAAGCAAAGCCCATCCACTGCCTCCCTTTGCCCTTATATCCACCCACCAAGGGAAACTGAAGCTCAGGCAGGCTGAGCAACTTGCCACTTTTGACCTAACTCCCAAGTTCCCTTGCTCGGGCCCTTCCGGTGGGGAGCGCTAACTAAGGCTTAACATTTTCAAAGACCCCGGCCCTCAGCACACGGTAGATAGACCTCAACACGATGCTGCTCAGCAAAGGGTCACCCAAGCACGCTCAGTGGAGACATGCCCTCGGCTTGCTCCGTGCAATTGCCCTGGTGCTGGAGGCACACCTTCTACCCGGTTAAGAGCCCGGGATGGGCTTCCACAGGGAGACAGGAGCAAAGCTAAATCATCAGCGGGGTGTGGGGGCCCTGCTGAGCTTCCGCTTTAGGGAACAGGGGGTAAGGAGGTCAGGGGCTTCCTGGAGAGGGTTGCCAGATTTAGAAAAACAGAAATACAAGATGCCCAGTTAAATGCGAAATTTTTAGTGTAAATATGTCTCAAGTAGGAGCTCTGATGGTGTAGTGCCTAAGGCATCTGACTGCTAACCACAAGGCTGGCGGTTCAAACCTACCAGCCACTCCTCGGAAGGAAGATTGGGCAATCTACTTCCATAGAGATACTGCCTCGGAAACCCAAGGAGGGGTCGCTGTGAGTAAGAAGCAACTCGATGGCAGTAAGTTTGGTTTTTTGCTTTATGTCTCAAATACTGCACGAACGTGTTGTTGTTGTTAGGTGCCGCTGAGTTGGTCCTAACTCATGCGACACTACGTACAACAGAATGAAACGCGGCCCAGTCCTGTGCCATTCTCACAGTCACTGTTCTGTTTAAGCCACCAATGCAGCCACCGTGTCAATCCACCTTCCGCTTTTTCACTCACCCTCTACTTCACCAGACATGATATCCTTCTCTAGGGACTGGCCCCTCTTGATCACATGACCAAAATACAAGAAACAAAGTCTGGCCATCTCCCTTCTAAGGAGCATTCCGGCTGCACTTCATCGAAGACACTTTGTTCCCTGGCACCATGGTACATTCAACATTCCTTGCCAACACCACAATTCAGATGCATCAATTCTTCGGTCTTCCTTATTCATTATCCAACTTTCATATGCATATGAGGTAAATGAAAATACCACGGCTTGGGTCAGGCACACCTTAGTCCTCAAAGTGACATCTTTGCCTTTCAACCCTTTAAAGGGGTCTTTTGCAGCAGATTTGCCCGATGCAATAGTTGTTTAATTCTTTGACTGCTGCTTCCATGGGTGTTGATTGTGGATCCAAGTAAAATGAAATCCTTGACAACCTCAGTCTTTTACCCGCTTACCATGATGTTGCTTACTGGTCCAATTGTGAGGATTTTTGTTTTGTGTTGAGATGTAAGCCGTAGTTTTGTGTTGATACTGAAGGCCGTAGTCTTTGATCTTCATCAGTGAGTGCTTCAAGACCTCCTGGCTTTCAGCAAGTGAGATTATGTCATCTACATATTGTAGGTTGCTAATGAGTCTTCCTCCAATCCTGATACCCCATGAACATACTTACACTAAACATGATTGTTTATCTATAACTGAGTTATAACTGGGTGTCTTCTTCCTATCTGGCAATCCTATGCCTGGGAAATCCCAGGCAGTCAGAGCTATAACTCAAGGATCCCGACTCAGAACCCTGGGGTCTGCAAGAAAACTCTTAAAGGAAAAGGGTCTGAGGGATTGTTCCAGAAACTGAGAAAAGCCAGAAAGCAGGAGACTAGTACTGTCTTGAAGCTCAGAGGACAAGGCTAAGTCCAGGACTGTGGGAAGGAAGAGGCAATGGTAACTGGTCTGGGATGGAGATGGATCCTGGCTTGACAGGTAAGGGCTGAAAGAATTCCAGGACTGTGTCACTTTGACCCCTGACCAGCCCTCCCTCACTGCCTGCCTGCAGCCCACTCTCAGCCAGCCTCCACCCTGGGCCAGAGCCCACCACCCTGCTGCCAAGCCCCCAGCACTCACTCGTTCCTGCGACTCTTGGACTTGTCGGGCTGCAGCCGGAACCAGCCCTCTTCCTGTTGGGCTGCCCACAGTCCTGCAACATTGAACGCCACCTGGGGACAGAGCAGAGTGGGGAGACCAAGCTGGGGCTGGGATACTCAGCTCTTTCCTTGCCCACTCCTGGTCTTGTGGAGGGAGGGTTACCTTCTCAGGGTCCCTGGGCACCAGTGCATGGGAAGGGGAGCTTCTGGTTCTGGGGAGTCCCAGGCCTTCTGAGTGCCCCTCTCTGGGGAGCTGGAGGGCGGCCCTCAGGGGTGGGACTGGAGGCCAGATGCTGAAGGCGGCAGGTGCAGCCTTGGGGACTGGGGTGGGGAGGCAGAGCGGAGCTCACTTTGCCCAGAAAGTCGTTGCGGCTGACGAGGTCCCAGTCCCAGGCCTCCACGCACAGTGCCCCCGTAGCCCCCTCCTCCAGCTCAAACTCGAACGTCTCGTTCCAGCGGGGGTAGCATGATTTCTTCACAATCTATAAGCAAGGGTGGGCTTGACTCCACAGGCTCCCCAGGCCCACCCACCCCAAACACCTCCCCAGGGTTTCCTGCAAGGGCCTCGATGCAGCCCCTCTCCTGAGACCAGGCGCAGGTCCTAAATACTAGACGGAACAACTTCCTGTTCGATCCCCAAGCCCCCCTCCCATTTCTCAGATGGGAGGGGCACTGAGGCCCAGAGTGGGTGAGGGAGTTGTCCAAGGCCACACAGCAAAATGGTGGCACACTGCCCTGAGAACCCAGGTCTTGACGCCTCCACCCCAGGCTGAGCCCACCATCCCAGCCATTCCAGGAGGTGAGGAACTCAGTGTGGGCCATACCATGCTCCACAGGTATGGTTACCTCAACTCCCCCCCTACCTGGCCCCCAGCCTAGCTGAGGTCACAGGGGCTGGAGGCCTGGAACCCACTCAGTGCCCTCAGAGAGTCTGTACCGCTCTTCTGCAGTGCCTCTGTGACTTCCTGCCCAACCTGCCCTCCAGGTGGTGGTGAGGAGGTGGCAAGGACCTGGTGTGTCCCTGAGCCTCCCTGCCCCTCCTAGCTTCCTCACCGAGGTCTCCCGTGTCCGGCCATTGTAGTACACTCGCACAAAGGGGTCAGATGCACCATTCCGGTCCTTTGGGGCTAGGTCCCTGGGGAAGGGAGCGATCAATGACTTGTCACCCAAGCCCCCACCTCTCCCTCCCTGACTGCCACCCTGCCACCATGGGGTGACTGCTCCCAGAGGAAGGTCTAGGCACCTCAGGCTGCCCCTGCCAAGTGGGGTGGCTGTGGACAGCACCTGTCTCTTTTCTGGGCCCCGATTCCCACAATGATTGCTCCATTGTCCCCCATGTGCCACCTGCCCAGACCAAGTTGGCCCAAGGCAGGGGCCACAGCTCCTTCCAACTGAGCACCTGCAGACCAGCTGCCACCCCTCAGTCTAGGGGTGTGTGTGTGGGGGGAAATGTAGCCATGGCAACCGCCGGGGCCATGGGCCCTAATGCCCTCTGCTCCCAGGGCCACCTTGGGCAAGGACAACGTCTCTGAGCTTGGTTTCCTCAGTAGAGACAACAGGTTTCTAGAACATCTCCTCCATGATATGCAGGTAGTTGTTGTTGTTATGTGCCGTCGAGTCGGCCCTGACTCATAGCAACCCCTCCTTGGGTTGCCGAGGCAGTATCACTACAGAAGTAGATTGCCTAACCTTCCTTCCGAGGAGTGGCTGGTGGGTTTGAACCGCCAGCCTTCTGGTTAGCAGTCAAGTGCCTACCAGAGCTCCTATGCAGGTAAGTGGGGAAGGTCAAGATACAGGACCCAACAGGGCTCTACACGGTCCCTGACTTAGAACCTTCTGGAGAGCTATGAAGCCCACTCTTCTTCCACGGCTTATTAACATTCCCTCCTGCCCGTCTCCTTTCCTCTCCTGCCTGCTTTTCAACCTCCTCAGAACTTAGAGAATCCCGGAGATTGGCCTTAAGAATCTGCCATGAAAGATGAGGAGAAAAAGTTCATTCTTTCCCTGCAGCAAATCGGGCTTTCTGCGTTACCTCAAACATCCAGCAAGGGTCTCATGGCTGGGGACAGTGGGTGACAAGTGGACTCAGACTAGTCGTCTCTCCAACAGCCCTCAGGAACAGAGGGCTGAGAGAGGTGAGGGAGAGAAGGTGTGGGAGAAAACCCTGGCATCTCCCTTTGTGGCAGGTGGGTGCTGGGAGAAGAGCCCCCAAGACCCCAGGAGCTGGGCAGCACTTGTGAGCGTGCCCCCAGATAGCCTGGGGAGGCAGGAGAAAGGTGGTGAGCGTGGGGTGGTGTGTGAGGAAGGGTGGAGCCGGGAGGGGCGGGACTTGTGTCCCCAGGCAGCTATGTCTTTTCATAGTCCAGCTCCCTGGAGAAGTAAAGCTAGGGGTGGGGTCACAGAATGTCCCCGCCCCTCCCAGGCCCGCTCTCCTTTCCAGAAGAGCAATCTTTACCTCCAGAGAAGCCGGCCGCCCTCCCTCCCAGCACAGGTGGCCCAAGGTGCTGGCTCAGTGCTGCTGTCCTCCAGGGCGACGCCCTCCCACCTCGCAGCAGGGAAGGACCCAATGGAGTGGCCTTGAAACCAGAGAGGAAGACGCTCCCTCATGGCAAGTGTGTGACTCACACCCAGGCCCAGACAGGGGTGGGCCTGCAGCTAAAAATACCCTGGAGGGGGGGAGGGGGGCTGCCACAGGTGATTCAGACCCACAGAGCCAGCACCCCCTTCCCATTCAAGGCACTGCCCCTCCTGGGGCTATCCCCCACCAGCCCTGCCATCTGCAGGTTCTCAGAAATTTTTCTGACCCTCCCACCCCACTGAGAACCTCTCCTTACACACACACACACACACACACACACACACACGCACACACCAGGCCAAATGTGTGCGGCTAAACGCTCTGGTGGTGCGGTGGTTAAGGCATTTGGCTGCTAACCAAAAGGTTAGTCAGTGGTTTGAACCCATCGGTGGCTCTGGAAGAAAGATGAGGCAGTCTGCTTTTGTAAAGATGTACAGCCTTGGAAACCCAACGAGAGGTCCCTGAGTCCAAACAGGAACTCTGGTGGCATAGTGCCTAAGGCATTTGACTGCTGACCAGAAGGCTGGCAGTTCAAACCCACCAGCTACTCCTCGGAAGGAAGGTTGGGTAATATACTTCCGTAGTGATACCGCCTCAGAAACCCAAGGAGGGGTCGCTATGAGTTGGATCCAACTCAACGGCAGTGGGTCGTGAGTCCAAACTGACCTGATGGCAGTGAATCTGGTTTTTGGGAACCCTCTCTATAACGCCCAGAGTCCCACCATTAGAACACCATCTCACCCCCTAAGGGGCCCATCTCCCTGAGTGGGGCACCCAGAAAATACCTTCAAGACAAGGAAACTGGGATTGTCTCCTGAGAGCAGGCCTGGGTGGACAGAGGCAGAGTACTGGGGCCAAGATGTGGAGGGTGAGGAGGCTCAGAGGCCCCCATGGGTTTCTCCAATGTCGTGGTCCCTGCAGGCCCACTGCCCCGCTCTCCAGCCCCACCTCTCACCTGGCCTCCAGCACGGAGCAGCGCAGCCGGTGGGGGCCGGTCCCAGGTACCACTTCCAGCCGCAGGTGGATCTCACCCTGCACCTCCTCATCAGGGTCCACCTCGGTCAGATGGGCCCACCCACTGAAACCTGTGGGCGGGGGCTCAGCTGGGGCCTGGCTTTTCCCACCATGCCCTCCACCCTCATCCTCCACCAGGCCCCAAGTGACCCCTCCATAATCCCCTCAGAATCTGCTCAAGCCCCTGTGAGGTGGGGGCTGTTATTCCAAGGGACCAATAGTGGAAACTGAGGCTCAGAAGCTAAGCAACAGCAGGTGGGAGAGCCAAGATTAGAATCCAAGTCCTGGGGCCTGCCGGGCCAGTGTCCTCACTGCTGTGCCACGCTGTGTTTGGCAGCCCTGACCCCAACTCATCGTGGGATCACGTGCTCAGTTTCCCCATCTTGAAACCAGGGAAGTGCCTCTCTCTCAGGGCTGCCTAGAGAAGGGCCTGAGGTCCGGATGGGGAAGTCAGAGAAGACACTAAGGAATGGCATCACTGTGGTCACTGGGGCCCAGAGGGGCAGGCTGAGGACATAGGAGGAGAGGCCTCTGGCCTGGCAAGGGCCAGAGGCCTCATGAGTCAGCAAAGTCCCCTTCTCTCCCCCACCCCTGCACGTCTGCCCTGGCCTCACAGACAGGAGCAGGTGTGTGCCGGGGGCGAGGTTCCGGCTGGCAGAGCCAGAAGCACCTAGGAGCTGCTGGCCTGAACCCTTGCCAGGACAGGGCTCAGCCCAGGAAGGTCAAGGTCATACAGCGACCTTGTCAGCATCCCAGGAGCCATGTCGGTGGCCCTCCAGCCCTCAGACATGACTCCTCAGACATGAGAGTGGCAGGGAGCCCAGGCTGAGAGGACCCCACAGGCCACAGAGGAGCCATCTGATGGAAAGAAGGGGTCCCCTTCTGCCTACAGCACCCTCAGATCCCATCACCAGCATCAACTCTTTACTCTAGAGAAGATGCTGTCCCAACCCAGAGGCTAAATGGGGGCCAGGACCCAGAGGTAGGGGGTACAGGAGATGGCCAGAGGCCCAGACTTTTAGGGGTTGGAAGGAGTCTAGAGGGAGGGCCCTTGGGTGCAAGCCAGGCAGGGATGAGGCAGA
Organism: Orycteropus afer afer; assembly: GCF_000298275.1. NCBI lineage: Eukaryota > Metazoa > Chordata > Mammalia > Tubulidentata > Orycteropodidae > Orycteropus > Orycteropus afer. The sequence goes on from NW_006921593.1 coordinate 1,591,767, forward strand.
GAAGTGAGGGAGTCAGAGAGGGAGACCAGGGTTGCTGGGCATGGACTCCGTCTCACAGCTCTTACCCTTAGGGTAGGCGGCCAGGGTGTCCCGCGTCAGGCAGACCTTTCCGATCACATCATCCCGGCTGGAGGGTGGAGCAGGAGTCAGAGCTGGGTGGGGCTACAGCATCTGTGCTCTGGGAGTCCAGGACCCCCTCCCACCCAGTTCAGAGCCCCTGTGTGAGCACTCCAGTCACTCCAGCCACTTGTGGGGGCCCTTCGGAGCAGGACCCAAGACGAGGGCTGGTTCTGAGACCCTTCTCCTGCAGGCCCTGGCTTCTGGACACTCTCACGGGCACATGCTGTTTCGGCACACGGACCACTGTGTGTCCACACGCGTGCCAAGCTCATGCTATCTGGGGCCCCTTCATGACTCACACCCCCATGCACATGTAACACTGGATCACATGCAATTCCCACCTGTGCACATATATGACGTGATGCAGGCATCCTCACTCACAGACACCCTGCATCTATTGCAGACACACTGCATCTACCAACCCCTCCTGGGCTCCCCCACCCTTTGGATATTCAACAAACAAACACACACATTGGATCTCATAGCAACACCTCCTTGGGTTTCTGAGGCGGCATCACTATGGAAGTAAATTGCCCAACCTCCCAAGGAGTGGCTGGTGGGTTTGAACCGCCAGCCTCCTGGTTAGCAGTCAAATGCCTTAGGCACTAGACCACCAAAGCTCCTCCTTTGGATATGTTGTTATGTGCCGTCGAGTCGGACCTGACTTATAGTGACCCCTCCTTGGGTTTCCAAGGCAGCATCACTACGGAAGTAGATTGCCTTTGGATATAGAAGGGTATAAACATAGAAGGGTTCTCACAGAGGATGCAATGCACCCAGTGAGACCAGGAGTGAAATGGGCCAGGGAGGGGGCAGATGTCCAGGTCCAGACCCCAGGTGAAGAGTGGGGCCCACCCACCTGAGGGCATCCTCGTCCATGACATAGAAGGCCACAGAGTGGAAGGTGGGTGCCAGGTGCACTCGATACTCCTCACCCCAGAAGGGGCACAGGGTCTTCCATACAGTGGCTGTCCTACAAGAGCGGCCCCTTAGCATCTGCCCTGGCCACCCCCATGCCCCGGGCTGCAGCAAGACAGGACTGTGTGAAAGGAGCCCACCTTTCTCCACATCCCTCTCCCCACCCCAGTGATGACAACTGGCTCTGTCGTCTGAGGCCTCCTTGTCCCAGAGCCCTCCACCAACAATCACCCCCTTCCTGACTTTCCTCTCCCCTTCGTGAGGCCAGGGCTGTGTCTTTCCAGCATTTACATTTGGGAAAACTGAGACTGGAAGAAGTAGTAATCACTACTGAGAAACTGAGTCTGAGAAGCTGAGGCTGGAGGAAGGGGTGATCACTGTGGGACTCTCTCAGGAAGAGGGGCCCCAAGTTGGAAGGAGGACCAGGGAGGGCAGAGGAGCACTGTGGAAGGAGCTCCAGCTTCGGGCTCAGCCAGACTTGAGTTCCCATCGGGCCTTTGGTGACACGGCAGGGTGGCAGGAGAGCTGGGACCAGACTGGCCTCCCAGCCCCACCTCAGCTCCTGATTCGGAGCGGACTTGCCAAGGGCGGAGCCAGGAGGCTGGCCAAGCTGACTCAGGAGCCGGGCAGTCCTCCTGGGAGGCACTGGGATGAAGAGCCACAAGGTCTTGTCCGGGCAGGTCCTAACCCAGCTCTGGCCAAACCCCTGAGGACCACAGCCTTCAATTCATGGAATGTCCCAGGGTATGTGTGAGGAGAGCTGAAGCCTCCAAGGACTGGAATGTAAGCACAAGGAACCATTTTCACTCCAGCCACTTCTCAGGCAGGTCATTTGAGCTCTGGGGCCTCGGTGTCCCTGTCTGTAATTGAGACAGTCAGACCCCCAATGCCTCTCTAGCCCCTTGGTATCCATGGTTTTGAGGGAATCTAGAGAAAGACTGGGGCCGTGCCTGCAGGCAGGAAGAACTGTTGTCCAGTGGCCTTGGCCTGCGGACAACAACAGAGACTAAGGCAAGCAGAACACTGGAAGCATCTCTGGCCATTCACTTAGAGATGGGCCTCGATGAGGGAAGGGGCAGGGCATCCAAGGCCCTACGTTATGCCTGGCCCAGAGATGGGGAGGGAACGTGTGCAGTAAAGAATTAACAACACAGTGAGTCTGGTGTCCACACCCTGTACATTAAAGCTTGGCTCTCAACCAGCTCCTGGGACATAACCTTTAAGCCCTTGGAATATCCTGCTTGATAAGAGTGTCTTTGTTTACCTGGGGGCCCTGGACCATGCCAGATAGTCTATGCTAACAATGTGATTGGGCCATATGGTATCACCTTGACCTCTGAAGGGATTAGAGGTTAAGGTCAGCCATGTGAGTGGTCCAACCAAAATGAAACCAAAAAACTCACTGCTGTGGAGTCAGATCCAACTCATAGCGACCCCTCCTTGGGTTTCTGAGGCAGTATCTCTACGGAAGTAGATTGCCCAATCTTCCTTCCAAGGAGTGGCTGGTGTGTTTGAACCGCCAACCTTCTGGTTAGCAGTCAAATGCCTTAGGCACTACGCCACCGAAGTTTTGTATCTGAGTGGTCAGCCATCTCTGTGTGACCAACTCCAACGAAAACTCTGGACGCCAAGATCGGGTAAGGTTCCCTAGTTGGCAGCACTTCACCTGTGCTTCCTCCTCACTTGCTGGGCGAAGCAAGCGTTGTTGGTCTGACCCCACTGGCAGAAGGCAACAGAAGCTGGGGCTTGGTGTCTCCCTGCCCTCCACACATCTTCCCTTGGCCGGTTTTAGTCTCTTTTTGCTGTCACGAACCACAATTGTGACAATAATGGCTTTTCGAAGTTCCAGGAGTCCTTCTAGTGAACTACTGAACCTGAGGGTGGGCTTGGGAACCCCCAAATAGCACAAGGGAGGAAGGGGCATCAGAGGAAATGGCTGGGGATTCCGAGCCTGGAGAGAAGCAGTCTTTGTAGAGGGAGAGGGGGCCCCTGAGTTGGAACAAGGACCAGGGAAGGCAGAGGAGCACTGTGGAAGGCGCTTGGGCTTTGGGGCTGGACGACTTGAGCTCCTGTCTGGCTTTGCCACTTACTGGGTATGTGATGTTGGCAAGTTAGTCTCTCTAAGCCTCAGTTTCCCCATCTGTAGTAGGCTTGAATGATACAGTATCTGGCTCATTGTAAGAATTAAGTAGACAGTGCTCAAGTGGACACTGCGTCATGGTCATGGTCATGGTCGTCACCGTCATCTCTCCCTCACAAGCTTGCAGACATGAATAAAGCCAGGCAACCATCCTTTGGCCAAGCTCCCAGCCCCACAGCAGGTAATCAGTGGACAGGCGTTTAAGGTCCATGACTACAGGTAGGCCTTCCTCACTGCCCTGGGTAGTGTCAGGGCATGGTGGGGGGCCCAGGGGATTAGATGCTCTAAGCCCTCACCCACCTCTGCACAAAACCCACACCCCACTGAGAGTGTGAGATGGAATGAGCAGGGGGGAGAGGGTATACTCCCGGAGGGAGCCCCTTCCCAGGCCCTGGTCCTGGGGGCGCAGGCAGTACCTGATAATAGGTTCATTGTCCACCTTCACGATGCAGTAGGGGTCGCTGCTGCCGCTGCTACAAGACAGACAAGGAAAGGAGGGGCTGAGTGGGAGGCCTGCTAGAGGCGGGGCCAAGGATGGGCCCCCCAGGCAGCTCCTCTCTCTCTGCCAGGGGCCCTCAGTGGCCCCAGGAAAAGGCTTTGCACAGGGTCCAGGGCTGAGGCCCAAAGGCTTCTCAGCCTAAACATGTGCCCCCCCATTCAGTCTGGGTGGGAGGCCAGGAGGGAAAGACAGGAGCCAGAAGGAAAGGAGATCAATAACTAACAAACAAACAAACAAACAAACAAAACATTACCGTAAAGCAATTCCAACTCATAGCAACCCTGTAGGACAGAGTGGAACTGCCCCATAGGGTTTCCAAGGCTGTAAATCTTTATGGAAGCAGACTTCCTCTTAGGGGAGGAGCTCTGGTGGGGTATGCCTAAGGCCCTTGACCGCTGACCAGAAGCCTGGAGGTTCAAACCCACCAGCCACTCCTCAGAATGAAGACTGGACAATCTACTCCTGCCCAGGCATCGGGGGTGGAGGGAGCAGAGAGTGTCATTCCTCACGCCCCTCCCTGGGGACAAAGGGTGCTTCCTCCCGCCCACTCCCACCCCCACCCCAGCCACCCCCACCCCAGCCGGCCTGTTCTGGGGAGCAGTCAGAACAGCATCCCCTTTGCTCCTGCGGGTCCCCTGCCCAGAATGTCCCCCCACTTCCCCCACCATCAGCCCCCACTAAGAAGCCCCTGTCTCAGAGGCTGGGGTGCTAGTTCTGGGGACCCTGCTGCAGGTCCCTCGTCACCCCAGCACAGCTCAGGATACAAGAACATCAATGCCTCCCTGACCTATGAGCTATCTGAGGGCAGACCACTGCTATGTCCACAGGGCCCCGCACAGGGCTTGGCACAGAACAGGGGTCCTGTGAGTGTTTGCTGAATGAATAAAGGGCTGAATGAACAAACAGCACACAGTCTGGCCTCAGGAGCTGCCAGCAAAACAGGGGGCACTCAGTTCCAACTGACGCTGAATGTGGGGGATCCCTAGAGTCTAGCGGGGTCTCCAGGCAGGCCCAGGGATGGTACTGTGGAAGGGGCACGGGAGGACTCTCTCCAGAACTGCCCTCCTGGCGTCCGTTAAAAGGAAGTGTACTAGCAAGTGGGAGGTTGGGGAATTCCATGTCCTGCTTCCCTTCTCATAAGGGGCTTGTCCGGCAGAGGAAGCCACTCTGGAAAACATCTCCAAAAGTCCTGACACCAATGGAAATCCCTGCCAAGACTCACTTTTTCCCACAATACCAGCTCACGGGCTTGCTCGGTGAATGTTAGCCCAGCCTGAGTCTCCTTGCTCATCTGCCTGTAAACTGCCCCTATTACGCAAGAACCTCCTCTTCCAGGGAGCCCTCAGTGAACACTCCAGCTTGCATTCTACCCACCTCAAAGCCAGAGGACTCCTAGCCTCAAGCGATCAGCCCCCTGTGCACCCAGGTAATGGGGGCTGGGCTGAAGAGCCAGAAGCCACACACATACACGGCCAACTCTTCCTATTGGTGGTAATTATGTTCCATAGAGTTGCCATACACACTGAATTAGCAAATACTGAACCACCACTCCTAGGGGAGGAGCTCTGGTGGGGTAGTGCCTAAGGCACCTGACTGCTGACCAGAAGCCTGGAGGTTCAAACCCACCAGCCACTCCTCAGAATGAAGACTGGACAATTACTCCCATAGAGATACCGCCTTGGAAACCCAAGGAGGGGTCTCTATGAGACAGATTCGACTCAAAAGCAGCGAGTTTGGTTTTTTAGGGGATGTGCAGGGTTAGGGTCCTGCAAGCCTCTGGTCTGATTTTTGTCAACAGATCAATAACAAACAAACAAACAAACAAAACATTACCATAAAGCAATTCCATCTCATAGCAACCCTGCAGGACAGAGTGGAACTGCCCCATAGGGTTTCCAAGGCTGTAAATCTTTATGGAAGCAGACTTCCTCAACTTTCTCCCATGGAGCGGCTGGTAGGTTCAAACTGCCAACCTTCTTGTCAGCAGCCAAGTCCTTTTAACACCACCAGACACCACCAGAGCTCCTAACAAATCAATACATACATAACCTTTCTTCTTTTCATGTGTTTCTGTTTAAAGACACCTTATTTCATATGTATTGTTGGTTCATTAACATTAAAACTCACAGCCCACAGCATGGAAGTTCCTGCCTGAATAAAGCTGATCTCACCCACGGATTTCTCCCATAAAGCACATCACAGCCTTCGTGAGCTCAGAAAAACTGGCCAGTACTTTACCAGAATGCTTGGGGGCCATTCTAAACAGTGAAATTGCCATGAAAAGCACAAGAATGCAAAAAGCATGGCACTACATAGAACGCTTGAAGGACCCTTGGTTACACTCTAAGAGCGGAGACAAGAAGGCAACGTGTTGCCTTGTTACACCTCAGCTGGCAACCCGCATGTCACGCAACTCAAATTCTATGCCTCTTGCACCGTGCATTCCAGGAATGACTGTCAAAGTGCCACGATCATTGATTTGGGGGTACAAAATAAAGTTAGCGAGCAGATGAATTTGCAAATACAGAATGCAAGAATGTGAATCAGCCGTGTTTGTACAAGGAGCACAGGAGGAGGAGGGAAGGTCAGTGCAGGCTGAGACGGGCAGCCCCAGCACAAGGCCACCTCTTCCCTGCTTGCTACCACCTCCAGGCCAGTGGACCTTCGGGTACAGAAAACCTCTTGCTTTTCCCTGTGGGCCCAGCGCTGCCTGGCTGCCTCTCACTCAATGAATGGATCCACGAACAATGAATGAATATGCGAATGCATGGCGAGGCCTGGGGCTTGTGTTTCAGGCTGGATCACTGGGTAAGCAAAGGCCTGGAAGCCAGGACAGATGGGGAGGGGTGGTGCCGGGGCAGCGATGGGCTGGAGGGGTGGATCAGAGGGTGCAAAGGGAACAGTGTCAAGAGTGGGCTGAGGCCAGGTTTTAGAACTTGGGCCCAACCATGGCTCCTTGATGACCCGCTGGGACCTGTCCCGCTTGCCAGTGCTCTCCGCCCCAGTGAGGCCCCTGGGCTGGCCCCCTCTTCCACTTCTCCTTTCCCAGCCAGTCGCCTCTGGCCCAGCCTGGCTACTTGCGGGGCCTCTATATTTAGGGCCTTGGCAGTTTCCAGGCTGCAGAAGGGCGGTGATCAGGGCAAACTCCAAAATAGCCCCAGGCCCGTCCCCAGGGCCACTGGACGTGGGCGCCGCTGGGTCACTGGTCACTGTGAGACTCAGCTCCTGCCTGGCTGACCCAGACACCGAGGGGCAGCAGACAGCAGGAGGAAGCAGGGTGGGAGAAGGCAGGATGGGTCTGTGTATGAAGACAGACCCCCTGACACTGTCACAGGGGTGACACCAAAATGACCCCAGGGTCAGTGGTGGCAGGCTGGTGCCGCAGTAGTGGACCACAAAGGCAATGGCATCACTAAGGGTGGTGTCACCTGTCACCTAGTGCAGTAACTCTTAACTATCCCCCTCACCCTCATCCCACCCCCCAGTCCTGCCCGTTGCCTGTCAGGGTGCAGGCTGCCAGAGTGGCACACACCATGGGGCAGAGAAGAGGGTCTCTGCCTTGGCCAATGGGAAAGAGAAGGAGCTTCAAGGGAGTGGAAGGGGGCAGGGCCAGGAGGGGCAGGGCCCAAGCAGTGCAGCCTGGGGGGCAGGGGACAGGCCATTCCATCTGGGGGTGGGGATGATGGTGTTCCCTGGCCAGCAGCACCCATGGGGGAGGGGGAGTAACCACCAGAGTTCCTCACTGTGGAAGTTTAGGGTCATGGTTTCATGCGACATCTCAGTTAATTGGCTTAATAACGTGTTTAGTGCTTCTGTTCTACCTCCCAGTTGACTGCATGGCGCCTGGGGTATGGAAAGCTTGCAACCTGTCATCCAAGGCATAATTGGTGTTTCTTCACCTGAAGCAACAGAGTAAGGAGAGTCAGGAACAGGAGGAGGCAATGGAATGTGTGGCTAATTGCTTCCATGAATAACTGCCTCCTTTGCCAGGAGAACAAAAGAACTGGATGGTGCCTGGCAATAATTACTGAACATTTTGATTAAAGATTCTATAAAAGTATCCTGATCAAAAGGGGGGAAACTGCAGAACATAATGGAAAAATCTCATAGACTATAGACTTTCTGGAGCCATGGAGGCTGAATGAAGCCTTGAAACTATTGCCCTAGATCACCTTTAAACCTTAAACTAAAAACATCCCCTGAAGTCATCTTAGAACCAGACAATAGTTTAACTAATGTCTTTAAAAATACCTGTCTTGAGTATTATGTTCTTTTAAGAACTATCTACAGGGGATCACATTGACAACAGCAACTCGAAAGATTAGACAGGAGCCTTAAAGGGCAGTGAGTTTATCTTACTGGAGAAGGAACAACTCCGAAAAGCAGGGTGAGAATAGCTGCACAACTCAGGGAATGTAATCAAGGCCATTGATGGGTATATGTTTTGCTGTGTATTTTCTCAACAACAATAAAGATAGACCACTATGGCAAGTGGTGAGCTCCCTGTCCTCAGAAGTGTGCAAGCCCTGGCTGGGGAGACACTGCTCACGAGACAGTAAAGGAGGGCCACGGGTGGTCTCCGAGGCCCTGAAACCCTGCAGCCATGCTTTGCACAGGATTTTCGAAGCTTAGTGACCACAGCTAGCTTTCAATCTTGGTCCAGCCAGGATCCCTGGCTCATTCCAGCAGCAGAGAGGATCTGCAGTGTAGTAAATTACTTAGTATGGCTTTTCTACCCATAAGTCTTTGTAAACTCCAAGGTGGGATTTTCTATGGGCACCTGAGGAGCTCCTGATTGCTGAAGGTGTCCACCTGGAGTATTTCTGTTGGGAGTGGCACAAAACAATGTTCTGGGAGGTTCCCACTCTCTCTCAGGTGCTTAGAGTTCTGATGCTATGATTGGCTAGTTTGGCCACTCTGCCGGGCTGAAAAGGAGGCCTCCTAGAGGCAGAACGCTGCTGCCGAAAGAGACACGTGCTGCTGGGAAAAACACAAGAGACACGCATTGCTGAGGAAGACACCGAGGGACATGCACTGCTGGGGGAGAGACTGTGAGAGACTTGGCTGAGAGACGGTGGGCTGGGGAGAGAGACTGAGCATTTTTCCTGAACTCGAATTGTAGCCTGGTGCTTCCCTGATAAACCCCATAATCTGTGAGTTCTGTGTGGCCACTGCAGTGAATTATCGAACCCAGGAGAGAGGTGGTGGGTACTTTGGGAGGAACGCTTGGTGAAAGGACTGGAGGGAGGCAGCATGTCTGGCCTTGAAGTAATAGGCCTTGGGCTATTGATGGTGATTCTGCCTTCCTCTTGTGGGGTTCTAGGAGGTCAGAACATGTGGCCTCCTCGTCCTTTCTGCAGGATCTGAACTCTGACTTCTAAGTACATGCTGTGTGGCCTTGGCAAACTAAACATCTCAGGCCTCAGATTCCTCACCCACAAACTGAGCGAACGTATCTACCTTCTACAGCTAATAAAAAGATTAAATGGGAAGGGCCCCACTACCTCTTCTTCTCCTTCCTAGGGACCAGGTGTTCCTCAGGGACCTGGAATATCAAGACAAATGAGTCACGCTCCCTGCCCTAGAGGCAGGCAGGCAGGCAGGCAGACTGGGAAGGAGCAACTGCCACACGAAGGCTCCATGCTCACCCCAGCAGACCCAAAGTGCTGGAAGGCACAAAATGGGGGCAAGGAACCCTGACCAAGAGCACAGGGCAAGCCCTAGAGAGGAGATGTCTGAGAGGGGTCCTGTAGGATGAATAGGAGTTTTCTGGAGGACTCCGAACGGGAGTGTATGGAAGCAGAAGGGCTTTAAATATACTCAAAAGCAGGTCCATGGGGGGTCGGCAGTGACATGACCACGCTGACGGGCCATGCACATGGAGAAGGGAGGGTTGACAGGTCAGAGCTGGATTAAACGAATACCCCTGGCACCACGCAGGAGGCAGGGAAGAGGTGGTCAGGAGAGGTAGGGGGATAGAGAAGGAAAGAGATTCCAGAGGCAGAACCAACAAGACTGGGGGCCCTCCGGGATGGAGGCAGGGCTGTGGGAGGGGCACCTTGGTTCCCAGGCGGGTACACCCTGGGCTGGTAAGAACCTGCATGAGAGCCAGCTGCTGCTGGGATGGGGAGGGAGGCGACAGACGGAGGGGCCGCTCCTCCCAGCCGCCACCAGCCAGAGGAGGCCAAGATGACCTAGTTACTGGGGCCAGCATGGGGGTGCTTATAGGATGGGCCTGGAGGCCAAGACCCTTTTCAGAGCTACAGACATTCCCACTCCCAGCTCCTGCCCCACCTCCTCCACGCACAGAAACCCACTTTGAGAGGGCTCATTCCTCCCTCACCCATCGCCATGGCAACTGCTGAGCCTGGCCTTGGCAGGCCCAGGGGGCCCTTGAACTGGAACTGCTTGCATGATGAGTTCAGGGGAACTCAGGGGGCAATGTATGTGAGAGAGAGATGCCCGTGCCCCCTACCTTGGGCTTGCCACCTCTCTGTATCCCGGAGCCCGCCCGCTGAGGAGCGCAGGGTGGGGAGGTCTGGCCCAGCAGACTTTGGACTCTAGACAGCCTCCCTGCCCCTGCTCCAGGCAGCCAGTGCCCCTCCATCAGTGTGTTTTTCACTTCTCCCATCTGGGAGGGATTTCAACCCTCAGTTTACAAAAGGAAAAACTGAAGCTAAAGCAGAGACCTGCCTCTAAGACTGTACACAAAGGAGCTGCTGGCAGAACCAGGAGCCAGGGGTCAGGCCTATGGGACCTTCTAGAAGAGTAGGGCAAGGGGTCCCTGAACCCTTCTCCCCAAATCCAGCTGAGGATCCGAGAAAGCCCTAGATACTAGGGCCAGCACTTCACACCTCTGAGCCTCGGTTTCCTCGCCTGTGAGATGGGCTGCTGAGAGCTGCCTTGCCGGGTGGTTGGCAGGACTAAAGGGACACAATGCAGACCCAATCTGCCCGATTTTGCAGGAATCCTGGCCTCCTGACCTATCTTGGCCCATCTCCACCTGTCCTGCTCTTCTCAAGAGCTCCCCCCGGGCTCAGGGAACGTTGGAGAGGCAGACGTGTGTCAGGGGCACACTGCCGCGTACGGAGGGCTCTGAACTGCTAAGAAGGAACCCTCATTTCTAGGAGGTACCTCCATCCTCTGCAGCCACACCCCTGGTAGTTCCCCAGAATGTTTTCCCACCGGCAAAGCCCCTTGTCCTCTAGATTCGCTCTTAGCTCCCTCCCTGCTCCGTAAGCGTCCGCACAGACGGGGGCCCCCTCCTCGGTCCCCGCCCTTCACTGACACCCTCTGCTCCTGTTGTCAGCTGCTGTCCAGTGTTTGCAGAAAATCTCACTGTCCCCATTTTCCCTACCAGTCCCCCACTGCGGCCACACTCGCCACACCCTCGTCGCTGCTCTACTTGTGGGCGTGCTGTGTGGCCCACAGAAAGGTCAGCCTTAAGGGGTGGCACCCCTCCCCGGAAAGTTGGGGCTCCCGTCCCTGGCCGCGCTCACATGTCCTTGGCGGGCAGGTTCTTCCCCTCGACGATGCGGATGGAGAGCGAGCTGCGCTTGGCCATCGCGGGTCCGCGCCGTGGGGTCCTGGTGCGAGGAGCTGGACGCCAGGATCCGGTGCAGCGGGCGGCCGCCGGCGATGCTGGACCCGGCGCCACCGGGGGCGGGCCGCGCCGGCGAACGGGGAGGAGATCGCGGGGGCGGGGGGCCTCGCTTCCACTTCATTCACTCCCGCCCCCGCCCCCGTCCCACGTGCGGGGGACACTGCGCCCTTGCAGGCCAATCAAGGGCCGGACTTCCCGGGGTGGGCGTGGCAGTTCCAGACCACGGAGTTCATTGGCTGGGGCGGGGGGGGGGAGACTCTGCCCCCGTGCAGGCCAATCCACGGCCGGGCTTCCCGGGGTGGGCGGGGAAGACCCGGACCGAGGCCTTCATTGGCCGCCTGGGGGCGAGGGCAGGGCGGGACCTGCGCGGAGGCGCTGATGCAGGGCTGGCTCTGGGCGCGTTGGGAGCCCCGAGCAGCGGGGATGGAAGCTGCTGTGGGCGAGTGTAAACGCGTTGTGCCCAGCGGCTTTGCGCCAGGGACGTGTGGGGCGGACGGGCGGTGCCCGAGTGGGCCGTGTCGGAGCTCGGAGGCGTGGGCAAGTGCAAGGGGCGCCCAGGCGGGCTGGAGGAGAAGGCCCGTGCGCACGGGGCCCGGGGCGCCGGGCTCCGATGTGTGATGCATGACCGCCTGCCTTAGATGTATGTCGAATGAATGAACAATCGGATGAAGTTAGTAAACAGTGTTTGTGTTCGAGACGCCTGGGCCCGGGGAGGCTCTGGGAGAGCTAGGACAGCCCAGAGGTTTTGAGCACCGACCCCGGGATTTTATCGAGCACCCGCTTAGGGGTGGAGGTGGCCTGTCACCCTAATTTACTCCTCCTGCACCCCATGGCACAGATGAGGGGAAGTTACCTGCCGCAAATCGGAAGATCACTCAGCTGGTTTTCTCCCAGATCTAGAGGTTCCAGTTCTGGGGCTGGCACAGTGCGACTGGCCCTGGCCAGCTGGCGCCCCAAGTGTGGCTGCAGACTTGGGTTCCCCAGCTCTGCCACACTCTTGCTGGGTGACGCTGGGCGGCTGCCTGAACTTCTCTGAGCTGATTTCATTTCATTGCCTGCAAAGAGGGCACAGTACCAAGTGCCAGAGGTACCCAGGAGGTACACTGGGTGAGAGGCACGAGTTCTGGTGTTCGCTACAAATCCTTTTCCTGTTTTCTCTACGCTCACACTTTAGCAAATTCAAAAGGCATTGAAGAACTCACCCTGCAAAGTACCATAAGTCTCCCTGACTTTTATCTACATCTTGTTTTCCTTTCCTGTTTTGTTGTTTGTAGTATTCATGCACATATGACCAAATTCAGGGAGGTCAGTCTTTTTCCTCCACAAATGCGTTCTTTTCTTTATTACACAAATAGCTTATTGTTCACACGTACAATTTTCTTACCATGCATATCTGTGTATAAAAGCATCCTTCTCTTTGAGCAGTCCTCTGTTAGTGACAGGACGCTTGTTGCCATCCTTAGCTCTCACCAACAATGCTGCCGCCAACAGCTTCGCTGACACGCCGTTTTGCACGTGAGCAACTGTAGCCGGGGATGAATTCCTAGAAGTGGAATTGCTGGGCCAGAAGACACGTGCATGAGGGACTGCCATAGGATTTGCCAAGGTTCCTGCTGCACCAGCTGTTCAGGTATTATTGCCACCAGCACACGAGAGAGGGCCAGCTCCCCCACATTCTCACCCACACACCTGTTATCAATCTCTTGATTTTTGTCAGTGTGATCAGAGGGAAAATGATGGCTTGTCGGGGTACTGACAGCTTAGTGTTTCAGGTGGTTTCTTGGGATTGTTGCCAGCCCTTCCTAGTTACTGATTTGCCATTTGGCCTCAATATCTCCCTCTAGGCCACTCGTGGAGTGGGAAGGAACTTTGTTGGCTTCTGGGTGGGGCTGGGGCACACGCCCTGCACCGTGGGCTGCTCCTGAGGCAGGTGGCCCTCTGCCAGGTCTATTGTTCAGGTGTTGGTGCAGCCCTTTAACCTGGAGACGCGTCGCCCACAGCTGAGCCAGGAAGCCCACCTTGGAGGGGCCTTCCCCCACTTGGCTTTGCTTAGTCCACTTCAGGGTGTCCTGCTTGTTCACCTCTAGGCCTGGGAAGGTGGCTCTGTCCATCTCCGAATGACTCCAGCTCTGAGCACAGTCTGGACTTCCTGTCAACCAAGGCTGCACACCTGCCATTGGATCCTAAACCCTGGATCTTCTCCCCAGAGCACTCTGGCACATCCCTCCCCCAAAGCCTTCCACCTGCTCCCAGCCAGGCCCCTCTCTACTTTGGTGATTGTCTCCTAGACAGCTTTGCTCTATTGCTGGCCTTCCTGGAGTGTGGCTTCCAGCTAGGAGCTTGGCCTCGCCCTGTGCTCTGAGCTGTGCAGAATAGACACAGATTAACTCTTCCTTCTGTGGGGCACTAGGCTTTTAATGGCACCACCCACAATCCCCTTGCTTCGTGAGCCATACTTCCCTGGATTTTGGTTCCAGGCAAGAGAAGCTAGTTCTGAGTCGTTTAAACCCTTGAGTGTGTCACAGAGAACCAGGCCCAAAGGCTGTACACAGCAGGAGTAGCACCCCAAATCGCAGCCCAGAAGTGGCTTGCTGCACATACCCCCGCTGCTGGCACTGGCCTTGGGCTCTCATTTCACACCGACACTGGACCATCGCTATAATGCTGCATTCTCATCCCCCTCAATAGAACACCTGACCCCTGATGCAAGGCAGGCTGGGAAGGCCAGTAACATTTTTAGCATCTGTGCTGAGAAGGGCCCTACCTGAGAAGGCGGAGTGGTGGAGATGAAGAGGGAAGTCTCAGGACCAAGGGAAGTGTTCAGATGCTGGCCAGCCAGGAGTGACAGTGTTCACCGCACTCATAATGAGGTCGAAGGTGGCTGAGACCAGACCTTTTACCATGCTGTCCCCAGTGCCACCTCCTCTCCCCTCATCTTTGGCATTTTCAGGTGGCTCCAGGGACCCAAGGGCAGGGTCTTGAATTTCTCCATGTCAATGACTTCCCCAGTCCCCACCAGACACCAGCATCATGTCCTCACTCAATCCTTGTAACAACCTGTGCAGCAGATGCTATTAACTCCTTTCCCTGAGGTTCACCTGACGTGTCACCCGGTATCCACAACACACTCACCTCAGAAGGAAGATGGGCGCTTCCATGCCCAGGACTGGCGAATGGACCTCAGACTCTGTCCCAGGCACCTGCCATTCTAGTCAAAGGCTGCTGTCCCCTGGCCCCCAGCTTCGCTGACACGGTTCCTTCTCTCACCCTGCAGCCAGGGAGCACAGCCCTCAGCCTGGGGACTCCCAGGGACAACCTTATCTACTTGGAGGACTCAGCTAGAGAGATGGGCCAAATTTCAGCATGTTCCCAAAACTGGTCTCTCAAGAGGAGTGAGAGGGTGGGGCAGGGAGGGGGCTCAGCCCTGCTCCTCCATTTGTGCGGGAAGCAGGGGACACTCCTTTGCTGACCTGACTACTGCTGTCATTTCCTACCTCCTTGTCCTGGTTCCCTAGTGCCGCTCTGACAGAAATATACCACAAATGGGATGCACTTAACAAACAGGAGTTTATTCTTACACTTTGGAGACTTTAAGTCCAAGTTCAAAGTGCCAAGCCCTAGGGACTGGGTGAAAGCCCCTCAACCTTGGGGTCCAGCTCTGCCTCCTGCTCCTGGCCCACTGGAGCTAGAGGCGTTTTTTCACTCAGACAGCTGCTGGCTGCTGAGGCTGACAAACCCAAGGTTGACAAGGAAAAAGGCACAGTCCCAACGTTACCAAACCCCACGGCAGGCCATTAACTTAAGTCCATTGTAAGTCCCAAGGTCGGCAGAGCATAGCAGGCTGCTGAGCAACAGCATGGCTACATGCAGGGTCCAAGCGTGCCAGGAGCTAGAGACCATCCCCAAGGCTTCTCCTTATATACAGGAAGTAGACCACATCCCAAAGACAGCTACTCAGCTGCTTGTGGTAGATCCCACCATGGAGTTGATTGCTAGTCTCATCATGGGGAGTAACTACCACCAGCTGCCCAGCCACTCAACCAGGCCCAGCCAAGTTGACACACAAACCAAACTACCACACTCCTCCCGTCACATTACTTGGTTCCACAATCAACACCAATGGAAGCAGCAGTGAAGACGTCAGATGACATATTGCACTGGACAAATCTGCTTCAAAAGACCCCTTTCAAGTGCTGAAGAGCCAAGATGTCTCTTTGAAGACTGAGGTGCGCCTAACCAAAGCCATGGTATTTTCAATCACCTCATATGCATGTGAAAGCCGGACAATGAATAAGGAAGACCAAAGAAGAGTTGATCCTTTTGAGTTGTGGTGTTGGTGAAGAATACTGAAGGTACCATGGACTGCCAGAAGAACGAATAAATCTGTCCTGGAAGAAGTGCAGCCGGGATGCTCCTTGGAGACAAGAATGGCCAGACGTCATCTCACCTACTTTGGTCATGTTGTCAGAAGGGACTGTTCCTAGAGAAGGATATCATGCTTGGTAAACTGGAGGGTCAATGAAAAAGGGGAAGGCCTTCAATGAGATGGATTGACACAGTAGCTACAATGATGGGCTCAGGTATAGCAAGGATTGTGAGGCTGGCACAGGCCTGGGCAGTTTTGTTCTGTTGTACATAAGGTTGCTATGAGTCGGAGCCGACTTGATGGCACCTAACGACAACAACAACAACAACAACCAGTCACTCACTCACTCACTCACTCAGCCATCTGCTTATTTATACACCATTCACTGAGTACCTGCTGTGTGCCAGGCCCTGGACTGGGCACTGGAGATCCAGAGAAAAACCAACCACAGACCCTGCCCTCAAGGGGTTCACAGTTGAAAGGAAGAGATGGTTGTAGACGTACTTCAGCTGAGAAATGAATGGAACACAGAGGAGGGACGTGCCCAGGGGTCTTCAAAGAGGAAGTGCCATTTGAGCTGGGTCTTGGAGGAAGCAAAGGGAAGCATGACGTGGTCCAGGTGGGAAGGGAATATTCTCAGGGAAGGGAACAGCATGAGCAAAGCCTTGGAAGCATAAACAGGCTGGGAAGATTGTGGAACGTGAGTCCAGAAGCAAACAGGAACCAGCCAATGAAAGGCCTAGAATGCTGGTCAGCCAAGAGTGGCAATGTTCACGGAGACGGGACCCTTTACCATGCTGTCCCCACTGCCACCTCAGCCCTGGGCTGCTTCCTGTGAAAGTTTTGGGGTGAAAGAGTGACATGCACAGACTTGGGTCTTGAAAATGCAGTGGGAACATTTTGAAGGGCTGGCATATGCATCTGCCAGTCCCCTGTGTCCCTCACACACTTGGGCAGCTGGATGGCATGGCCTGTCCCTGCCCACACGATATTTTCAGAAACCCCTGAAAATGTTGTAATTTAAATCTCTTTTAGAATTGCAAGGGAAAAAAGTAAATATAATTGTAGTAACTATGTAACCATGAATCCTGCCTGGATTATATTTGTCTTTATAATAATAATAACTCACTGCCATTGAGTCAATTGCAACTCATAGAGACCCCTCCTTGGGTTTCTGAGATGGTATCACTACTGGAAGTAGATTGCCCAGCCTTCCTTCCAAGGAGGAGTGGCTGATGGATTTGAACCTCCAGATTTCTGGTTAGCAAATGCCTTAGGCACTATGCCACAAGCGCTCCCTTTATAATAAAATAAATAAAATTTATAATAAAATATAAATGTTAATGTTTACTTATTTATTTAATCCAGAAAAGAGCCTGCCCAAGTTACACGTGCCTCAGGCTCATGGAAGTGACGTACCACCTGGCCACAGGACAGGTATCTGGAGTTTCAAGGCAGGCTTTGGAAACTCGGCAGGTCAGTCATGTTGGAGATAAAGTGAGGGATCTTTGAGCCCTAGTACAGCCCTGGGAGCTCTGGTGGTGTAGTGACTAAGGCATTTGACTGCTAATCAGAAGTTTGGCGGTTCAAACCCACCAGCGACTCCTGGGAAGGAAGATTGGGCAATCTACTTCCGGGGCGGGAAGGCCTGCAGGACCACGACCCCTACGACCCCCTCCAGGAGCCATGGAGTGAGCGCTGAACCAGGATGTCCGCCTGGGGGCTACCCCACCCCACTGTGGGGCCGGATGCCGAAATGACTGTAACTAAATTTCTGTCGCCTGTGGAACAAGAGTTCCCTGGAGATTAAATTGAGCGCTGGAAAAAAAACACTCCACTTGGAAAGCTTGTGACATGCGCACTGCTCGTCTCATCCATCAAGGCAAGGCTGAAGTGCTATCTTTGGACGTGCGTCAGCGCGGGGCTCCGCGCCACATCCCAATAAACATTTGGAAATGTACACACACCCCGACTTTATATGGTGGGGCTTTTTTTGGCTGTAAAAATATTTGAGAAGATTGTATAACTGAACTTTGGGAGCTATTTGACTGCAAGGCAGTGATGCAAGGCACTCACTGCCTTGCTGCTAGCTCCGCCTCCTCATGCCTTCCTAGGACTCTCAGGGGTTCTGCCCGGGCAAGGATATGCGACCTACAAATTGTTCGCAGGCCCAGTGGTGCATTTCAAATACTAAATTTAACAACGGGACAAGCTGACAGAATGTTTGGTTTTGAACACATTTCAGTAAGCATTTGCTATTTTTCTGTTCCGCACTTTTCATATTTCTGAGCAAGTGTAATTTTTTCCCCTTAGGCCTCAGGGATTTCACAGCCCTGAGGGGCTTTCTGGAGAACACTGTCCTGCCAAAGAGGAAAGCCACTCTCATCTCGGCTTCTCTCTGCCTGTGGTGCCTGCTGCCTGCCCAGCCAGTGCCAAACCTCTGTCCAGGGCTCAGGACCGATGGAGCCCCAAGGGGCTGGCCCTGGGCTGAAGCCCCACAGAAGTGGGGTGGGAGGCAGAGAGGACTAGGTGGGGGGAGAGAGGAGGAGGAAGAGGGAACATTGGAGGAAAGTAGATGAAAAGGAAGAGCAGGGAATGGGGAGAAGCTGGGCCGGGAGGCCCCAAGTGTGGCTAGGTAAGCCCCCACACGAAGGTCAGAGAGCTGTGGACCCCCAAATGCTGAATGCAGGAGTATAGGCTCACCCAGGACCACAGGAAGCCCACAGGCTGAGTGACAGCAGTGTGCTAAGAAATCTGGAGTGGACAGTGGTGAGAGGACAGGAGGGGGCCTTCCACCTTCCAAGAAGGGCTCTGTCCCCAGCTTGACACCTCCACCCATTTAATCTTAGGCATTTAGCATTAACACTCTTTTTAAAGTATAGGCCCACAGTTAAGAGTGTGGGCTCTGGACAAAGAAGAATGAAGAAAACCAAAGACACATGGAAACAATTAGTCCAAGGAACTAGTGGACCATGCAAACCTCAGCCTACATGGCCCTGAGACCAGAAAAACTAGATGGTACCCGGCTACCACTGTCAACCTCTTGGAAAGGGATCAGTGCAGGAGATCCTGGATAGAGTATGAGAACAATGTGGAACAAAACTAAAAAATCATTAAAAAAAAAAAAGACCAGGTTTGCGGGTCTGATAGAGCCTGGTGAGACCCTCAAGACTATGGCCCCTAGTTACTCTTCAGGCTTGGACTTGAACTCACTCCTATCACTTCCAGCCAAACAATAGCCAGACATACAGGGTGAACGTTTACACCAGGTAGATACACTCCTTAGAGCACTCAATCATGGGAGAACAGAAGGGCAGTGTTTGCCCAGGGAGATAGCTTGAGAGGTGGGAGTGCATGGGAGGGAAGGACACAGGGAAGAGGTAACTACAGGAGGAAGTGGGAAGAGAGGTGTTGCATTGTGGGGAATTGCAGTCCATGTCATGAGACAAAATGTGTATAAACTGCTGTATAGAAGATGAATTTGTTGTGTAAACTTTCATCCAAACCACAATAAAAATTAAAAAAAAAAAGTGTGGGCTCTGGAGCTAGACTGCCAAGTTCAAATCCTGGCTCCACTATTACAGGAAGACTGATGTGTGATGGAAGGCAAGTTACTCAACCTCTCTGAGCCTCATTTGCCTGATCTGCAAAGTGGCAGATGGATCTTGGCTCAAGGCAAAGAATACCAGAAAGATGTTTACTTGTGTTTTATTGACTATGCAAAGGCATTTGATTGTGTGGATCATGACAAATTATGGATAACATTGAGAAGAATGGGAATTCCCGAGCACTTGATTGTACTCATGAGGAATCTGTACCTTGACCAGGAGGCTGTCGTTCAAACAGAGCAAGGGGACACTACATGGTTTAAAATCAAGAAGGGAGTGCATCAGGGTTGTATCCTTTCTCCACACTTATTCAATCTATATGCTGAGCAAATAATCCGAGAAGCTGGACTATATGAAGAAAAACGTGGTATCAGGATTGGAGGAAGAATCATTAGCAACCTGAGATATGCAGATGATACAACTTTGCTTGCTGAAAGTGAGGATGACTTAAGGCACCTACTGATGAAGGTTGAAGAATACAGTCTGCAGTATGGATTATGTCTCAATATAAAGAAAACAAAAATCCTCACAACTGGACCAATGAGCAGCATCACAATAAATGGAGAGAAGATTGAGGTTGTCAAAGAATTCACGTTGCTTGGTTCTACAATCGATGCCAACAGAAGCAGCAGTCAGGACATTAGACATTAGTCAGGACATTAGATGACATGTTGTTGTTGTTGTTGTTGTTGTTTGCCGTCGAGTCGGCCCCGACTCATAGTGACCCCTCCTTGGGTTTCCGAGGCAGTATCACTACGGAAGTAGGATTGCCCAACCTTCCTTCCGAGGAGTGGCTGGTGGGTTTGAACCACCAGCCTTCTGGTGAGCAGTCAAGTGCCTTAGGCACTATGCTACCAGAGCTCCTAGACGACATGTAGCATTGGGAAAGTCAACTGCGAAGGAACTGTATCAAGTGCTGAGGAGCAAGGATATCTCCTTGAGGACTAAGGTGCACCTGACACAAGCCATGATATTTCCAATCGCCTCGTATGCATGTGAAAGCTGGACAATGAATAAGGAAGACCGAAGAAGAGTTGATGCTTTTGAGTTGTGGTGCTGGCAGAGAATGCTGAAAGTACCATGGACTGCTAAAAGAACTAACAGATCTGTCCTGGAGGAAGTGCAGCCAGAATGCTCCTTGGAAGCAAGAATGGCCAGACTTCGTCTCACGTATTTTGATCATGTTGTCAGAAGGGACCATTCCCTGGAGAAGGATGTCATGCTTGGTAGGGTGGAGGGTCGACGAAAGAAGGGGAGGCCTTCATCGAGATGGATTGATACGGTGGTTGCGATGATGGGCTCAAGTATAGCAGGATTGTGGGGCTGGCGCGGGATCAGGCAGTGTTTCGTTTTGCTGTGCATGGGGTCACTATGAGTCAGAAACGACTTGATGGCACTTAACAACAACAACAACAAGCAAAGTGGCCAGTGATGGCTGCACCCCATCAAGTGGCTGTGACCTGGGCTCCTCTTGGCTGACCTCTGCTGAGGAGCCACTTGGCCAGCAGACCTCTCATGACACCTTCCTGTGGTGAGTACTTCTGGGATCATCTCATTAGTCCTCACACAAGCCAGGGGCTGTTCATTGTATTCTAAAGATGGGGAAAGCATGTACCGGGTCCCTACTGTGTGTGGGCCGGGCCTCAGCTCTCAGAGTCCTCACCAGCAATCCAGGAATAAAATGCAAGTGTATGCCCACTTACTAGACAAGGAGTGGCCAAGTCACTTTTACAAGGATACTCACTCTTAGCATGGTCCCCACCCTCTTGGAAGAGTGGGGGTTATATTTACCTGCTCAGAGAGCAAGAAACACAGAGAGAAAGAGGCAAACAGAGAAACAGAGGCAGAGAGGACCGGCCCAGGCTCAGCCCCAGCCAAAGGAGGCCTGGACAGGAGAATATCTGCCCAGTTCTCCTCAGGGATCCCTTGTGGGGGGTACAGCCTGCAGGTCCCTCTGGGCATCCCAGAGGTGGTTGAGCGGGGTCTCAGGCAGAGGCCAAAGGAGGCAGAAGCAGGCTCGGGGCTGCCAGCAGGGGCCCCTTGGGTGTCTAGGGGCGTGGGTCCAGGAGGGTGCTCAGCCCTGCTGTGCAGAGGTTATCTATCCATGTGGTCTTAGATGCTGAGGCCCAACTTCACCTTTCTCTGGGGCAAAAGAGTCATTTAACTACTTCAGCCCCATCCCCTGTAGGTGAAAGCTCTGCCCCTTCCCAGAGTGGGAAACTGAGGCATGGCAAGGCAAGTGGAAAACCAGAAGTCCCGGTCCCAGCCTCAGGTAGCAGAGCCAGTTGCTGTCACATCCCCTCTGAGTCGGCCACCCTGTGGCTGTCATGGTAGCACGGTGCCCCACGGCCTTTTCAGTGGCTCCGTTTTCAGTTGATCAGAGTGGACTCAAACCTCCGACCAGCTGAAGGCTGGGAATGCCAGGTCGGGGGTCCAGACCTCTGCCGTGGCCTCTGGGAACAACCACATGCACCTCCTTCCTATTGTGGACGGTGATAGTCTGGGTGGGCTTCCTGGAAGAGGTGGTACCATGGCTGGACTTGAGAAGGCCTGGGGCTGGGAAGTGGGGGGGTGAAAGGACAGGCATGGCTATGGGGGCACCCCTGAGCAGAGATGGCCCAGGGCTGGAGGAGACCCTGGGATCCGGGACCTGTGGGGGACAAGTACTTATGGGTCTGGCTGGGTATCTCCTTGCTCCATGGAGAGATGTGTGTGTGTGTGTGTGTGTGTGTGTGTGTGTGAGTGTGTCTGTGTGAGAGAGAGAGAGAGAGTGGGACTTGGGACACTTGGGACAGGGCCAGTCAGCTGCAGCCAGGATGTAAACCTGTCTAGGCTTTTGGCGTCATAGTCTCCCTACCAGGCAGGGACAAGGCTGACAGGAACCAGGACCCTTGGCGAGAAGAATGGAGGATAGCGCCTCGGTGGGGGCACGGGAGGGTGGAATTGGTGGTTCTCAGCCCCAAGAGCTCTAGTACACCCTTCTTACTTATTTATGTATTTATTTTTATTTGTGCAGTGTTCCCTCCCAACCCTGGTAACCAACAAAGAAAGTTTCCATCCATATATAAACCTTTCCTTGACTTTTTACAATAATGAATACAATATTTGTCCTTCTGTGATTACTTCACCCAGCAGAATGTCCTCCGAGTTCATCCACCTTCTGAGGTGTTTTTCAAGGCACACCCTTCTTGTTGTGGCTCAAACAGGCCTCCAGCACAGCCCTTCCC
This sequence comes from Orycteropus afer afer, assembly GCF_000298275.1. NCBI lineage: Eukaryota > Metazoa > Chordata > Mammalia > Tubulidentata > Orycteropodidae > Orycteropus > Orycteropus afer. The sequence continues at coordinate 1,614,248 of NW_006921593.1, forward strand.
TCTGCTGCTGCCAACCCCACTGCTGCCACAGCTCCTGGTGCGCTGTGGGTAACTGCAACCCTGGCCTCAGGATGTCCCCTAGCTGACCCCAGCGGAACCCCCAGTGTGTCCCCCCCAGCATCCCTGCCTCTGCTTGGCCTGGGACACTCTGTGTGGCTGTCAACACCCTCCCCTGCTGGACCCCACAAATCTCTTGCTGCTGGCACCTGGGTAAGGAGCAGTCATGCTGACAGTGTGGGCAGTGGTGGGGACACCCCCAGGTCTCAGTGACAGACAGCTCTGGCAATGCCAGTGTCTCAAGGACAGAAGTCCTTACTTGTTTTTTGCTGTAGCCACAGGAAGGCTGCCACACCCTTCCAGGCCCTGAGAGCCCACTTCCTGCATAGCCCAGGTTGGAGCTGGCCGAGGTGGGGGTGGGGGTCTCTGTTCAGTACCTCTGATGGTCACTCAGACACCTCTGGGGGCCAATGGCAGGTCATAGGGACCAAGCCATGGACCTGGGGCACCAGGTGACAGGGTCCATGACCAGAGGACTGTTGCCCACCCGCCCTTGGCCCTCGTCCTGGGCCCAGGTTCCTGTCTTCCCAGAAGTTCATCTGCCTGAATGGAGTTGCGTGCTTTGCCCTCTTTAACCTCCTGAACCTTCCAGAAACGGGATGGAAACGCCCAGCCTCATTCTCTTGCTAAGGAAGCTGGGGGTAGAAGGGGGGCGAGGTAAGGGGAGATCCAGATCAGAGCTAGAGGGTGTTGGCCTGGCAAGAGGCTCTCCCAGAGCTCTGTCCCCGGGAGTCTCTGCAGGGTTGCATAGCAGGGGGTGGAAGAGCTGAGAGTCCCTGCCTTCCAGGAAGGGCCCTGAGCCCCCTCTCCTCCAGCCCTAGCCCAGCTGGCTCAGGCCTCCAAACTGGCCTCTCTCTCACCCGCCTGCAGTAGGTCTCCCACTCCACTTTGTAAACTCCACATGTACTCTAGGAATCTCCTGCCTAAAATCCTGCAAGGCTCCCTGCTGCCCTCAGGACTCAGTCGTGGCCCCAGGCTCTTTCCTGACTGGCTCCAGCCCCTCAGCCACGTTGGTCCACTCACCCCAGGCTCCAGGCAGGCTGAGTCACTGTTCCTCACTGTCATGCATATTTCTGGCCTTTGCAGGTGCAGCTCCTTCCTCCCACAGTGGCCTTTTCTCCTTCCCCACCTGCTCAGCCTGGAGACCCCCATGGAGACATCCCTGACCCCTCCCATCACCACTCCACCCCAGCTCGTTCCTGGCCCCGTGTTTCCCACTCTCTTGGCACTTACCACACCAGGTCGCCAGTTCTTCATCTGTAGTATGAGACTCGCTGTGGGATTGACCCAGTATTAGCAGGGCTCCTAGACAGGAAGGTGTCCCTGGGAAGTGCCATGATTAATGTACTCGGTGCCAACCCAAAGCCTAAAGGTTCGAGTCCACCCACAGTTGCCTTGGAGGAAAGGCTGGGAGGTCTATGGAAAATTCAATGGTTGAAAACTCTGTGGAACACAGTTCTAGTCTGACACACACAGGGTCACTATGAGTCAGGGTCAACTTAACGGCAACTTGTTGTTCATGTGAATGGCTCAGACCAGCACTTCAGACCAGGAAGTGCTGTGCAAGTGTTAGCTCCTTCGTTGTCATGTCTGTCCTCCCTTCCCACTAGGAGCCATTCTGAGTCACCTCTGTGTGCAGCTGGGTTGAAATGAATGGTGGCAGCTGACACAGGGGCTCTGAGTGCCTGACTTCTCTGTGTGCACCAGGGATGGAGGAGCGTCCACTCTGTGTGCTCTGGGAGGTATTCTTGGATTTCTGCAGAGTCAGAAGATACAGTGCAATGGATCACTTTCATCTGCCATTTTCAACCGTGGTCTTATAACACCCACCAAATGATTGGGTGGTGCTATGCAAATAAGGTGCTTGTGGCACACCAAGGGGATTGGACAGTTTGCTAAAAATGCAAATAAGGTGCATGGAACACTAATGAGGGGATTGGTCAGTTTTGTCATCCTGCTAGGCTTATAATGAGCCATCCCAGAGATGGCACAGGGTAGCGGACTACCCCCAAGGGGAGGGGACGGGAGCAGAACTTATCCTTTGGACCTGGAGGTCCCTGAACTGGGAACCTCCTAGACCCAGGAGACAGAGAACTGCAACACCAGAGATAGTGAGAGGTGGAGAGAAGCAGTGGCAGAGAAATGGTGGCAGCAAAGGCAGGACACCAGGAGACCAGCAGGAGATGTGGTGGTGGGCTTCCTGGCCTACAGCACGAGAGGTGGAGTGGGGTGCCTGTAGGCACTTATTGGTGCATCTAGAGAGCATTGCAACACTTGTCCAAGCAGGGCAGAGGCCAGGCTGGCCCAAGAGAGGCAAGAGGCCCAAGGAGCTGAGGGCCAGAGAGAGGCCTGCCTCCTGGCACAACTGAGAAGAGGCTGTCTTGAGTCATTTCTGATCCTAAATTGTAAACTGTTACTTCCATAATAAATTCCATGATCATGAACATAGTCTGTGGGTTCTGTGTGGCTGTTGCAACAAATTGCTGAACCCAGTAGAGAAGTAAAGAGGGCTATGGGACAGATGCTTGGTGTCAGAATTGATAGAAAGTTTGGAGCATGGAGACATGTCTGACCTCCGTCTAATAGGAATCAGCCTTGGGCTGATGCCAGTGGTGAGTCTCTCTCCCCTTCATGAAGTTAGAGGAGGTTAGATGCCTCCACTATGACATTTTTACAGAGGAGGAGAGATTACCTGCCATAGAAGAGTGGTTGGTGGTAACAATGAGATGGTGACACTTGAATCATCTTGATGGACGGAGAGGATTTGAGTTCCAGGTGAAGGGGGTGAGCCAAAAGCAGGAGGATAGCAAGGATGGTGTGTGAGCCCAGGGCTGCCGTCCTGAGAGCACAGGAACCTCAGGGCACACTCTGGGCAGGTCACACCCTACCCAGCAAGTGGGCATCCTGGAGTTCTGAAACGCCAAGTCCCCAGGAGGTCCTGGGAGCATCCTGGGGCTCACTAATAGGTCGTGGGAGGAAGGAGGAAGCCAACCCTTGGCCTAGGCTGTCATCCTTCAGAGAGGGCTCCACAGCAGGATGGCTGGGATCCCAGGGAGGCCCCTCTCCAGGTCACAGTGGCTGTGTCTTTGCCCATGAGATAGAAACATCCCCAGGGAGCTTAGCTGATGGGGTTGGACCTGCAAGCATCCCCTACCCCAGACTCCTAGAGAGCTGTCTCCTTCCTCTCCTTGGCCAAACAGCCCCTGCTGCCTGACTGGCCACCAGTATCCACCCCCTCAGGTCTTCAGACCCTCCGTGTGAGCCAGGGTTTCCAGGACAGGCTCAGCTCTGCCAAACGAGGGCTGCAAATACCTAGTTGTGGGCAAGAGGAAAAGGGAGTTACTTAATTTTCCACAACAGTCCACGCAGGCCACAAGGGCTCTGCCAAGGAGGGGCCAGGACATGGAAACAGTGAGACGAGAGGCAAGGCCAGCAGGGTGGGGTTCCGGGCTGGTGTCTTCTGTCCCTGTCCCTGACCCATGCTGTCTTTCTCCCTGTCTCCTGCCTTTCCCTCTTCTCCTTTCTGTCCCATTTTGGCCCCTTTGCCCTCCTGAGCCCAAACCTGGAACAGATGCTAATGCTCCGGGTTTTTTTTTGTGTTTATTGGAAAATGGTGGTGCCCATCGCTGGCAGGTTTATACAAGCTTCCGCCAAGGAAGCAAAGTGAGTTCCCATGGCTTGTCAGAGTTGAAAACAGAGACAAGAGATGGAACTAGAAAGAGGCAGAGAGACAAGACAGGGGTCAGAGAAGAGAGACAGACAGATGGTAGGTAGAAGCATCAAGAGATGCACCAGGCCCCTGCCCCACCACTTGCTTGTCTTCAGGCTGACACGAGCTCAGCCTCCTTGTTCCGAAGTCTGTTTGCCCCAGGTTGGTCGCCAGGAGTCGGAGTGCTGACGGGGTTGGTTCAGCCACACCTTGTGTTCAGTGGGAGGAAACCTGTGTCACCTCGTGGGCCCCAGTGCCCTGTGGACATGCCAGGGGCCCACCAGGCTCCGTGCTGGCCCTGGGATGGCCCTCTGCCTCTTGGCCTCTTCTCCATCCTTCATGGTCCTCACTTCACGCTCCTTCTTTACTTGCCCCCCATCAGGGCTCCAATGTTATGCACAAGTCTACCTCGCACTGAGGTGGGGATGGCCTTGCCGGTGGCTGCGGGTGAGGACCCTATCCAACCCAGTGCCCCATCTGATTGGCTGAAGTCAGGCACTGCCTGTTGAAGGAAGGAATGAGTGAGTGAGTGAGGGGGGAATGGGTGAATGGTGGGGGACCCAGGGACCCAAGGGCCAGAGCTTTCTCTCAGCGCCATAGAAAAGGTGTCAAAGGGTACTCTAGGGTCAAGGGTCCTGGCTTGGGCCTTTCCCTCCAACCAGTCCCAGACTCCCACACCCCAGAAAAGCCCAGAGAAGCAAGCCCAGATGAGGATCTCCATTGTGGACCCCAGCTGGAGGGAGAAGGCGGCCTGAATAGTATCCCCTCTTCCCTCAAGATCATGTCCACCCAAACCCCCAACATGTGACCTTATTCAGACATAGAGTCTTTGCAGGTATAATTCGTTAAGGATCAAGGTGAATTCATCCTAATTCCAATGACTGGTGCCCTCGTAAGAGAGAAGAGGACACACAGAGAGGGAAAGGCCATGGGACACAGAGGCTGACATTGGAGTGATCCAGCCACAAGGCAAAGAATGGTAGGAGCCATGGAAAGCTGGGACAGGCAAAGGAAGGCTCTCCCTTGGAGCTGTCAGAGGAAACACGGCCCTGCCAACACCTTGGCTTCAGACTTCTGGCCTTCAGAACTGGGAGAGAAGTTCTCATTGCTTTAAGCCACCCAGCCCGTGGTAATTTGTACGGCCGCCCATGGAAACGAACGCAGGGAGACCCCCGCCCACTCATGCTGGGCTCTCCATCAGGCCCTGACGATAAGTTCTGGGCTCCACCCTAGGCAGGTCCTGAGGAGGTAGCTGAAGTTTTTGTGGCAGGCTGTGTCTGTCCCAGGTCTGAAGAAGGTGGCACATGTCCCCATGGGCCAGGGAGAGAGTGTCATCTGGGTGTGTCCCCAGCATTCTGCCTGGGTGCCTGAGGACCAGGGAATCGGGAGGAGGAGTGGGGCTGAAGACAGCTCTAGGTTTGTGTTGTGCACATGGGGGGTGTTTGGCATGAAGGCCTCCAGGATGTCTGGTCCGAGATACCCAGGGAGAGAGGACACATGAGGCAGCTGAGGGGAGGGGCGGTAAGGAGGTGTCAGGAGTGAACACAGAGGGCTGGCTGGAGGGGGTGAGTGTCCAGGAAGCAGGGAGCTCGGTGAGGCAGGCGGTGAGGGTAGGAGCCTGTGGGGCAGGCCATGGTCTCCCACCGATGAGGTCCAGGCCCACAACATGGGCAACCGCTTACGGGTGGAGAGGCTGGGGGGAGTTGTGAACTTAGCCCAGGGCAGTGTTCCCAAATAGGGGTTGAGGAGCAAAGAGGACCCTCACACTCACTACCTCCCAACCCTGAAGCATGAGGTAGGTTCCACCCAGGAGGGCTTTCCTCAAGGAAGCAGCAAGAAGGCAGTGAAGGGGCTATGTGAGCAAATTCCCCTGTCCTTTGAGGCTCAGGGGTCAGTCCCTCAGGACCCTCTCTGAGGCTCCATCCCAGCCCCAGGCAGCCTTCTGTGTGGGACAGGTCTTTGTGCCATCCATCTGCCCCCCTCCTCAGTCTGGAGGGTAAGAAGGTTTTACAGGTCCCACACGAGGTGGCCTGGGCCCTCCAGATGTGGTCTTGGCCTTTCTCTGCCCTGCTGGGAGCCCAGGAGGCTGGCCTCACAGGCCACATCTCCCAGACCCCTGCCCTTTTGCGTCTGGTCAGGTGTGGCCAGTGAAGGCACCAGCCTGAGACCAAAGGGCAGGAGGAGAGAGGCTGGATATGTGTTCCTCCGCTCCCTCCCTTCAGGCCTTGGGGCGCAGTCTACATCCCTCTACTGCAGCCCGTTCCTGCAGTGGGCTGGGAGGGGAGAGGGGAGGGCAGACCCTCACCATGGCTACCGTTCACTGGTTCTGGAAACACCATCCTCTCTCTCCTGTCCTCCCTTCAGTCAGGAGAGCTCAGGGCTCCCCACTGGTGTCTGTCCCTTGACCCCTGGTCCTGCCCACACCTTTGTAAACTCTCAGTTGCCCTTTGAGATGGGAGCCATCTGTTCCTGCCAGCGCCCTGGCATTTACTGGGCGTAGATAAAAGTCAGTGGAGGGTAGTTCAGTCTTTGCTGCCTTATATCAGGGAAAACTGAGGCCCAGAGAGGGTACGTGACCTGCCCAGGCCCATCCAACCCCCGGGTCGAGTCTGGAGGCTGCTCTAAAGAGGCGGTGGAGAGGCCAAGGCTTGGGGACTCGGCGTGCCTCCCACCCCCCTCCAAGCCTGGTCCCTGTGGTCACGGAGCACCTCCTCTGCAGAAGCCGGATGTGTCCGCTTCAGTTAATAAACCCATTAGGGGTATTGGCCCCTCCCAGAGTCAGGCGCCTGGGAACCCAGCCACACCCTTCTTCTCTGACCCCCTGACCCCAGAGGCGAGGCAGGAGGCACCTCTCCCAGACCCTCCTCCACCCTTCATCTCCCTCACTGTGCTCTGGCACCTCCCACCTGCCCCCAGCCCCCAAATGCTCCCAGGCCTTTGAACGCACTGTTCCTGCTACCTGGGCCCCCTTCCTGTGCCCACCTGGAACCACCCTGCTTCTTCAAGGCCACACCCCCCAGGAAGCCCCCGCTGGAGTCTCAGGCAGTCCACCCCGGCCTGGGTCATCCCAGACCCTTGAGGCCCAGTGCGGGGTGGGGATACTGATGACGATGAGCCATGCTCTGAATGACTTGGGGTTGCAGTCAGCTCTGGGCAGAGACCCTGCTTCTCTTGGGGGGGGGCTTCACACACTCCCTGACCACCTGCCCCAACCTGGAGGGCGTCCCCACCCGAAAGTGCACCAGCTGTGGTGGGTGATGTTTGGAAGTTGGACGTCTTGTGCCCTCCAGGGAGGAAGGGCAGAGGGGCAGCTCTAAGTCCCCCAGCCAGCCAGGAGGAGAAGCGAGCTGGAGAGTGGGTGCACTGGGGATGGAGCATGCAACCTGAGGCCTCTTCCGTGAGAGGAAGGCTGGCTGCAGCGCTAGGGCGAGCACCCCTCGCTGCGCATGCGCAGTCTTCACAGTTTACGCAGCCTCGCTGCTGCCCAGTGGCGCGCGTGCGCTCATCTTCATTTTACAGATTGAGCCGAAGGGCCCCAGGTGGCTCCGTGGCCCTAAGAACCTCCCCTATGGTCCTCCTCTCCCCCCACTCCGTCCAGAAGCTCCCAGAGGAGCTGGGGGAGTGGTGGCAGAAGACTGTCCAGGTGAACAGTCAGACACACAGTGGAGGTGTCGGGGACGTTTATTTCCCACAGGGACTGGCCCAAGCTTTGGGGGTTTCATACACCCCCCCCCAAACTCTCCTTTTAAAAATCTCTCTCCCTGGCCTGTGACGCTGCAGGGCGTCCTTGGACTAGGGACGAGGCTGAGGGGCAGATGGGCGTCCTCAGAGGTTCCCCACGGCTGGAGGGCTGAACGCGTGGTGAGTGTTGTATTGTCTCACGCACACGGACTCCTCTGGGCCGGAAATGGGTGTGCTTCCGCAGGTGTTGAAGCTGGGAGGTAGGTAGGAGAGAGAATGGTGAATTTAGGGCCTGGGGGAGGGCCCACAGCCACTGCCTGGAGCTCCGATCCATTGCTCCGGGGAAACTGAGGCGCCACGGGCCAGCTTCTATTAGCCAAAGGGAATCAAACCATGGCTGTTTCTCTGTTGTCGTTTGTAACTGCCGTAGCTGGCCCGTCTGCGTGGCGATCCCCACGGACAGTGGTGCGGAATGCCTGGCCTGCGCCTTCGCATTGTGCTCCCAGGGTTTCCAGTAGCTGCTGTCTTTCTTCCGCCTCCCTGCCTCTGTCACCACCCAGCCCCTACGCTCTGCCTCTCCTCGCCCCACATGCCCAGGGATCCCCTGCCCGTGTCGAAAACCCACCACTGGCTTCTTCTGCCATCAAAGACTCCTGGCCCCTTTCCCCTCCTCCACCCATGCTTCAGAGGCTAGTTCCCCTTTTCCTCTTCGAAACTTCATGGACACCCCTCTCCGCCAGGCCCCAGCACCTGAGCTTTCTATGAAGTCGTGAGGCACAGCTCAGTGCTTCACCTGAAAGCTATGCACCTTGCCTGGAGGGTCTGGCACTTGGGGGAGAGTCGCCTGATCCCTAGTTGCAATTTCATCCGCTGCCACCAGGGGGCGAGTGGCGCCCACTCAGAAAGTGTGGGCCCAATGGGCAGACCCCCACCCTGTCCTGCGGGCTCCTCGGCAGGGAAGATAAGGTCTCCAACTCAGAGCTCAGAGATTCAGGAATGGTGTCCATCCCTGCTGCATACATGTTACCCTGCAGGAAAAAGCCTTCCAGCTCGGGCAGCAAGGAGGCGCTGTGCGAGGGGACCCGGGCCAGGGCAGCTGCTGGGGGAAGCCAGGTGAGAGGAGGAGAGACCAGAGGTAGTCCCAGAGTGGTGGCCTGCCCACTCACCAGGTATAGATGAGCAGGGCCAGGAGGGCAGTGAGGAGCACGGCCAGCAGGACAGACAGGAAGGCGATGATGACCACGGTGCCGGTGGTCAGCCGCCCCGGCGCAGCCTGGAGTACTTCCGCTGAGGGGGCCACACAAGCAGGCAGGCAGGGTGGGGAGGAAAAGAGGTTTCGTTTGATCTGAGAAGGGGCTTCAGGCTGGAGGGGCACCTGCAGACACTAGCATGTTCATGGGGGTTCTAGTAGGTGGCTGGCCTGGTCCCCAGCCCATCCCCAGTCCTCGGGATCCCCCCAGACCACTGGTCTCCAGCCCCTCGTGTTTGAGCGGCTCATTGGCCGATACCTTGCTGCAGGCGGGTCTCACTGGACCACTCTGTCTCAGCCACAAGCCCCCTGTCATCACTCATCACCAGGAACTTCACCCTGAACGAGAGACCCAGCACTGAAGGCCCCAGGGTCTGAAAACCTGACATTAAGTCCCCTGGACTCTCAGGGCCTGGGGAGGGCACCAGGGTTGGGGGTAGAGCAGGGGCTAAGAGCCCAGCAGAAGGGGTTCAAATCCCGGCTGTGGCATTTTCCAGCTGTGTGACCTTGGGTGCATCTCTCACCCTCTTGGGTCTCAGTGCCTTCATTGGGATGTGTGTGTGGGTGCTGGCACCTAACATCAGTGAGTCAAGCACTTAGGAGGAGGAGACTGGGGGACGCCGAGTCTGGGTGGGGAGACACCATCCGTGTGGTTCACACTGACCATGGAGGAAGGGGCTGGAGGTGAATTCAAGACCGAGAATTCAGCAAGGCCCGGGTCTGCCCACTGCCCCAGCTCCTGTTTGCAGGAGCACACAGCCCCCAGGGCCCTCTGAGGAGCCTTCCAAGCCCAAGTTTGGGCAGCGTGAGGTGTGCCCCTGCACCCCAGCCAGGGGCCAGGCGGAAGCACTCACCGGTAGGGGCCCGGGCCTGGCAGGGGGTGGTTGCAGCCCTTTTGGGTCGGTGAGCAGTGGGTGTTGTTGCCCACGCGGAGGACTTGGAGCTGGTTGCCGGCCTGCTTGCCCGGGTAGAGTGCCCGGTTGGCCCTCAGTGTGAGGTAGTAACCCTTCTGGGCTAGGTCAGCGGGGGCAGGAGAATCCTCCATCCTCTGGGGGGCAGTGAAGTTCTGGGTGGCTGAGGGTGGCACTGCGGGTCAGGTGGTGGGGGCCGAACGGGCAGGATTCCACCTACACCCCACCAGGCCAGATAGCTACCCTTGCAGCATCTCCACCCTCATACACCCCTGGTGCTGGTCCCAGGCCTGCCCACCATTTCACAGGGTCCACACATGCATACCCACCGTTGCTGTAAGCCACTACCAGCCAGATGGCATCAAAGTCGGAGACGCTTAGATGACTGAACTGACCCAGTGGCTGCTCCAAGGTGAAGGTGGACTGGGTGAGCTTCCCTGCCAGGGTGGCATTTGACAGCTGGGGCACGTAGCTGACATGCTCTGGGGGGTGGGGTGGGGGGACAGGCAGGGCAGAGAGAAGAGGCTGAACAGGGCAGGTCTCCCCCAGCCCATCCCCATGCCCTGGGAGTCAAAGTCTGGGGCAAGAGACATGGGTGGGTCTGTCTTGGGAGCCCCAATGGGAGGGAGGAGTTGGGGCTCTTTCCTGGGAGTCGGACATTGATTAGGAAGCCTCCCTGACAAGTCTGTACCCCACAGGCAGGGTGGACAGCCTGAGTCCAGCTCCTTGCCCCCACCTTTGGGATCCCACCAGGGGTGGTGGGAGGTCAAGAGAGAGGCTTAGTCAACCTCACCTTCATATCCTGCCCCTCCTGGGATGCCCAGGTGAGAGGCCCAGGAAGCCTTTTCCCCCAGCTGCAGGCAGAGTTCTCCTGGGTAGGGGTCTTTGGCTTTGTCGGAGTGAGACTCAAGGTGGGGTGAGCCTGAGCCCTTGGCCGGACTCTGCTCCTGATGTTTCCATTCACCTTGGGCTCTGTCTCTCTCTCTGGGCCTCAGTTAACCCACATCTCAAGTCCTTCCAACACCACCCACATTGGTTTGCGTTGTGAGAGGACTGACTTGGGGTTGAGAGGGATGGGGGACAACACAGGTAGGACCCCACTGAGACCCCAGAAGTTGGCTCAGAGTCTAGACCCCTTCTCCTTCCCTCCCAGTTCTCTGCCATCTTCCACCCTGGCCTCAAGACACCTTTGCCTTCAGGACCTTGTCCCCCCTCATAGCCTCACTGGGGGGCGCATGGAGGGAGGGCTGCAGGCCAAGCAGCCTCAGCCCGTATGCCAGCTGGGACTCAGGACTGGCAGCCTGGCCTGTGTCACTGTGCCACCTGGAGAGTTCAGAACCCCTGACCCTTGCCTCCAACTCCCAAAGACAAGAGGAACAGAGCCACAGCGCCCCTCCTCTCCCCGGCCCCCAATACTGGGGAGGAGCAGAAGATGAGGTGGCTTTTATGCAAGTCTCTGGAACCTGCTCCTTCTTTCAGCTCAGCTCAATGCAATCCATTCCCATTTAATCCAGCTCAATTCTCAACAAACCCCTGGGTCAAACCTCCAAGCCAGACCCTTAGAGGGTAGGGGTGGGGGGCTGACTCGATTCCTCCCTTCTCAGAGGTCCTATCTCTGAGGCCCAGTGTACCCGGCATACCAGGCTTGAGGAAGAAAGAGGAGTGGAGTGGCAGGGGCGGAAGGGGTGCTGGATCTCGAAGGGTCTCTCGTTTCAGAGCTGGCAAGGGAACAGTGCCTCCAGCCCAGGTCAGAGAGCTGCCTTGGGGTGAGGGGAGGGATGGGCTGGGAGACAGAGCACTTTCCTTTGTCCTGTCAGGTTCCTTTAAACCTCTCCTCAGGGGAAGGGCACAGGGGAAGAAGGAGGACATTTTTGGTGAGATTTGAGGTGAGCACTCAGGATCCATGGTGACGAGGATCCCAAAGTGGGGAAAGGCAGCATCGCTTGGTCCTCAGTCTTGAGAGGGTAGGTGTGTGTCTTGTGAGCTTGTTTGGTGGTCCTCCAGTTCTCAGACATGTGAGAGGCTTGGGAGGCAGCCAGGGCAGGTGGGCCTGTCCTCCTGAACCCAGACACGAGTAGGCCTCCTGCCTAGGTCCCCACCCTCACTTACCCAGGCATATCCCGCACCGGAGACCAGTCAACAGCAGCAGCAGAGGTGTAGACAGGAGGACGTGTTCCCCGCTGAGCCCCATGGCCAGGCCAAGTGTCCCTCCGTCTGTCTGTCCAAGGGTCTGTCTACAGCATCCACAGCCTCAGAGGCTCCACCGTCCTGCTGGGCTGGGGGAGGCTGCTTCTGGCACCTCCTGCTGCCCCTCCCGTGGTGCCCCTTCCTCCCAAACAACTGGTCGGACAGGTTTTGGGGCAGAATTTGGCATCACCAGGGAGGGGTCTGAAGAGAACAATCAGTTGCTGCCGCCGCCAAGACTTGCCTGGACACCCCCACCCCCACTGCAGAAGGGCCTGGCCAGGGAGAGGCCTGGGAAGGAGGAGGCAGGCCCTGGGGTCTAGACTGCCCCAGTGACAATCCTGCCACACCCCACTACATGGCATCTTCTCATCCAAACACTCCCTAACCTGGTAACTAAGGCTCCTCACAGCACCCTGGGTGCAGGGAGGCACCCTCATTTTCTAGAAAGGCCTAGCAGGAAAATGGCTTGTCCAAGATCACCGGCCAGCTAGCGTAGGACCTGGGGCCAGCAGGTCACACCCACTGCAAGGTAGGAGGAGGGCTCCTCAACCACCCTGTCCCTCCTGTCCGTGTCCAGGTGACCATCTGGCCTTTCCTCTTTTCCTCCTCCATCTTTGGTCACTGTCCTCCAGACAGAAGGTTCCAGATGGGGCCCAGGGTGGATGGGCAGAGCATAATACTCTTGGATTAGAGAAGAACCCCCCATGGGTTTCTGCCTCAGGCTCAACCCCCTGCCCCCAGTCTAGCCTGCACACCTAGCCAGAACCATCCTCCTAAAACTCCAATCATGCCAGGTGTCTTCTCAGCTGAAAATCCAACAGGTTTACATCACTGTGACCTAGTTCCCGGTGAGAGGAAGATTTCCCTGGGGGGAACTTGGATGTCCGCTCTAACTGATGAAAACTGCTGGAAGGAACCTCTGTTGAACAACTGAGCAGGCTGGGAGTGTCAAGCATGTTGAGGTGGGAAGAGGTTGAGAACCACTGACCACCAGGTGCTAGAAGTAGAAGGTCATATCAACTCACTCCTTACCACGTCCTTCTTGGAGCATTTAGTACTGAACCTTTGCATGTGCTATTCCCCTGCCTAAAAGGAGAATACTCCTACGGTTACTTCAAAACCCAGTTCAGATATCACCTCCTTGATAAAGTCCTCTGAGACACTCTTCCCAACCTGTTTCCCTGACCACCAAGCAGAATAAACCCCTGCTTTCTCAATTTTCCCATGGCGCTTCACACAGACTAGTGTCCTCGCTGGTCAGTTATCAGTTGGTCACACACAATCTACTCTCTTGGGGCCCAGTCTGCACTGGGACAAGTGGGAGGCTGCCCATCATCAGGAGAGTTGGCATTGTCACAGTCCCAGGAGCCCTGTCCTGTGAAAATCCTGGGTCAGCATAGAGAAGGCCAGTGTGGCTTCCAGACCCTAGCAGGTGCTGCTGCTCATTGTAGGAATGAACCATGAGCACCTCCAGCCTGGTCTCAAGTGTCATGTGACACATTCAGACCAACCCTTGAGTCCTGGAACTGAACTCACCCCCATGGCTCAATTTTCAGCCAAACAACAGACAGGTTGATACCCAACAGACACCAGGGAGGTATGCACTCCTTAGAGCAGTCGACTGTATGAGATCTAAAGAACATCCTTTGTCCAAGGACAAAGGTCAGAAGGTGAGAAGAGTTAGGAAAGAAGGGGGAATGGAAATGAGAAACAGGGATTAAGTGGGGTGAGTGATGGTACATTGTGGGGATTGCATTCAATGGCAGGAAACAAAATGTGTATGAATTGTTGAATGGAAAACTGATTTGCTCTGTAAACCTTCAGCCAAATCACAATAAAAAGTTAAAAAATAAAGTACTCCAAGCCCAAGGCCTACACCTAGGCCAAACCATAACCCTAATCCTTATCCTAACACTAACTCTTAATTTAACCCTAATCCCTAACCCAAACTCCTAGCACTTAACCCTAACCCTAACACTAGACCAAGTCCTAGGTCTAGCCCTAGCCAATCCATAATCCTAACCCCTAATCCCTAACCCTTACCTCTAACCCTATCCTAACCTTAAGAGCAGACCAAGTGCAATGAACAGTCCTGCCTGTATTCTCCACCCAGATGCAACCGTTGCTAACATTTTGCCATGTTTGCTCTGTCCCTCTCGTCTGTGTCTCTCTGCTTTGCCTCTTTCCTCTTGACCATTTGAAAGTCGGTGGAAGCAGGCACCATGCTTCTTGAGAAGAAGTGAGAAGGGCTTGCTTCATCCTTTTGAAAATACGTTCTTGCTCATTGACTCATCTCATCACATCCCCAGAAGTGGACAGGGCAGGAGTTAATCTGATGACACAGGTGAGAAAACTGGGCCCCCACAGAGAGAGGGACTTCCTGCAGCCCCAAGTGGGTCAACCGTGGAGATGGAAGTCTCCCTCAGGTCTTCTGATTGTATCTGTTTTAATTTGGGGGCTGCAGGGCAGATGGTTCGTTTTATTTCTTGGTCCATCGTGCCCTTCATCACTGCTCTGCACAAGGACCTGCTTTACTTTTGTTTTTCTCTCTTTGTTCCCATCTCCACCCCACTCCTGTTTCCTCCTCAGGCACCTGCTCTAGTTGGTTTGGTGTATGGCCTTGTATCAGTTACCTATGGCCACATAACAAGTTAACCCAAAATTCACAGCTTAAAACAATAAACATTTATTATCTCAAACTTTCTGCGGGTCAGCACCCGAGGAGCGGTTCTGGATGAGGGTTTTTCGTGAAGTTACAGTCAAACTTTTCATTGGGGCTACAGTCATCTGAAAGCTCAACTAGGGCTGGAGGATACATTTGGAAGGTGGCATGAGGCCTCAGTTTCTTTATGGCTGTGGGCAGAAGGTCTAAGTCCCATTACCATGTCTGAGTGTCCTCATGACACGGCGGCTGGCTGCTCTCAGAGCAAACAGTGCACAAGAGAAAAGCAGGAACCACACTGTCCTGTCTGACTTAGCCTCAGAGGTGACATTCCATCCTCTCTCCCGAGTTATGCTGGTCACACAGACCCAGCACCTGGGAGGAAGGGCACTGTACAGGGTGCAGTGCCCAGGGACTGTCTGGAAGGTTGGTGCAGTATGTGTGTAGCTTTACAGAACATGCACGGTTGTTCAGGGTCAGTGTTACTCATTTAAATGATTTTGTGCTACAGGCTTCCTTCTGTTTCTTACTTTTTCCACTCCACACAATTAAGCTCCATCCGTGTGTACATTGAATGACTTGCTGCTCTCTCCTGCATAAAATTCCACAGTGAACGACCCTCATATATTACTTGTCCACCCTGAGTGAGGGCCTTGAATTCCCCAGGGCTACAGACCGCCCTCCTGCGTGAGCATCCTCATGCGTGTCCCCTTATGGACCCGTGTGAGGATCTCCCTGGGACTTTTACCCAGGGGCGAGATGGCTAAGTGATGGGGAAACACGCAAACACCATTGCCCCAGATACTGCCAGACTGGTGTCTGGCAGGGTGGCACGAGATTACATCCCCATGGAGGCACGTGAAGGCTCCTGTTTCCCTACATCCTCACAGACACTTGTTGTTATTCAACTTTCTAACGTTTCCCAATCGAAGGGAAATAAAATGCTATTTGATTTGTAAGTGGCTTCTCTCAGCTTACAGGTGGGTTTAAACACCTGTGTGCTGACCATTTGTGTGTCTAATTCTGGGATTGGTCTGTTCATAGCCATATAAAATGAGATTATATTATTATTATTATTTTGGTCTTTTTCTTGCTGGTTTACTGGGTGGCCAGGGGCAGATTTACTGTAATGCTGTTGTTGTTGTTGTTATATGCCGTCGAGTCGGACCCAACTCATAGAGACCCCTCCTTGGGTTTCCGAGGCAATATCACTACGGAAGTAGATTGCCCCATCTTCCTTCTGAGGAGTGGCTGGTGGGTTTGAACTGCCAGCCTTCTGGTTAGCAGTCCAGTGCCTTAGCTACTGTGCTACCAGAGCTCCCACTGTAATGCTAGTGAAGCATAAGCCTCAAGTCTCCTACTTGCCCTGTGCAGGAACAGACCAATGGGAACAGAGAAAGGTTAGAAACAGATCATTTATTTTATATAGGAGAAACTGACGTCTGCTCAAGGCAGCCCAGCAAAGCAACAGGAGGAAAATAGAAATGGGCTCTGTCCCCTACGCCTGGAATAGGCCTAGTCACATCGTGACATGGGCGCATGCATGGCTTTACTTAAAGAGAACCGCCCATGTATTTTGGTTACCTCTCTAGTGCCACTCTAGCAGGAATACCACAGATGGGTGGATGGCTTTAACAAACAGGAGTTTATTCTCTTACAGTTTTGGAGGTTAGACGTCTGAGTTCTAAGTGCCAAGCTCTAGGGGCTGGATGAAAGCCCCTTGTGTTAGGCTGGGTTCTCTAGAGAAGCAAAACCAGTAAAGCTTATATATATATATATATAGAGAGAGAGAGAGAGAGAGAGAGAGAGAAATTTGTCTTAGGAAAATGGCTCACACATTTATAGAAGCTGGCAAGTCCCAAGTTCTTGGATCAAATGTTAAGCTGGAGGCTTTTCCTGACTCATGCAGCTAGCTACAGGGGCTGATGAACTCAAGGTTGGCAGGGAGTATACTGGCTGTTGACACCAACAAATGATGAATCCAAGATCTCCAGGCCGAATGGTGGGTTGTTTGCTCACGGACAGTTGTAGGCAGCACAACAGGATCCTGATCCACAGAAGAGTGTCTCTTTTCCCAGAAGGTCCACAGATATATTGGAAGCAGGCCACACCCCTAGGGAAACTCCCTTTCAGTGGATTGGCTGCTCAAAACATATACATCCGATCTCATCATGGGAATAACCCACATCACAAATGCTTAAACCACTCAGAATTGTGGTTCAGCCAGGTTGACACACAGCTCCAACTATCACACCCCTCGACCTTGGGCTTTGGCTCTGCCTCTTGCTTCCAGCCCACTGGAGCTGGAGGCGTCTCTTCACTCAGGCAGCTGCTGACTGCTGAGGCTGACAAACCCAAGGTCCATAAGTAAAATGGCACAGTCCCAAGATTATCAAGCAACACGGTAGGCCACTAATTCAAGTCCATTAACAGTCCCAAGATTGGCAGACAACATGGCAGGCTGCTGAAGGAAGACTCAGCTACCTGCAGCATTCAAGCGTCCCAGAAGCTCCAAGCCAGTCCCAAGGCTTGTCCTTCTGCACAGGAAGCAGACCACATCCCTGAGGCAGCTACTCAGCTGCTCACAGTAGATTCCTCCGGGAGCTGATTACCAGTCTCATCATGGGGGGTAACTACATCCAACTGCCCAGCCACTCAAAACCAGGCCCAGCCACACTGACACATAACCTTAACTACCACAGTGTGTTTATCTGTGTGGGGTATGTGTGTGTGCAATCAGGTGGCATTGAGATGGCCTCCAACTCACAGAGACCACGTGAACAGTGGAACAAAGAACCATCCAGCCCTGCACCATACCTGTGACAGGTTGCAGGTGGGACCACTGTGGCCCATAAGGCTCTTGTTGACCAATTTTCAGAAGCAGATCACCAGACCTTTCTTCCTAGTCCATCGTCATCTGGAAGCTCCACAGAAACCTGTTCGGCATCTGTCTTAGTTCTCTAGAGCTGCTATAACAGAACCACCACAAGGGGATGGCTTTAACAAACAGGAATTTGTTTTCTCACAGTTTAGGAGGCTAGAAGCCCACACTCAGAGAGCTGGCTCTAGGGGAAGGCTTTCTCTCTCTGTCGGCCTGGAGGAAGGTCCTTGTCTCTTTCAGCTTGTGTTCCCCAGCGATCTCATGTAGCTTGATGTCTTCCCTGTCTTTGCTTGCTTCTTGGTGGTAGGTCCTGCAAAGGTGGTTCCAACCCATAGCAACCCAATGTACAACAATACGAAACACCACCTGGGCCTGCACCATCCTTACAACCGTTGCTATATTTGAGCCCATTGTTGCAGCCACTCTGTCAATCCCTGTCATTGAAACTCTACCTCGATTTCACTGACCCTTTACTTCACCAAGTATGAAGGCCTTCTCTAGGGTCTGGTCCCTCCTGATAACGTGTCCAAAGTACGTGAGAGGAAGTCTCACCACACTCACTTCTAAGTAGTGTTCGGGCTGCACTTCTTCCAAGACAAATGTGTTCATTCTTCTGGCACTCCACGGCATATCCAATATTCTTCACCAACACCATAATTCAAAGGCATCCGTTCTCTTCAGTCTTCCTTAGTCATTGTCCAGGTTTCTCATGTATATGAAGCGATTTAGAATACTATGGCTTGGTTTCGTCATCAAAGTGACGTCTTTGTTTTTTAACACTTTAAAGAGTTCTTTTGCAGCAGATTTGTCCAATGCAATACATCGCTTGATATCTTGACTACTGCTTCTGTGGAAGTTGATTGTGGATCCAAGTAAAATTAAATCCCTGACAACTTCAATATTTTCTCCATTTATCATCACGTTGCTTATTGGCCTAGTTGTGAGGATTTTTGTTTTCTTTATGTTGAGGTATAATCCATACTGAAGGCTGTGTAGTCTTTGGTCTTCATCAGTAAATGGTTCAAGTCTTTCTTTCAGCAAGGTTGTGTCATCTGCATATCACAGGTTGTTAATGAGTCTTCCTCCAGTCCTGATGCCACATTCTTCTTCATATAGTCCACCTTCCC
>NW_006921593.1:1642497-1643061 GCF_000298275.1 Orycteropus afer afer
GGGGGTGCAGCTTGCCGGCGGCTGTGGGACAATCTAGCAGAGGCCCTGAGCAGGGAGCGTCTTGGTGTGTTTGATGGGAGTGTGAGAAATGGTAGGAGGTGAAGTCAAGGGGGAACACAGGTGGCGTGGAGCCACACAGGCCACCGTCAGCACTTTGACCATGAGGGAGCCCGGAGTCTGTGCAGGGCTGGAGCAAGGGAAGGGCATAGCTGACTTAGGAATTAACAAGGTGCCCTTGGCTGCCCGGGGGGGAGAACAGATGGGGCCTTCAGGGAGCCAGCCAGGATAGCCCTGCAGCCATCCAGGCGGGAGGCGGGGGGGCGGGGGGGGGCCCTGCTGCTCTGCAGATGGCCTCATCTGAGGAAGGGGCTGCACGGATTTGAGTTTCTGCCCCTGGCTCTGAAGCTGCCGCACTGCAGCCGCCATGGCCAGGCCCCCGTGCCCGGGGCAGGGGGCGTGGAGGCTGAATCCTACCAGGCAGCCCCACCCCAGCTCTGGGAGCAACGGGGTGGGGTGTTCTCAGGCTCCTGTCTGCCCGGACCACCTCTTCTCTCTCACTCCACC
>NW_006921593.1:1643856-1653796 GCF_000298275.1 Orycteropus afer afer
GTCAGGTTCCCTGCCTCCAGCCTCAGCTCAGACACCGCCTCCTCCAGGAAGTCTCCCTCATTCTCCTTTCCCCAGGCTTGGCCAGCTGTCTCTCCGGGGCCCCCACAGATGCCTCCATCACTGCTCCTGGCCCACTGCACCACCCTCTGGGTCTCCAACTCCACCCCACAAAGGACCCCACACAGAAGGGGCACCCTGAGAAGTCTTAGAGAGCAAACCCTCACCCCTTCACCTCTCCTTCTCAGCCCTTCTATTCCCACTTCTCGGTCTCCTCCCTCCTCCCTGACTTCACTCCCTGCCCTGGGGGCCCTCCCACTGCCCTGGCCCCATGGACTGGGGCCTGAGACATGGACAGCCCTCCAGACCTAGTGATGGGGAGGGCAGAGCTGAGCCCAGAGATTCTGTGAAATATTCCCAGGGGCTTTGGGTGCCTCTAGAAGAGGAGGGAAGAGGGAGGACGGGAGGGGGCTGGAGAGGAGGCCAGGATGATTAATGGGACATTCTTCTCGGTCCCTGGGAGGGAGAAGTCAGCAGGGAAAATGGTTGTCAAGGGCAACGCGTTCTTCCCGGGGATGCTTCAGGCCTGTGTCACAGCATCACCCCCGGGGTGTGGGGTTTCAGGGAGGCTGGGACTGGAGCAGCTGAGCCGAAGGAGCCCGAAGACCTGCCTGGTTGGTGTCTCATTTTACAGAAGGGAAACTGAGGCCGGGGGAGAGGGCAGGGCTGCCCAGCAAGGCTCACACAGTCGACGAGGGGCAAAGAGCGGAAACCCAAGCTCCGGGCATACTTCTTGGGCTCTGTCCCCAGGAGCTGTAAGGGGCGATGGGACAGAAGGGGTGAAGGCCAGGATGTGGGTACAGGAGCTTCTAGCTTCACTAGCTGCCTGGGAGGGAGGAAGGCAGCCCCGAAGGCGGGTCAAGGGCCAGTGTGAGGGGGTGAAGGCCAGGCCCGGGGAGTCCAGGAGAATCCAGTCATCAGCTGTGCCTCTCCCAGGTGTCGGACACTCCCTCAGTGGGGGGCCAGGTCTGAGGGCTCTGCTTGTGCGACTGACCTCAGCGGTCTCTGGGCCTGGTGTCCTACCCATGATGGCTGCGGACAAACGCCCCAGCCCACCCCTATCCCTGCAGGGGCCTGGATGGAGCTGCTGCCCTCGTGGGTGTGGGAAAGACGTCCGAGTGAGCACTGGGTGTGGGTACGTCCCTTCAGCTCCTGTGGCAGGCCTGGTCCCTCTAGAGATGGTGCCGCCCGCCTCGCCCTCCACCACAGGCCGGGCAGCTTCCCCGGGGGCTGCAGAGGCCAGCTCTTGGGTTGGGCCAGGCATGAGTCCAGGGAGGCAGTGGGCTCGGCAGTCAGGGCCTTGAGCCGGGTACACCCTCTCTGCACTCCAGCGTCCCCCCGGGATGGGGGGAGAGGCGGAGCGCTTCAGAAGGATCAGTGTCCCAAGCCTGGGGCAGCAGGTGGGAGGCCCTGGTTGACAGCAAAGAATGGCTAAAATGACAGTTTGGTCATCCCCTGAAATAACAAACTAGTATCTCGAAGAAAAAAACAATAATTCATTCATTGAGCATCTCTGTGTTAGAGCCTGTATAAGGTGAATGTTGTTGTTGTTGTTACATGCCATCAAGTCGGACCCGACTCATAGCGACACTTCCTTGGGTTCCCGAGGCAGTGTCACTACGGAAGTAGATTGCCCAACCTCCCTTCTGAGGAGTGGCTGGTGGGTCTGAACCTCCAGCCTTCTGGTTAGCAGTCAAGAGCCTTAGGCCCTACGCCACCAGAGCTCCCATATAAGGTGAATAGTGTGCTCTAAAAAGATATGTTGATGTCAATGTGGGCTTAGGACCATCAAGTTCAATCGGCATAACAAACTACACAAAAACATTGTTCTACATCCTACTTTGGTGAGTAGTGACTGGGGTCTTAAACACTTGCAAACAGCCATCTAGAAGAAACAATTGGTCTCTCCTTGTCCAGAGCAAAGAAGAATGAAGAAAATCAAAGATGCATAGAAAAATTAGTCCAAGGGACTGGTAGACCATGAGATCTTCAGCCTATATGACCTATGACCATGAGACCAGAAGAACTAGATGGTGCCCAGCTACCACTGTCAACCACTCGGAAAGGGATTGGTGCAGGAAATCCTGGATCAAGTGGGAGAACAATGGGGAACAAAACTCAAAATCCTAAAAAAAAAAAAAACAAGTTAAGGGGTCTGATAGAGCCTGGTGAGACCCTGAGGCTATGGCCTGCAGCCACACTTTCTGGCCTGGAGTTGAACTCACTCCCATGGCTTCCAGCCAAACAATAGACATGCATATAAGGTGAATATTTACATCAAGTAATTACTCTCCTTAGAACCTCAATCATGGGTGATCAGAAGAGCAGTATTTGCACAGTGAGACAGCTCAGGGGGCAGGAGTGCACAGGAAAGAAGGACACAGGGAAGAGGTAAGTACAAGGAAGAAGTGGGAAAAGAGCTGTTACATTGTGGGGATTGCAGTCAATGTCATGAAACAAAACATGTATGAACTGTTGTCTGGGAAATGAACTTGCTCCATTAACTTTCACCCAAATCACAATAAAAAAAGAAAGAGAGAAAAACAAGAGTCATGCTGGAGTCCTAACCTCCGACACCTGTGAGTATGCCCTAATTTGGGGACACTATTTGTGGGAGCTCTGGTAGCATAGTGCCTAAGGCACTTGACTGCTAACCAGAAGGCTGGCGGTTCAAACCCACCAGCCACTCCTTGGAAGGAGGTTTAGGCAATCTACTTCCATAGTGATGCTGCCTTGGAAACCCAAGGAGGGGTCGCTATGAGTCGGGCCGACTCAACGGCACGTAACAACAGCATTTGCAGTTGTAAGGTGAGGTCATACTGCAGTCAGGTGGGCCCTTAGCCAGCATGACTGGAGTCCCCATGGGCAGGCAGCCTGCGAATGGCCCCTGGTGGGTAGAGCATCCAGGACCCCACCCTGCCTCCATGCAGGGCCTTGTGCCCCCACCCCCACCCTGTGTCTTTTCCCGCCTCATGGAGACCCTTCTCTCTGCCTAAAGGGGGTTGCCACAGCTGGCCCACCCACCCGCCCACTGACAGGCAAGTGATAGAGAGTGGGAGGGTGAAGGGGGTGGAGTGTGGAGAAACGAGGGGTGAGGGGATGAGGGGTAGTGACAAGTTACCACCCTGGGTGATGGTTGACACCAACCCTACTGACACCTGTTCCTTGCCAGCCCCTCTCCCAGCAGCGCCAGCCCACCTGCCACCACCGTAGATCATGTTGGTGTCACCTCAAATGTCAGAAGGTGTGCCCCACACCCTCAGACCCCCCCAGTAATGCCACTGGGGGCAAGGGATGGATGGGAAGTCCTTGAAGGCAGTGAGCAGGAGTAGTATGTGACCAGGGTCATAATGGGGTCCTAAGGAGAATGGGGGAAGTTTGGGCAATGTACTTCCAAGGTGGTGTCACCTCGGAAACCCAAGGAGGGGTCGCTATGAGTCGGGTGCAGCCCTACGGCAGTGTGTAAGGAGAATGGAAGGAGCTCTGGTGGTGCAGTGCCTAAGGCATTTGACTGCTAATCAGAAGGTTGACAGTTCAAACCCACCAGCCGCTCTCCAGAAGGAAGACTGGGCAATCTAGTTTCTTAAAGATTTACAGCTTAGGAAACCCAGAGAGGGTTGCTATGAGTTGGAATCGATTTGATGACAGTGAGTTTGTTTTTGTTTGTTTATTTGTTTGTTTGAGAATGCCTGTGAGGGTCAAGGTGGCTGGCCTGGGGTTTGTGGCAACGTTGGAGAGAAACAAATGGTTCAAAGCGGGGGACGTGAGCGCCCAGGGCGAGAGGGGAGGGTGTTGGCTCCGCTGCCTGGTTCCCTCCTTGATTCCTTTGGTGTTTGGCCTCATGACTCATCTTTGACTCATCACCCACAGCCATTGCCGTGTTTTCTTTTTTAGCAATGAACTTGTTTTTAACCACAGAGACATTGTGTTCTGGTCAATGGATTTCAAAGCACTTCCCCAAATACAGTCCCAGAGAAAGTGCAAAAGCCCTTCAATAAGGGCTGCCCCTCTGAGGCCTGCTCGGGGCTGTCACAAGCCAACAGGGCTGGGGTCTTCAGCACAGGGCCTACGTGGCTCTGCCCAGCAGTGCCCCCCAGTTCTGCTTCCCCCTTCTCCGTGTGGCCCATGAAACCCTGGCCCGGTTGCCAGCGCCCGGGGCCGCCCAGCCCGCAGCAGGTCACACGCTGGCCTCCAGCTGACAGGGGTACTTTCTTCCTAAGATGTTAACAAAATACACTAATGGTCTTGTAAAAAGGAGCTCTGCTGGCATAGTGGGGAAGACATTTGGCTGCTAACCAGAAGGTCAGCTGTTCAAACCCACCAGCAGCTGCTCTGCAGGAGGAAGATGAAGCAATCTATTTCCATGAAACTTGTAGCCTTGGAAACCCTATGGGGGTCACTATGAGTCACTAAACTTGATGGCTTGTTGTTGTTATGTGCCATCAAGTTGGACCCAACTCATAACGACCCTCTCCTTGGGTTTCCGAGGCAGTATCACTACGGAAGTAGATTGCCCAACTTTCTTTCCAAGAAGTGGCTGGTGGGTTGAACCACCAACCTTCTGGTTAGCAGTCAAGTGCCTTAGCCACTGTGCTACCAGCGCTCCTTGTGGCAGTGAGTCATTAATGCTCTTATGCAGCTCACTAGCTGTTAAGATGGCATCCCCAGCACCCCCTTTTCTGAGGATCTCTGAGGGAAGTTGGGGTGGTGTGTAACCACTTGTGGAGTGTTTTGCAGGGAAATACAGTCCTGGCTTTCCTACCTCAGGCCTTGGAGAACCCCTACTCCGTCAAAGCGCCTCCATTTTGAGTTGACACCCACCCCCACCCCAGAAACCACCCCAATCCGAGAAGCCCCACTCCCTCTGGCTTCCTCCCGGATGTTTCTGGAATCTCTCCTCTCTAACCCCCTACAGCTGCCCTGGTTCCGTCTGCCTGGAAGACCAGGCCAGCCTCCCCTCACTGACCTCTCAATCACCCTCCATGCCGATGGGGGCAGCACTGTTACACCTGGTCTCCCTGAGACTAGCTCCCCCATACCCCTTTATTTGGCTAACTCCTGTTTGCCCTCCAGACTCAGCTCATACATCACCCCCAGGGACCCCAGGGACCCCAGGGACCCCTGGGCCCCAGGTGAGAGCAGTTGCTTCCCCTGGGCCCCCTTTCAGTCTTCAGCCTGCCTGTTGACTGTTTAGAGTTCATCTCCCCAGTGACACTGAGGAGGCAGTGGTTGACTCAAGCAAGCACAGGTGGCTGTGGGGAGGGCAGGTCCTCACGGGGCTCAGGGAGGCCCTTCAAAAGGGGGGTGGGGTGGGGAATGTCAGGCACCACAGATTCTGGCACTGGGAACAAGCCACAGTGGGGCCTCCAGGCCCCAAAAAAGCCTGACGCCATTCCTAGTCCCAAGAAGAAATGTTGGGCCCTGAGAGGGTTCCTTCAGCAAACACCAGGGGGTCCCTCTTCTGCCCCTCCGTGCCCGTCTTGTGCCAGGCCCCATGCTGGGCAACCCAGGCATTTGGTGTTAGAGCTGGGCCAGAAGTGTGAGACAGTCTCCGCTGGGGGCAGCAGATGGGGACACTTTTAACCCTCCCCTCACCAGCAAGAGTGAGAGCTGGACAGTGAGTAAGGAAGACCAAGGAAGAATTGATGCTTTTGAATTAGGGTGTTAGCAAAGAATACTGAAGGTACCATGGACGGCTAGAACGAACAAATGTGTCCTGGAGGAAGTGCAGCCGGAATGCTCCTTGGAAGCGAGAATGGCCAGACTTCGTCTCACCTCCTTTGGTCATGTTGTCAGAAGGGACCAGTTCCTGGAGAAGGATGTCATGCTGGGCAAAGTGGAGGGTCAGTGAAAGAGGGGGAGACTCTCAACGAGATGGACTGACACAGTGGCTGCAACGCTGGCTCAGGTGTGGCAACGATTGTGAGGCTGGCGCAGGCCCGGGCAGGGTTTCGTCTGTTGCACACAAGGGGCACTGTGACTTGGGACCAACTCAATGGCCCCTAACAACAACAGGAAGAGCTGGGCTTCAACAGTGGCTGTTCAAAGGGGTCGCCATGGCTAGACGTCACCCAGGGCCAAGGGCACGTGACTCGTGACTGCACTGGGCTGAGTCTCCTGCCTGCTTCAGGAGAGTGGGATTGTGGCAGTTGGGCAGGTGGGGTTGGGATGGAAGTCACTAGGGAGAGGAGTTCATGAGCTTTGAAAGCAAACACTTTCCCCTGGAGCAGTTCTTTCTGAAAGAGATCACTGCTGAACCCACAAATCTGTGCAAACGGCACTAGAACAGGTGAGGTTTCTCTGGGCCGTTAGCAGAGGGCAGCCTGCGGAAGTATGCTGTTCTTGTAGTGTGTTGTCGGTCAATTCCAACTCGTAGCAACCCTACAGGACAGGGTGGAAACGCCCCCAGGGTTTCCAAAAGCTGTTATC
The DNA here is from genome assembly GCF_000298275.1 of Orycteropus afer afer. Lineage (NCBI taxonomy): Eukaryota > Metazoa > Chordata > Mammalia > Tubulidentata > Orycteropodidae > Orycteropus > Orycteropus afer. The sequence goes on from NW_006921593.1 coordinate 1,650,343, forward strand.
TTTACAGAAGCAGGCAGCTACATCCTTCTCCCGGACAGCGGTTGGTGGGTTCGAAGCTCCAACCCTTCAATTAGCAGCTGAATGCTTCACCACTGTACCACCAGGACTCCTAAAGGGATCCCCATCAAGGGGCAAGGCTCAGAGCAGCTCCAGGCTGGTGGCTTCCCCGTGTGGAAGATCCCCTCTCAGAACCAGCATGTTTGCAGCACGCAGGACCACGCAGAGGGAACACAGCATTTATTCACCAAGAAAGACGGGAGCAGCCTGCTGGTCGCCAGTCGGGCGCCCCCTGCTGGTCAGAAACCGCAGGCTGGGAGGCGTGGCCGGACCAGAAGGCTGGGGGCGCGGCCGGGGTGACACGGGTAAAGGTGGCAGTGGTCAGAGCGGGGACAGCAAGTCAGTGAGCCTTGATTTCTCCATCTAGAAAAGGCTGCGGCTGTGTTTGGACATCGCACAGTGGGGCCCCTTAGCAGGAGCGCGATTGCTCATCCCTGTGGCCTGGCCAAAGTAAGGAGCCTTGATCGCCCCAGAACCCGCTAAGCGGCCTTCCCTTCGTGACATCAGGCCACCAGCGACATCAGGCCAGAAACGGGGAGCGTACCAACCAATGGGTCCCTGAAGACGTGTAAGCGAAAACTGTGCAACTGCAGCGGCATACTGTCGCCCCCGTGTGGCGATAATGGGAAACACAGACCTTCAAGGTGATGTGCTGGTGTCAAGACGTTAAGGGGGCTTGCGGGTGGGTCCCAGAGAACCCACTGGGGTGATTGTCTGAGGGAGTGTGAGCCTGAGAGTAGGTGACAATTTGAGGACATAACACCTCCAACAGTAACAGGTCACATCTGGACACGTGGTCATCTGAGGTCCAGGGCAGTGAGTGAGCTACCCAAGGTCAGGAACGGCTCTAACACGGCACCATGGGCAGCAGGCTCTCAGTAAATGTTTGTGGAGTGTGGACAAGTGTGTGAGCCGTCCGTGCGTGCAACGTGGTTGGAATTGGTGGCCCAAACTGGGCAGATCGGTGACGGGGTGGTCCTATGTACATCTATACTATCTGATCTTTGACCCCGGAAGTCTCCCCGCTCAGGAGGGTCCCGGCCCAATAACAAAGGTGGGGCCTCCCCAGGCCTCTCTCCACTGCAGCCTCTGGTGGCTGGGACAGAGGGAAGCCCAAGCCCTGTGTAGCTGTGGTGGGCTCAGCCCAGCCCCCTGCACAGGGCAGAGCAAGGCCCTTGGTGGCCTCCTCCTAGGGCCTGGCCACTTCCTGTCAGGGCTGCTTCTTCCCATCATTTCAGGAGGGCAGGCAGAGCAGAGGGAGGGCCAGAGGTGAGCTCAGGACTCAGCCTGACCACGCCCCCAATTCTCCTAACTATACTTACAGACACCGGGAGCCCAAGGCAGGGCCCCGGTGAGGCCATTTTAACAAGCTGGGGAAAATGTGGCAAGGAGCCCAGGGCCAGGGGTGTGGGTCCAGGGTCTGGAGTGACCGTGGCACACTCTGCCCCCCTCTCCGCTTCAGGCTGCAAGCCACATGGCCCGGCTAGGGGCTGAGGCTGGGGAGGGGGTCCAGGCCCGGCTCAAAACCCACAGGCAGCGTGGTGGCCTCGCTGGGCGGGATGTGGTGGGTCGTGTAGCGCTTCCCTCTGAAGGAGCCAATCCGCAGCTGCTCGGGCGAAGGGGCCTCCTCGGGCAACCAGAGACTGGAGCTGGTGGGGAGATGAGGACACCTGCGTCCCTGAGGCAGGGGGAGTCCGGCTGCCCGGCTGCTGTCCTCCCCAGAGTCCTCATCCTGCAACTTTTTCTTCCTTCTGGAACCCACGGAAGGCCTGCCTCCTCCAGGGGGCACTCCCTGACTATCCTGGCATCAGTTCACTCCAACCACAGAATAAAAACAGGGCCCAGGAGAAGGGCCAGGCCAAGGTCACACTGAAGAACAGGGTCCTAGAGGGGCTGCTGGGCCGTCTCACTCACCCCTGCGGTGGAAATTCCTTGGAGGGGCCCTACCTCAAAGCTGTAGTGAATGTTAGCTTCCAGCTCTGTGGCTGCAGGAAGAAGAGGTTCAGGGGGGCCAGGGAGGGGCCTGCCAGGGGAAGGGGGTGTCAGGCACTCACAAGCGCATGGTGGAGGCAGCCAGGAAGGCCAGGAGTAGGAGGCCAGCCAGAGAAGACAGGATGGTGGTGATGACAATCATGGCCCCACTTCGCCGTCCTGGCCACGTGTCAATGGAGCCCGGAGCCCTCCCTGTACACACAGTACCACTCAGAGAGACTGTCACCTCTCTCCCGCCTGCCCATGCTCACAGCCCAAGGCCTGGCTACCTCACCTCCCCAAACAGCCTCTTGAACCTACTCATCTGTCGGCTCAGCCAGACTTCAGTGGTTGGCCAGCCTGACCACACACCACTGCAGCCTCTGCCTGGTCTCAGGGCCCTGGCCGTGCCAACAGATCCCCCCTGCTGCCCTGCCCCAGGCTGCAGACCTCAGGACTGACCCTGGCTTTCGGACCTTCAGAAGACCACCTCAGCTGCTGCCCTCACCCCCATTTCTGCAGTCCCCCAACCTCTGGCCTGTGGTGGCACACACTGTTCTGTGGACGCCGTTAAGGAAGCCACCCAGCCCTGACTCTGCCTCCTCCAGGGACGCCCCCCTCCTCCCACCAGAGCTCTGCTTGGCCTGGGCTGGTGTTGGCGGGTGGGCCGCGCTTAGCCACTGTCTCCAGGCCTCCCGCCCCATGGGAACAGGGCTGCGGGTCAACTGAACTTGACCATTTTGCAGAAGGCGACAAGTTGGCCCTGTGGGTCCCTCAGGCTACCTTGGTGGAGAATGATGGGATCTGACCACCTCGTCTCAGCTTTGGGAGAGCCTCGGGGGTCCATCAGAAGGAACTTGACGCTGGGGGAGGACGGAGAGAAGGAGAGGGGGAGACCCCTCAGATACTTCAACTGCCCAGGCCCCAGACCCCCTCCGTGTCAGGCCGCTGGCCTTGTCGTGGTCGGAGGGCAGGCTGGCTCTCCCTGTGCTGCCGATACCAGCCATGGCCTGGCCCTACATCCACCTCTCTGACCACGGTGACCTCTGCCAGCTGCCCCAAACCATCTCCTGATAGATGCCACCGATCTGCGATGGGCACACCGGTTCAGGGCGTCCCAGGTACTAAATGTCACACACAGTCACCAAAGAGCAGGAAAGGAGGGCGCCTGGGGCGGGGCCTCAGGGAGGATGTGCTGGCTGGTGCCAAGGAGGAGGGTGTGGTCAGGGAGAGCGGCAGGGCAAGCCCAGGGCAACAAGAGCTGAGCCGAAGAGCTCGGACTTGACGCCTGTGCAGAATGGGGAGCTCAGAGACCCTTCTGAGCATCGAGGGCCCCTGGGCCAGTTGGCTTGGAGGGAAGCCAGCTCTGGGGCTACCGGTGCTGGAGGCAGGGTGGAGGGACTGGAGTCTGAGCCCAGGTGTGGCC